>NW_009259029.1:901964-968478 GCF_000687185.1 Egretta garzetta | reverse complement strand
CTGTCACTGGGGAATGTCTGACATTTCAATATTTCATCTGTGCTTTGAAACGACACAAGAAGTTAAAATTCCAAATAAGGCTCCAGGACTATCGACCAGAAAAAAAAATTATATTATTTAGAAATGTCAGAACTGATGTGACGTGCAGGTGGTTTGAAATGCTGAATATCAGAACAGGAGCTGAAATGACTGCAAATTCTTACTTACAAGTTATTAAATTATTAAACCTAATTTCCCTGCATGCCTTGTCTTATGGAGAGAGCACATGATCACTCCCTGCTGGTGGCTGGCAGCAGAGAGACTCGGGAGAAGGGTCTCAATATGGTTTCTCTGTTTATAGTCCTTCATGTAGCTCCCATAACTAGCTTGAGAGGAAATGTGGGCTAGCTGAACCATTTTATATCTTACAGTTATTGGATGCTCTTCTTTGGGCCATGCAATCATGCCCCTAGATTAAAACTATTCCCATGGACTCAGTGTGGGAGACTGAATAGCCAGCTAACTGTCTCAAAGCTTGCTCCTTTGTGTGCCAATCTGCGAAGATCAGCATTGCCGCAGGCAAAGGTGGCTTGCAGGCTGGCTGAGGCAGTGGACACCCAGGTGGGGCCACTTGCCCACCAAGGCTTGCAGTCTGCTGCCACTTAAAGCGTGCGAGCAGAACCCTGCCCCTGCCCAGCAAGAAGAAAGCGTGCGAACAGAGCCCACCAAAAGGAAAGCGCGCAAAGGGCGCGAAGGGTGTGTGCATGTGCTGGACTGTGCTCTGTAAAAAAGGCCGCAGTCTCAGGTTGCGGGGGGACCTCGTGGCAGACCCTCGAAGACTCCAGTGGGGAGATCACCGACCTCGTGGGAGACCATTGAAGACTCCATGTGCGATCACCGAAGGCCACTGCAGACCCCAGAAGCATGGACCCCCGTGACACTGTGGATCCATGGTGGTGACTGCTCTCTTCTATCTGGACCTCTCACTTGATTTCCCATCTTCCTTTCCTTCCTTTCCTATCGCTGCTTTCTCTGTCCCCCGAACAGTTAATAAACGGGTGGACTTACAACATCTGACCTTGTTTGTGTTTTAATCTCGCTCAAAGGGATCAAACCTGAAAGGAGAGGTTGGTCCAGCCGCCCCTGGCCTCCCAGACTCGTCTGAGGTCAGCTAGAAAGCAAGAGGGCCTTCCTCTCGTCCAAACAGAATTGGATTGTAACACTCAGCCACCACAAAAGTTGTTCTTTGTCTCCTGGGCATCAAGGTCCTCCTGAGAGCACAGCCATAATAAAGAAAAAGAGCCAGAGCTGCACTTTCCCTGAGGGCAGTTGAAGTGTATTCTGAACTGATTTGAAACCAATCCAATCAAAAGAATGAAATATTCCCCAACCAGGTCAAACTGACCAAAATGAAGTGTTTCATTTCAGGTTTGTCTCCCCCCACCCTTCAAAATAAAATAAAAAGAAAAAAATATAAAAAGAACACTGAAGGTTTTCAACACAATCACATTTCTTCCCATGGGAAACAGCAAATCTGTGGAAGTGGCAAGTTTCCTTGGAAATATCTTTCTCATCAGCACTTCTGTGTGCAACCTCCAAAAAGTCCATTGCTCTGATGTGGGGGCTTCCCAGGAATTATGGCTCAGTGTCTGTCCCTCAGTCAGGCTCCCTGCTCTGAGGATATTTCCCCAAGCCCACTGCAGACAACAGTGCGGTGTCCATCCTTGGACATCACGAGCCTGAGACCACACCATACCTAAAAAAGGATTCCACCAAACACTGAACCCCCACCCCATCCCTTTTCTTGTATGTATACACATATATTATTTTTTTCAGAAATACAAGTACATTACATGTATATATGTGTGTGAGTATGCAAAATCCCATTTTTTATTACTAGAAAGAACCACCATCTTTGGGTAGTCTTGCTGCCAAGCAGGTGAAGCAGGACATGCACAACATTGAGACATTTTCTCTGTTACATGGATCTGTGGCGAAGTGCTGAAATGCAGCCCTCTGCACTGAGCCAGCCACGGCAGGAAGACATGAGGGTCCTGGAAAAGAGAAGGAAAACCTAAGGCATTTTCCTCTTCCCTGTCTGCACAGCTCGGCTTGCAGCACCAGCTTAATATCTTTCCCATACTTGCTCTGACACTGCCTGGAAAACGGCGCACAGTTATTAGACCCGTGTTCTTTGCAGCAAGCTGAAATAGTGAGAAACAATAAATTAGATTTGCAGAGGGTTTTTCTGAAAGCAGAAGACATGAATTGCTAAACGCCTTCCCCAACAGAGCCAAGGGATGCTCTAGGGGAACAGCAAACAGAGAGTAGGTGAAAGAGGGCATCCATCAGCACTCAGCCACCAAAGCACTTTTTCTCCTCCAAAAAGCTGGCTTGCAGCAAATCCCTTACAAGGACTTTCCGTGTTATACCAGCTAGCCAAGGAGTTGTGCAATTAGATGTCAAACATGTTTGGAGAACAAAGTGTGTAAACGGGATGTAATGCAATACTACGTGTTTATTTCTGAACATGAATCCAAGCAAATCCATCCATGGCCACTTCGCAAGATGAATAAAATGTACCAGCTTAAGACGTTTCGCAGTATTTCTTCTCTTTCCTCTTTCACTAAAGAACTCGGGTGAAATGTTTTTAATAAAATGCTCCTTTTTTTTATACATATATATATCAAAGTTCAAATAAATCTTTACTATAATCAGAAGAATGCAGAGAATTGTAAAAGTTTAGAAGGGGTCACTTCTGACTGGCCCCTACTCCATAAAGTACAGTTTGATGTCCTGTAGTTTATAGGCATACAAAGCCCAGCTCTTCTGCATTCAGATTGGCTGTTAATGTTGTAATGATGTTTAACTGCTGACAAATGAATTACAGGTGGGGAGCGCATTGCCCATTTAAGACAAGGACTGTTTAAGTAAAAAAATCTGTCATTTTTATTTGGTTGCTTTTTTTAATGTTTCTTTTTAATTCCTTCAAGCAAACAGATTAAGGAACATCATAGCCTGTCAAGTAATGTATGTTTGTTAAAACACCACATCTCTTTGATGCATCTATCATGCACTGGAGAGGAGAGAGAGGGGTTTTCTTTCACTTGCAGTGTAGCTTCTTTTTATTTTTTGCCACTAATTATGGAATTTCTCATTAAAATAACAAGAAGCACGTCTGGCTGGGATTCCAGCACATGTTTTCAGTTTTGGAAACCAATGGGAACCATATGCTTTCTTCCTTCTTCCATGTCCCATGCAGCAATGGCAGCACACAGCCCAGCACCAGCATCCATGACCTGTTCCACCAGCTCCATGGCCAGGCACCAGGAGAAGACACTCTCCCAAAGGCAGACACAGCTCACACAGGGGATAGGGGTGATGCCATGTTCACTGGCTAATTTTAAACTTTAAAATTGATGCTCAGGTTTTGGACCCGACTCTTCTTTCTTTCCCCTCTTAGGTCTTTCTCTTCTCTTATTCCTCTCCTTCCTTGTCCTCTTGCTTTTTTTCTCATGGCAGAACTAACTCACACAGACCCACGGTGGTTATTTATAAACTCTCCTTGAATGCCAAAGCACCATGAAAAATCATTTCCCTCCAGTTTACAGGAATATTCGAAGTGCTCCAAAACATATTTTCAACATAACTCATCACTTTGAAGATGCGTCCAAGCTTTTGTTTGTGTTTATTGACAGGAAGTTGTTTTTTGTGGCTCAAATCAGGAGGGGGATGATGGGGAGGAGGGAGAGGAGGACAGGGTTTTGCCAAGCGGTTGAAGCTGCACCCTGTAAAACCCGTCCCTGCATTCCTGGCATGTGCATCAGCTTCCCCCAGCCACCCACCACCCAACCCTGCTCTTCTTTTTCAAGGGGGGAAAAAAGTCATTGGAGCTTAAAAAGGGGTAAATTATAGCAAGGATGGATGCAGACAGGTGAGAGAGGAGGAGAAACCTCTGTTATCCATCATGACTATGTAAGAAGAGGGTGGTTTTGGGGCACTCCTTGGCCCTGTGGAGAGCAGGGATGAGGCACAAGCCCACCTTTTGTCTCCCAGAGAGAGGCTGTGCCGGGGAACAGGCCAGCACAGCAGGATCATCCCCTTTGGCAACTTGGAGACTTAGGGGAAATCGTGACTCATGAGGGGGACGAGTGGGAAAGGGGGGGTTGGCTGAACCACCCTGCCATGGCAGGGCAGGGCTCTCTATCCTCAGCTCTGGGGGCTCACAGAGGGGCTTGTTGGGCTACTCTCCATGGAGATGGGCAAGAGGTCTGCAGGGCAGCCAGCCCATCTATGCAGGGCCAAAAGATGAGGGTGGAACTAGGGGAACTGGGTGGGTGGTGATGGGAGAGTGGCAACACAGATGCCTACCTGCTCACTGCTGCATGCCAGGAGAGAGACAAGCACTCCTGGTTCCCACGTCAAGTCCCAGGCAACCTCTTCAGGGCACATTATCTGCTGGCTTAAACCATCCTGAACTTCAGCAAAGAGCAGCATCCTTTCTTGAAGGGCGTGGTGATACTCGTCTGCTACACAGGCTGGTCCTGGTGGAGTAAAACAGCAGAGGAGCAGGACAAGTCCCAGAGGTGCACAGAGAAGAGGCAACAGAGCCCAAGATGAGGACCTCAGCCAGCCTTTACAAGAAAGCACCATGCAAAACACAGTGGACTCGTTGGTCTTGACCTCATGGACACATTCGAAACCGCTCAGCAGCCCTGGCACAAATCACTGCCGTGCTCTGTTTAACAGGGAAAAGAGAGATTTTAAACAAGGTTGTATCAACCTTTTTATATTGACAGTGGGACTGGTTATTATATACTGTGTGCCTGAGGTTCTTCCACTGAAAGGAGCGTAATGCAACACTGGGGGCAATTCTTGATTCCACTTACTCCCAATAATTATTACTTCTTGGCTTGTTGCTACACTATATAGTGTAATGTTATTGCTTGGAATGGTATGTTAACTTAGTTTTTACTGATACCATGTGTTCCCTGTCTTTTATCCCAGTAGTGTGTCAAGAACTGTTTTTCTAAGGATGGTCAAGGGAATATGATTCTAATATTACTGTAGATGATATTAAAAGTTTTATAGACAGTATTCCACGTTTGAACTGAGAGCCCAGAATTCAGCAATGACGGCCTTAATCAGGCATTTGAATTGCACGTTTTGGAGGCTCAGATTGGCTGGTGAAGTAGAAAAGGCACTCACTTGATTACAGGTGATAGCCAGTTTGAAAGTCAAGATGCTAGACCTGCACTTAGAGAGAAACAAAACAAAACCCTCTGAAAGCTGGGCTTATAATACGAAATTTAAGACATCATTTGGCTCCAGAAGCATGATTTAAAGCAGCCTGAAAAATACACCGGGACACATTGCTTACTGTGTTATTCCCATGAGTGGACCCATAAAACTGTGCCTGTTAATGTGACAGTCGCTGTCTTTTCTGGCAGAGCTGGGGTAGCACTCAGGTCCTCCAAAACTCCGAACAGGAGCTGCAAGAGGAGCTACAGACCAAGGTATACTGATGATTATGAAGGAGCTTTGCATGCTGTATGGCCTGGCAACAAAAAGATGCTTGCAAATTGGGCTTTTTTTTATGTCACCACGCAGAGATGTGCAAGGTAAGGACTGGGTAATGACTCTGTGTTTCCTCAGTCAGACAGGAGAGCTCAGACTAGTTCTGCACAGCCCTGTGATGCTCCCAGACAATGGCATGGTGCAGAGCACAGCCCCAGGAACACTCGGGAGGAGGAGATGCAGGGACTGCGTGCTTGCTCATGGCACTTGGAGAGATGCCTGGGGTGGGAGAGCAGAGTGGAGCTGGGCTGCTGCAACTTTCTCTAGGAACAAGAGCACAAGGATTTGCTCCCGTAGTTTCTCTGCTTCATGTCAATATTTGCAGTACCATTTCTTTCTCAGGTCTGCATCTGGAGTTTACAGTTTATCCACCTTTGGAAGCTGCTGGTTCAGCTCCTGTGAGCAACTGCAGCAGGCAGGGACTCTGCACACCTATCTCTACTGTATTCAGGATTTCTGTGTTTATTAGCAGCATGCTTCAGTCATCAAGGTATTTCTTGATATGTTTTATAGTAGAACAGGTCCATGATGCAAAAGGAGGGAACTTTGAAGGCAGATAGCAACAGCAGGCAGAGTTTTCCAACCCCACCAAACTTTTACGAGCACTTCCATAATAGCATTTCCAACACTTGGGCCACGAATGCAGTGACAGTTGACACCTCATACATCATAATCTGCTTTCTATTTAAAAAACAATGATGCTGTTTTATTTATTGCAGGCGATTACCTTTGCACGGGATGAACGTGCCTGGAAATTCCAACACTTTTGTCTCGGCAGCAGGCGGGCTTGCACTGTCTGACACTGTGTTCATCATTGCAGTCATCATTGGGACTGCACTCTCCTCATTTTTCAGGTCACTGCATTGTCTTGAAATGCTACACGCCCACTACTGGCATGATTGCTGGAGCTTCAAAGCTCTCCTTCGGGTTTTTGGCACCATTGGGTGTGTCTTTTTGGGGTTAAGGAGCAAAACTTTGCTCTTAACCCAAGAGAGCTTCAATTGTACTGCAAGCTGGCGGTGTGTTTTCTTGACTTGGTGACTGCTTACGCAGGCTCAGACAGATGGACATCTGTTTTTCTCTCTCTGGACATTCCCTTTATTTCACTTTCAAAATCTCATTGAAGCCAACTTTTGGGACATCCTGTACTTGTCTGCAATTCTTTCACCAGTTGCTTCTTGTAGGTTGTTTTGAGCACAAAGGAACTAGAGCTTTGTGCTTACCACGAAGTGCTCACCCAGAAGTGAGAGACAGCCTGGAGTGAGGCTGTGATGCCTCAGGAGGGCAAACCGCTGTGGGGCAGGGTAGGATAAGGTGAGCCAAGGTGGTGGCTGGAAGGACAAGGCCTCCCTAGCAAAGCAAGGGCAGGGAGCATGGGGAAATGTGGTGGAGCAGGAGGCGCACAGCATTTCACCAGGAGGGAGATGAGGTAGACGGGCTCCTGGTCAAGTCCTTGCTCAAGCACCCTTGGGACAAGGAGAAGTGGGTGACATCAAACCTAACAACTTCCACATACACAGCAAGGAAAATACTTCTACTCACTGGCTTTTCTGGCACTCCTCACTTTTAAAAGTGAAGGCAAAGCCTTTTAGCTTTAGCTAAGAAGTGAGCAAACTAGGGTGAACAGATCTTGGATGAAACTTTAGCTTAGGTGAAGTCATTTGTTCGTAAGCTTCAGCCAAGCCACCAACACTGCAAAGCACAGCTGGGCTCAAAGCAGGACAAACACCTGTCCTGGAAACCTTCCAGAGCCAGAACTGTCCAATACGGAATGTAACTGCCCAAATAAACCTAAGTATCCCCAATTCCTCCTCTTCCTACTCATACTTGAATAATAGTCTCTCTGTTAAAAACCACAGGGAAGTACACATCTGGACTTTCTCAACCAAACAAGGGAGGTTGCTCTTATGCACCCTTGTCTGGCCTTCTGAATGTGCCCCCTTCTGTCCCCCACCCCCATCACCTCTGAGGCTTTATCTACCAAGCTGGGGAAACCCACATGTTCGAAAGCTTGGCAAAAATTTCTGCCCATGTCTTGCTGTCTGGCCAGATCAACCCATTTCTGTGTCGATATAGCCTTAAAAAGAAATCACCATGGAAAGAGATTCCCTTTACCTTCTGCAGAAATAAAGCTCCTTGCTTCACCCCAGCTCCAACAGATCATGGAGACTCCATTGGAAATGAAATCTTATATTTGAAAACAATCAGCCTCTGGAGATGACCTATAGGAATCCTTACCAGCATCAGCTAAAAATGAACCACTTGGACCACAGACACAGACAAGCTCTGCTGCACCCCTGGCTAGCTCAACAACCTTCCACTTGACATTTGTGATGGGGGAAAAGCATTGCTGCTACCCATACAGTCCCTGATGAGATTTAATGGTAAAGAATCCCATCTTGGGCCATGGGGAGTCTCATTTAACTCCTCAAGGTATGATTTGCCTTGCAATGCTTCCCAGCATCAATGCTGGTAAGACCTTGGTTCCGCTCTCAGGCTCCTTTTCTTTGCACTCTCCAGTCTCTACCTCTGTAACTCTGTTTTTCCATCTGCAAAGTCAAGGTACTACTCCAAAACTCCTTTACAACTTGCTCTGAGCTCTCTGAAAGATAAAGCTGAGGCATTATTATTCCATAGGACACACTGGTTCAAAAGATGCTGCTTTACAGCTTTATAATAGTCATATGAGATTTAAGACAGCGAAGTGTGAAGAACAGTCTATTTGCAAGGTTACAGCTACCGCTCTGGGTTTCCCTCTCTCCTATGGTAAACAACATAAAAAGCCCATTTTGAATGGGAACGGTTTGAGAATGAATCACCTTTTCTTAATGAGGGCAAAAGGAGAAATAACCTGCATGCATGTCCACAGCCACCCTTTTGCAGGGAGAGCTTGATAGTGACTGCCGAGATCTGGGATGCATGCTGCACACACCGGACGCAGGAACAAGGGGGCCCTAGGTAATGCTGGGAAAGATTGCTCTACTGTATTTATTTTTCAGGCAAAGACCTGATCTGGAAAGCAGCAACACTGTTCCAGCATGAGGCATTTTTTTTTCTTTCTGCGACCAGCATGCAATCTTCTGAAGACAAAATTGAAATTTCACGCTTCTGAGAGCTTGAGACATCTTTTAGGGATCAAACCAGTGCTCATCTGCAGTCCCTTCAGAGATGAGTAATGAGGCCAAATGCTTTTTTGGAATTAGCATGAGGACAAAATGACACTGTGCTGCAGAGCCGTATTTTTAAAGAACAAATTGGATCTTTTTGGTATTGTTATTGTTAGGGTCAGTTATGGGGTGGGGGATCCAACATGGGGACCATCCTCCTGTTGATCTGGTAAATGCATCATCTAAATACAATCTGCTCTAGCAAACAGGCGAGCCCAGGGAGATGAAGGAAACCACATTAAAAACATGATGAAAGTTGCCTCGAGGCTCCTTATGTCACACTTGGGCTTTGGGCAGTTGGGGTTTTTTATTTCTTCCCTTTTTTTTCCGTTAATAAACCAAAACCTAGCATTCTTCTCTTTGGTGTTAAAGGCTGAGAAGACCCCTCAGGTTCTCCGCCCCCCCCGCCGCCCCAAACACATACATATGCACATGTGCATGCACACTGGCATGCAAGGGATGCCCGTTGCCTCCAGTCCAAGCTGCAAAACAAGGGCACGTTAAAGGCTCACAGGCAACGGAATTGGTTTCCTGGCTTTTTTGGGGCCTTTCAGCAGCTGAACTGCCTCATTTAGTGGAGACAAAGTGAATTTCATGTGACATCTCCCAGTGGCTCCTCCAAGGGGTTCAAGCAACACAGAGAGGGAAGGGACAGTGCCAGATGGGGACCCTATGGGCATGACCCATGGCTCATGATGCTGGAGACTGGAGAGAAAGAGGCAAAGCCCAAAACACTATGTTATTTCTGCCCTGTTGTGAACTCTCTTCAGCAATGACAGAGCTAAATAAAATTCACACATGGTTTATTTTTGGATTAGACACCCCCCCCTCCTCCCAAATTGATTTATGGTGCTATTGTTCTGTACTCTGACCTAAAACGCCAAAAGCTTTGAGGTTTGCAGTTCCCTCCCTGCTCCTTCCATCACACAGGTGTAACTGCTGTAAAAGTGAGGGAGAGGAGGGAGAGGGAGAAAGGAAACAGAAGAGAAAACAAGGGGAAAAATCTGAGGCTGCAGATGCACACATCTGCTTTCTGACTAATTCAGGGTATGGCACACCCGTAAGGGTCCCTTTTTATTGCTAACATTCCTTATAAGTTAGAAACATTTTTTTACCACCCCCCCTCCTTTTCCTCCAAACTTCAGATGTCCCAGAGGAATGTTTAAATTATTATGGAATCCCAGAGGAGTTTGCTGCTTCCCTTTTTAATTTGTTCCATGCTAGTTGCTGTTTTTTTAAAGCAGTGCCCAGCTTACTCTTTCCTAAAGGCAAGCTCAGGGCTCCTTGTTCCGACTCTGGCACAGAACTCATTATAACTTTGTTCCCCAAATCCCTATGGGTTTATAGCATGGTTATAATAATTTACTTGATGCTGAAATTTGCGATTACCTGCTCTTATTTTGAGCTTTTGTTTAAATAGAAATGCTAAAAATACCGACTTAAGCCAATCAAAAAAGGCATTATTGGCTGTTTTTCACTTGGCCAGCTTTCACAGGCAAGCTGCAATCCTGTAAGGCCAACGAAATGTCTGGTGTTATCTAGCCTGAGGCACAGATTGATGTCTTTGCAGAGCCAGACAGAAAAAAAATCAATGTGTAGTAAAGAGGAGAAGGCTGTAACTGGGTTTTGACCTTTATGGTCCAGTGACAGTGGGCAATTGGGGTTGCTTAAGCACTATATGGGACTTGCTGTTTTTAACCTCATCAGCCCTCTTTGCCCTCCAACCACTGCTCCAAGGCAGGGGAGTGATGGCAGATGATGAGAAATTGGCCCAAGTTTGTGTAGACAGTGCATAGCAGAAAAAGGACTTAAATTTATTCTCCTCAAAATCACCATTGCAGCTGCTGGCCTTCTAATTTATTTTTTTTTTCCATTGTGAACATAGCACAGAGTGACTGCCTGGCTCTGGTCCCCCTGTATTCCCTTTGTCTGAAGGGAAACCATCCCATTGGCCTTATGAATGTCCCTTAGCAACAGTTGCTTCCAAACTAAAGGCAGAAAAGCCTCAGACCCAGAGAAGCCATGAGATGACTGCACTAGGAAGTGAAATTTATAAATCTTAGAAGTGTTTAAGTCTTCCCTAAATACGGCACAAAGGAAAAAAAGGAGATGTCCAAAGAGTTAGGAAGGCCGACACATCTTGAAACATTACTTGTTAATTAAGAGAAGCTAAGCAAATACTGGCCACACGTGTCCTTAATAGTGCCAGTTAACACTCTTAAACCCATTATTTTGTCAAATCAAGTATTGCTTCTTCATGTAAGAGATTTATTCTTCATTAAGAAAACAAATTTCAATGAAAATGCAATGCTACATTTTTGTTGGTGAACACTACTTTCCAGCCGGCTATGCATCCAAATGCCTTTGAGTATTAGTGAAGGAAGTTTCTGTCTCTCCGATGAGGAAGACTGTGGGCCGTGAAGCAATTTGAGTGAGAAACCAGAAGGTGATTTAAGGACATGAGAGCTGCAAGGTGCTGCAAGAGCCATCCAAGGGGGCATGAGCCACAACATTGCCTTTATGTGTCCATTACTATGAGCTGCCTCTTCCTACCTATGGCCATTTCTGGCACAGTTTGGACCTCCCTTCCCCTAGGGAAGAAGGGCTAATATCCTGCTGTTGGGATGAGGCTTTCCAGGGAGCTCTTGGGAGGACTCGAAGAAGCTTCACTACAGCTTTGACACAAGGCATCTCCAAAATGATAACTTTTCTCTGAGGTCTGCCAGCTTCTTTTAATGCATGGAGAAAACCAGGTGTTTCCCTGGCAAAACATCTGACCTTGGTTGGATGCTTATTCCAGAAGTCCTGGTTCACTGTGACTTCAGATAGGTCTAGTACACCACCATGCACCCCTTTGATATTTGCACAGAGAGCAGATGCTGTTTGTGCCCTTCAGGTGCATTTATTCAGGGAAGTAGCTGCTTTGGACAGGTCTTTGAGAATAGAGCAGTTCCGTGTGTTTCTGCCCAGATAATGAAAACTACTTTACTTCATGAACTCTAGAAAGACTTGGGGTGAGCTCAGACTAGTCCTAGAACCTGATAATCCCCTCTGTGGTGAAGAGCAATTGCTGCTTTTCGACTGCCCAGGGTATAGCTAGGGGGCCATTAACCTGTGTTACTGCTCTGAAGGCTCAGTGAGGAAGATCTGAATGGTACCTTGAGCTGGGCAAAATATTTCCCCTGCTGCTCAAGAGCTTGTGCCACTTGCCTGCTTTCACATCTCACTACTCATCTCAGTCCCAGGCTTCAGTTTAAAAACATGTCAACTAAATCAGCTCCATTAGTTTGTCTTTTGGGGGTGGGGTGTGGTGTTTTGTTTTGTTTTGTTTTTCCTAATGTAATTGTAATTGGATAGCTCCACCCGTGTTCTGCTTTGAAAGGCTCTGTTCACTGGTACCCAAAAACTTAGGGGCGGGCAATCCCCAAGAAATGAACATCCACTGACTCTCCTGTGATCTGAGATGGCTAAAACTACGTGCCTTTATGGGGAAAATTAATTTTATGTATAATTCTCCCTTCCATTTCTATGTGTGGTATCCATGCTGTTTCAATTTCTGTGTGACAAAATGTATTATTGATAGGAACCAGACCTATGGCTGCTTTAGTACTTAGATATCTAAATACTTGACTGCAAGTACCATCTATCACTAAAGCGAAAAACCATGTCACTTGCAATGTCCTTTGGGAAGGAGAAAACCACAATTCTTTCAAGATTTGCCAGTTACTTTACAAGTTAAGCCTGTCAGTTTAGCACTAAATCTTAGACTTAAAATGGTAAAATGAAAAAGAAAAAAAAAAAAGGTCCTCATTTCAAAATGGGAAAATTGAGTTTGTCTGATATATTTTATGCTTGTGTTTGGGACTTGCGATGATTGATTCATGGGTTTGGGAACTGTGTGTGCTGACAGCTCTGAGCGTCCTGCCTTCACTTTGCGAGCATGGAGTAGTTCTACTGCAAACAGGCTGAAACGAAGGGACGGGTGAGTAAACAACAGCGCTCTCCAGCTTGCCATCACCTCACACCTGTGAGCCATCAGCTTTCCAAGCAGCCAGCCTTCAGCTTCACCAGAGAGGTGAGGGTTTCCCTACCCTCCCTGTGGCCACATGCAGAGATGGCTGGAGCTGCCCCCAGTGACCCAGACAACCAGCATCACAGATAAGACCAGAAATGTGCGTCCCCATCTTGGACAAGGCACGAGACCTTTGCTGGAGAAGGGTTGGATGAAAGCATTACAGGGTGCAAATACTGGAGCAATGCGGATCAAAGAAGACACAGTCTGGCTGCCAAAGACAGCCAGAGCATCTCTCTCACAACGCCCAGGGATTTTAAGCTTCCTGGGCATGCATGAGACACAGAGCCATTTGCTGCTCCTGCAGCTTGGCTGTGTTTTCATCTGGTTGATTTGCAATCAGCAGATTTGCGGCAGGATGAATTTGATGGGACTTTTCTCACCCTCCTGCCTGCCCCAGCAGGACCCTGGGCAGTGAGGCAGAGGGAGGGAGAGTCAAGCAGCAGTGTCACCTGTGGCACTGGCCCGGGAGTGGCAGGACGTGCCTATCTGCCCCTGGCAGCCAGGTCTCATCACTGCATCTCCCTTTTAATCTCACGTTGCAGCGCGGGGGGTGGTACTAGGCACTTTATGAACACCTGGAAAACAACCATGCTGTAAATTTACCGGACACAAACTCATGACTTTGGCCCTTTCCGTGTGGTTATCCCATAGTGAGATAGTGGCTGGCCTTGCTCTCCCACCACTGGGCATGTCTAGGACCATAAATCATAGGACCGCACTCACTTGATTGGGACAGAGCATCACCAGTGCCACTGGAGCAGTGACTGGTCACCACGTGAAGAAGCATGATCGGTATGTCTTTGTCCTTTTCCTTTGTAAAAATGTTAGCATATGTACCTTAAAAGATCATCTGTTGCTGGAGATAACATCAACAGATTGTGCCAACAGACTGGCTTGAGGACCTGCTCGGATATTCTGCAAATCCTGCAAATCCACATGAGCAGCATCCCTTGTGGGTGGTGTTCTCAAAGCGCTTCTCTTTGCTTTAAATGCTCTCTGAGAGTCAAGCAAACCCTGGATCTCTCATCCCAAGTATTTGCTGGAGCGATCCTGGCATGGTGAAGAAGAGGATCAAACTGAGGAAAGGAAATGGCTATATTTACACTGCTCCCTATCAGGAGGGAGACCAGAGGAGCTATGTTTGAAGTGGGAGAGGGTAAAAAATTCTTATTCACAACCTTTAACGAAAAACATCTTCTTTTTCCCTCCCATCCTGCTCCTGAGACAGCTTTCACAGAAATGTCAGTTTTCAATTTCTTTTTTGTGGGTTTACTGAAGAGCAGAGAAGCCCATCTTTTAATTAATAAAATAGTAAAACCCCACTAAGTCTGGTGAAGCAAAAATAAAAATAAGAAGAGTGAAAAAAACAAAGGAGATGTTTCCTGGGGAAGGTCTAATACCATTTTAGTTGCAGTTTCTAGCAGAGAATTAGTCCTATGTCTTTTATTACTCCTAGGGGTCTAATTGTCATTAGACCTTAATTGTATCTTGGCTTGCTTGCAAAGCAAAAGAAAGCAGCAGTCTGTGCTGGCCATTGGATGCAATCATCTGCTCTTTTGATATGCATGTGCATGTGTCTATTTTCTCCTTTCACCTTTACATAAACTAGCAAGCAGAAGCTGCTGTGATCCTACTGCACCTGACAGCTTTACCATCCAGACAGCTTTACAGCCTGCTCAAGGGCTCAGGCTCCTGAGACTGAACCGACAGTGCTTGTAGGGGCTATGGCTGAAGCTGTCTGAGCCAGATACAGCCTGCAGAGCTGTTGCTTTACTTCTTCTGCCACCCCTTTTGTCTTGCTGCCCTCTTCCTTTTGCAGCTGACCCTTTTGGAAACACATCAAAAAGCTTCATTAAGCACAAGAAAAGGGATATTTTCTTAGGCTATATTCATTCCCTAATTACCATATATACTCTTCCATCACTAACAAACGGAGGTGGCTATGAGAGTTGTATTTTTAAAAGCTTAATTGATCTCAATCAAGTCTCAGATTCAAAGCCAGATGAAACTTTTCTGCTTGTTCTTGAGCACAAGCTGATTTCAGGGTAGCAAAGCCAGTGGCAGCCCAGAGCACATGCAAGAAGCATCCTCCCTCTTGTGTCATTTAAACTCAGCAAGTGACCTCTTGACCAAGGTGCAAGGGAGGAGTGCGGGGAGGCTGGGCAGAGGGTCAACTCCCACCATCCCTTGAAAAAGGCTGGTGCTGGTCCAAGGTGGGATCCAGCACAGGATCCAGCAGCTCCCCAGGAAGGTGCTCAGGGGCTCCAGGCAGCCTGCAGCAGAGCTGAAGCTTGCCCTACAGTCACCATCCTCCATCCCTTTTCCCCAAATGACCTGTGCAAACACCAGTGGCAAAAACTGGAAGCTTTCCCCAAACAACTTTTTTTTTTTTTGCTTAATTATCTTTCCTGGTCTCCACAGGACTGGTTCACCTCCTGCGTTTTTCCTCCCAGCACCTCCTTACAGAGTGGCTTTGTGTTGGTCAGTCCCTCCCCGTGTTGTGAGCACATGTTCAGGCTGAAGGGGTTGATTTCTGGGGCTGTGGTTTAGCTTTCTAATGACGCGTGAATGCTGGGGGCAATTTCTGTTTTTATTTTTATAAATAGATGTTCTGTTTCCTTGGATTTCTGGTGGTGTGAGGTTTAGCACATTCATTACTCTCAGCATTTTAGGACTAAAAAAAATGAAAAATAATAATCAGACAGTTCGTGATTTTTCTTAATAGCATCCAGGGGATGGAAAACAACTTTCTCCCCCCCCGCAAGCAACAGTGATTCAAAACATGAGGGCTGAGTGAGCAAAGCCATAGCATTTGAAGAGCAATACTGGTAGCAAAGTCTACAGTTCTTCCCCCGTGGCTAAAGAGGCAGGGAAAAAGGGCTTGGGATCAGCTGCACTGTCTAAAATGTGAATGCATTTAGGAAGACCATTACCACAACAGCGTTATCAGCTTCACTCTGAGATGAATTTTGTTCAGCACACCAATTCTCTTGGCTCTCATGTAACCCTGCATACATTTCATGCTGTTTAGGATGCATCCATATCTGAAAAACGTTTGCCGTACACATTTAGCATTAAGCATGTGCTTCAGTCCTCCCTGAACAGGGATTTTTTTTAGGCACATAGAAACATCATTCAGAATGATCAGGGATGCAGATGCAAGCTGAAGTGAAGCTGATTCGTAACTGATTTTGATGCAATTGAAAATACAGATCTTGCAGTCTGTTTGCAACAGCAATGACAATTTCATGCATCAGCATATCAGTAGTTGGCACAACATACCAGCATTTCTGGTTGTGATGCACAGGGGAGTCAGGAAATGGGATGAAACTATCACCATTAGGAGGAAACTTATTTTTTGATTGTGTCTACTATAACACTGTTTGTCAGATATGGGCAAGGATTAACGTGCAGTGGTTGGTTTTTTGTTGCCTACACATATCAGAAGTGCAAGGAATACCCTTGGGCTCTTCCATGCTTCCCTTCATCTTGTAATTGATAGAGGCTCCTTCCTATCTGAGCACCACAGCCACACAGAAGGCTGAAATTCTGCATTAATGTGGCTTTTGTTACATGAAGTTCAGAAATGCTAAAACAACTTCTGAAAGAGATGTTTTAGCTGATTTTGATGCTGTGAAATCTCACTGCACCAGGCATGCTGAGCTGCTGCCAAGCTATCTAAGTGCTTGGATATTTCTGGGAAAAAAATGCTGTTCCTAATATGTGGTGGTGTGGCATCAGCTTCCCGCTTCCACGAACCTCATGGCTTTGCTGAGCACTGGCTCCCGTTGCAGGGTGAGAGGAGAGTTGTCCCTGTTCCATGCTGATTGAGGACAGCAGTTGGGACGCCTGCTGTTGATCAGCCTTGCCCCACAAATTAACTGCAGCTAAGGTCAAGTGGTTTTGGAAAATATTAAGACCGATGAGCCAGCCCTCTGAGCAGGCAGTGAGCCTCCACCATAAGAAAACCACAAACAAAATCAAAGCAAACAATGCACAGCCCACTGACCAGGAGCTGGAAGTGTTTCTGTGAAGAAATTTAGAGTTTTATTGAAATGGAGAAATCCAGATCACCATGAGGAGGTGGCTGGGAAGCAACTGGATGGTATTTTTTGATGGTGTCAGTCTGTTCTCTCCATGATCCATGGTACCTTGTCTCCACCATTTGGCACTATCTCTGCTAGCTTCCTATGGTTTTGGTGGCCTCTCAGATATAGGCTTGACCCAGATCAGCAGATCCATAGCCCTCTCTGAAGCCCTCTACGGATGTGGGAGCCACATTTGACCTCTCTGTAAGTGATGTGGCACAGCGTATACACAAACACTGTGGGAGGCTGAATAGCCAGCTAACTGTCTCAAAGCTTGCTCCTTTGTGTGCCGATCTGCGAAGATCAGCATTGCTGCAGGCAAAGGTGGCTTGCAGGTTTGCTGAAGCAGAGGACACCCAGGCGGGGCCACCTGCCCACCAAGGCTTGCACTTTGCTGCCACTTAAAGCGTGCGAGCAGAACCCTGCCCCTGCCCAGCAAGAAGAAAGCGTGCGAACAGAGCCCGCCAAAAGGAAAGCGCGAAAAGGGCGCGAAGGGTGTGTGCATGTGCTGGACTGTGCTCTGTAAAAAAGGCCGCAGTCTCAGGTTGCAGGGGGACCTCGTGGCAGACCCTCGAAGACTCCAGTGGGGAGATCACTGACCTCGTGGAAGACCATTGAAGCCCCCATGTGCCATCACCGAAGGCCACCGCAGACCCCAGAAGTATGGACCCCCGTGACACTGTGGATCCATGGTGGTGACTGCTCTCTTCTATCTGGACCTCTCACTTGATTTCCCATCTTCCCTTCCTTCCTTTCTTATTGCTGCTTTCTCTCTTTCCCCCCAAACCAGTTAATAAACGGGTGGACTTACGACATCTGATCTTGTTTGTGTTTTAATCTCGCTCAAAGGGATCGAACCTGAAAGGAGAGGTTGGTCCAGCCGCCCCTGGCCTCCCAGACTCATCTGAGGTCAGCTAGAAAGCAATGGGGCCTTCCTCTCATCCAAAAAAATTGGATCCTAACAAACACAAGAAGCAATTCTTTCCTGAGGTATCAAAAGCATCTGCAGTGCTTCAGCAAGCACACCTTGACCTGAGTCAAAGTCCTGGTGCTGGGCAGGCACAGAAGGATTCCAAGGGACACCAAGGGACCAGCAAGGTTCCTTCCTGGCACCCCTTCCTGGATGCCTCTGCTGGAAAGGGGATGCACAGCGTGTCCTGGAAAGGGTGCGCAGCATGTCAGATCTTTCTCTGCACTACAAGATCATAGCTGCAGGGTCATAATCAGAGCTGTAATCTTAATTAGCCATAATAATATGTAATCTTAATTAGCCATGGTGAGCGTGGCAGCAAGAAACAATGCAAAATACTTGAATTGCTCTTTCTACTTCTCAGTAAAAATGTCAGGACAGCCCTGCCTGCCTGGCTTTGCATTCTTTCTCCTGCGTGACCACACCCAGCTTTATCCCCAGACCTGCACGCTATGGGAAGCCAAGATGGGGGGTGAGGGGCTCAGGCTGGGGGAATCCGATGGCTGCAAGATTTTCGCTAGCCTGTTGTGTTGCTGTGACAGAGGGCAGGCAAGCTACGTGTGGGCTACAAGTTGAGCTGCGTCATTCCTCAAGACACTGTAATCTTCCTGATTACATGACTTCATTGCAGCGCTGAAATCTTCACAATTTATGGGCATTTTCATGCAGTTGGGTCTTGTACAGGGTTTCTTTTCTTTTATATTTATTTCACATTTTACATGACTTTTTGCATTTTTTTAATGAGTGGCTCCCTTTCTCATAATGCAATGCTTTTTTTTTTGCAATGTGTCCAAGTAATCGTGGGCGAAATGCTCCTCTCTGGAACAAAGGGAAGAAAATGCTGTACACATCACATGACGGCCAAAGTCTCTGCAGCACATCTGGGAACATCCCTTTGCCAGGGATCAAACAGGCTTCTCAGATACACTCGGTGGGCCATACACTGTAATGGCAACACACACACAGACTCAACAGCAACGTGATGATGGGCTTGTGGTACAAGTTGGGCTGCATTTCTGTTGCATTTTCTCACTCCTGACCAAGACTTTTAGTCTTTCATTCCAGATTTCCAAGCTTCCACTCGTCCCATCACAGGAACAGCTGCTACCAGGCATCTGTCGGGCTCAAAAACATATCCAGAACTGCATGCGGCATCAGTACGCAGCCACAGTATGTCTAGGGCACTCCAGCACAATGGCCTAAAATCGGCAGTATTCCTAAAGACCCATTCATCCATGGTATCAGATCCAAATGCAAGCAGGACCATGAGTCACAAGCATGCTGAGCTGCACCCTCTCCTTCTCAGCACAGCTGAAGAAACCCAGGACACTCCTGGTTGCATCTAATAGTAAGAAAATCGTAGGTAAGCCCCAGCTTCAATGAGGACCCACGCTGTTGGGAGCTGTCCAGTCAAAGAGCAAGAGTACTTCGAAGCTGCGAAGAGCTTCAATTTGAGATAAGAAACAAAGTATTCCCATCTGTAGATAGAGAATGAAAGCAGACACATGAGGAGTGGGATTTTTGGAAGGACCCAGCAAGAACCTGGCAAGAAGTGGTTTGGAAAATCCTTCTCTGACATGACTGCAGTCACGGCAGAAGCAAAGCAGACATTTGCTTTCCTACCTCCTCATGGTGCTTTGACTGTGCTGTGTCATTGTCCTCAGGAGCCTACTTGGGTGGTGCATGCACGGAGTCAAGCAGGGATGCTGCACATGGCTCTCCCTTTGGCACACTGGAAAGCTTGAGGTCAAGACACAAATTGCTGGAGCAGGAGCCCTCGCATGCTTAAGTTTAGGAAAGGGAAAGAGAGAAGCAACTGTAGCATGAACACCCCACCCTAGGTGTCATAGACACTGTCCTGCACACTATGCTTGTCCTTCAGGCACAGCTAGAGGTCCCTCACCTCTCCTCCTGCCCATTCATCCCTACTGAAAGCTACAGTGCTTGTTTCCTTGCCACTGCTCTAATTCACAAGTTTGTCTTTTCAGAGGTGCAGGAGGCTGAAGGCAAACTCACAGACTTCCTCTGTCCTGCATTTGGCTTCATCTCTGACCCATGAAAAAAGATGTGTTGTCCTTCTCATGACTCCTTGGTCAATCCCATCAAAGCCTTGCCAGCTGACCCAATGCTCTTCTCTGTCCCAGATGCTGACTGTTGCTTTTTCCTGTGACTTAATTTATTCTCAGCCACATCATTTGAAAGGATGATCAAAGCTGAACAACCTCTACTGTTTTCTCTCAAATGTTTTCTCCAGTCACCTCCCTGGATTCTCTCTCAAGTCAGAACAAAAGGTAACCAAAATCACATTCGCTGCTCATATACACAAGTATCCCAAACTAAAACCGCTTCCAAAAAGTTCTAGGCTAAAGGCCTTGTAAATGCATTGGCAATATCTTTTCATCCCTAAGATAAATGTAGCTTCTGAGGAAAAGGAGACTGCAGCCTGCCTGTCACCGTAAGCATTTGCTCCTGGGCAAATGTCTTTTTCCCAAGGGAGACCACGAAACAGAACTGTGGTGGAAAACCAGCATGTTGACAGTCAAATTAATTAATCCTGTCCTAGAACAAATTCTTTGTAAATGCTGTAATGAGCCAGCTAAGCATGTTGTCTACAGAGGAAACAATAAAAAAAAAAAAAGTTGCAAAACAGATTCTCTTGCAAAATGCTTGCCCAAGAACTCCAAACCTGTAATAATCACACCACAAGAAAAGGTACCTCTGGCTTTATCTTTCACCCAACACTTCCCTCATTGCCAAGTATTTTAAAACCTCACAGCAATACGCTTCATATGTCTCCCAGACTCACTGCAGGTTGGGGGGATGTGGAGGGGAGGCAGGGAAGTGAAGCAATTAGGCCAGCAGACACCCAAATGCCATTTGCTCCATGTTCCTCAACCACAGTCAAATTTTATCCCTGGAGCAAGACTCTCTCTGACAGCTTCTCCAGCTGTTTGCATCTAAGAGTTCCCCAGTGGAGAAACCAGGTGTCCTACCCGAGTGCACACATACACACCGTCAGCCACCACCCGTTTAAAAAACGGGTATAAAACAAAACCAAGAGAGCAAGCCACAGTCCATCAGGTGCTATCTACCTCATCACCTGGGGAAAACGGCTTCGGTATGTGCCACAGATATGAAGCTGCCTGTTCCCAAGGTCTCACAGCTCAGAACCTGTGCTAAGTGCCTTCCCCCCACGCTCCTCCTTTCAACCGCCAAAAAAAGGGATGTACCTGTTTTTATTCACTTTAACATGCCTGAGTGTATGCTGACAGTTGCTTCACATGCTGTTGCCATTGGAAGGGACTGGCAGAGCTGGGGCTGCAAGGTGAGAATTGCACCAGATACATCAGGGAGCCAAACTGGAACCATATGGATGAAGCATGAGAAAAATGGGGGATAAGTTTCATGGCTATTCAAGCCTGACCCTTAGCCCCTGCTTTCATTTCTCACAGTCCTGCTCTGCTCCAAACCACCCTTCCAGCCTCATTTTCCTTCTCCTTGTACGAGGTCACGGGTCACTGTAACTCTCCCCTTGTATTTCTCTGATGACAGAGACTGGTGTGACCTTGCAGAGGACTGTAATCATGGGGGAGACTGAAGAACTGCGAGAAAGCAAGAGAAGTTCCTTCTGCAGCATAGGATAAGTGGCTGTAATGTTTTCCTTCCTTTTTTTGCTTACAAAACCTCGGATGCAGCTAGGAAGCTGGTGGAGGAGGCAGGTCCTGCAGGGTAGCACAGTGCGTCACGGCAGCCCATTGCAACCATCACTGAGGGAAGCCAGACCTGGACAGTGCAAGTTAAACCCAATGCAGATACTAGCACTGATATTAACAAGCAATAAATCAAGCCCAGGAATTCAGACCTCCTTTACACAGACCCAAGGCAATGTTCACATGAAACCAAAAGAGATTTACCTCCCTCCTGCTCTCTGCTTCCTTAGTTTTAGCTCCACTGGGATAGCAAAAGCAAAATCCACATTTAGGAATAAGTTAACAAAAATCCTTGTAGGTGCAGAAGACAATTATTTCTTGATATAATCAGTAGGAAAAAGGGTGTCCAAAACCTGCCTAAGCATCAGCTGGTATAAGCCAAATACTCTTTTTGGAGTCTAAACTTAAAACAAGAGGAATAGCACTGATTTCAGCATAACAGCTGGACAGATGTAACTGACAGCAGATACAGTTAGTTGAATCTGCAGTAGTCATGGTGCAAGATCTAGAAGAAAGTTAGCTTGGACCCCCAGCCCTGGCTTCCTGCACGGATCTAGAAATAGGCAGATGTACCCTCTAAAAATAAATCAGCTTTTTTACATCCAAGCTGAAAAAGTGCAACAGTGAATCACTCCCAGCCTCTCTTGCTGGGGCCTTTCAGCCACCACTCTCTAGGGCTGCCTGCAACAGTTTAAGGGGAAGCAAAGCAGTAAGAACAATTTAAAAAGTCACAAGGGACTGGAAGCCTGGAAATTTAGTGTCCCTGCTGCTTTTTTATTTTCTTTTTTTTCCTTTTCTTTTAAAAGAGTTGAAGGGACCCAGCAGAACAGACTCCTCTCATGAGCCATGGGTGACCCTGCTCCACTGGATGCAAGTTAGTCGCATGAATAATTACTTTAGCTGAATTGTCACATCTTGGATGCTAGCCTAAATTCACACTAGGAAGTCTCTGGAAAAGCCACAAAGTGAGCTGTGATCTCCGAAATCCCAAACCAGCATCACTGGACCATTCCCCCTACTTGGAGCATACATTCATTTCTTCACATGAAAGAAATGGGCCAACTTGCCCCCTCCCTCCCCAACCCATCAGGCTTCCAGCAGAAGACCTGATCAGGGAGAGACTCTTCAACTTCAAGCTCTCCCCCACTGTTGACATTAGTCTCTTTCAAACCATAAACTTGAGATTTACTATACAGTTTCCTACACTATCATGGGCATTCACAGTGACAAGAAGGTTGATTACAAACATGGGGTTTCAGTTTAGTTTAAGAGAATGTTTTAGGAATTGGTTGCAGGGTAGAGAAGGAGAAATAACTTCAGGATTCCAGAGATTTTCCTCTGGCTTCAAAAGTTATATTATTATTCCCAGGTTGTCTTAAGATTCCCCCTGTAAAAGTCACTGAGATTTTGAGGCAATTCCAACTGCAACAGTTCCATTATTTAGCTATTAAAAAGGTGCTTTTGGCAAGTAGCCACTGGCTAGAAAAAGCAAGGGAAAGTTTGACCAAGAAAATGTTAAAAAATAACTCACCAGCCCTTCACATGAGAGGACAGCAAGTAAAGCCTCCAGAGTGCTGTTGTTTGGTTCATCCATGGGCTGTTTGGTAACTTTTCCAGCAGAAATCATGCAGGGGATGAGACAAATCAGGAAGCTATATAAAGCAAGAGAGTTTCATTGGCAACAAGGAGAAGGAGCTCTGCTCTACAAAATGATCGCAAAATCCCCCAAACCCCAGGCTCACTTGCTCAAATCCCAACTGATGGGTGGTTGATCCTTCTGCCTTTGTGGGAAGGTGGCCTGTGCATATGTGGTGAAGAAGTGGTGCAACTCCTACTATGAGCTGGTCTCCTCTTCTTCATTGGGTTCCTGATAGGTGTCACAGCTCTGAAACCCCCCAAACTAGGGATGGAAGTGCCAGGACACATCCTTGCCTTCTCCATGACCTAAATATATAATTTTGTTCTTAATACATGCATCTGATGGTTCTTGGGAAATAAAAAGAGGAGGGCTATAGCAGAGAGATCAGGCCATGCATCAATATGAACGGCTTAGGATAAGTTCTTATTCTAAAGTGAGTAGTAAAAGCAGATTTAAGTTAACCTGGCTTTACTCTTTCCTTTCTGGCATGTACTGTTATCTTTAGCTTCAAAGAGTTTCCTGAACAGTGAAAAGGAAATATAAGGGCTCCGTGTAAAAGTTATGAAGAACCAGAATTGGAAATAATGGAGCTCTATTTTTTCAGTACCAAGATGGGTCCAATGTGCATTTTGCTGAACCTTAAGTGTGGACTAGCCATGTAAGAATAAAATATTGTTCTGAAAGGCCAGAACAGCTCAACTTTCCTGTAAGAGTCACCCTTTGCAATGGATCTACAGGCAGGTCAGCCTTAGAACTTAGACCCAGGTCTTGTGGACCTAAAACAAATTGAAGGACAATGATGGGCAAGCAACCATGACTCTTGGTATGAGCTGTAAAGTCTCTTGGTTCAATCCCAGCTACAAGCCTGCAGCAAAGATGAAAAATGGCTCCACAGGATGTGCAGTGCTTTTGACAAAATCTGTGAGGCTTTTTCTCTTCAGCTCAACACAGCTAAGAAATAAATATCATCTATGAAGGAAACGCTGGAGGCATCTAGAATGGTTGTCCACCTGACCACAGTGCTATGAAACAGGAGTGGCATTTCAGTAATACTTCAAAACTGCACTTATCACAAAGACATCTCTTAGGATGATCCCTTCTCCAGGGAATATAGTCTCCTGTCCAAACCAGAAGCCAGGAAGATGTGGAAGAATCTGGGGTATCAGTTGGAGTCAGAACACCTCACAAAGTGCCTCATTTCATACTTTTATATGAACATGAGGTGCATCAGAGCACTTCATTTCACATTTTTAATTGGGGTAGGATTCCCATCACAACTTTCTCATCTGTTCTTTTTTTCCACCTGCCTTTTATTTTATTTCTGGCTCTTTATGGCCTCCCTTTCCAGCTGCTTACTATTATCACCTATGATTCTAATCCCTCCTTAACTGCTCACATAATCACCCCTTTATTTGGGAACCTGGATTCATACCCTTTGATCCACAGGTTGTCCTTGTATTTCCTGTTCTCAGTTTGTTCCAGGGCATCCAATGGTTTCCCATGTCCTGGAGCCCTCATTTGTGTTAGTCTGTCCTTCTTTGTCACAGCATGGGAACAAAGTAATAATTGGCACCAGAGCACATGTGATTGAACTCTCCTCTTTGCTCAGAGATGGGCTGCAGTTTGCATGACCAAGGAGTAATTTTGAATTTGCTGAATCCCATGTCACATGTTATGAATGGGCTATAGCAGCAATTCTGCCTTAGTTGCCATGTGTCTTCTTACCACTTCAGTTGTTCAAATACATGGAGTGGTCTGAAACTCACTCCCAAATAACTTGGTGTGCTGGGGTTTGGCTATGTCAGAGCAATCATCAACCAGGGTGAAATATTTTGGTGTTAGGAAGGAGTGCTCTGGCTCCATACCCCAAGTCTTTCTTTATCTGCTCCTCCTGTCCTCAGTTGCCCATGGCACCAGTCTGGCCCATGGATGACTCACATGCTTTGGGTAAACAGCTGTGCTTACCTTATCAGATCTCTTTTGTTCCAACTTCGAACAGGCTCAAGACATGTGCTTTGCTTCCAGGCTCAGCCAGAGCATTTTGATGGAGCACTTACTCTCCATTTCCATGGTTTTACCCCTTGCCCACCACATCCTGTTCTGTAACCAAGATCTCAAAGATGTCAATGGGAAAGGACTTCTGCTATCTCTTCTTTTGGCCAAAATTTTCCACTCTCAGCCTTTCATTTAGAAGATTTCTTTGTTTCATAGCTCCTAGCCAAACAGACCCCTGTAGCAGCCTACCCCGGCCTCATGCATCACACAAACCAGAGGACTTTCCTGGATCAGGCACAATAATTTACATCTGACGGAAGCATACAACCCAGGAAGGCATAAGAGATATGATACCACCAGTGCAAGCAGAGTGCATTGATCCATCATATATAGTCTCTGAATGATGTTAGTAAATTACAGACAAACAGAACTGCAGCTCAGTGAAAAAATACCTTGTGGTATGTGAAATGAAAATATTGCAGTGGATGTTTCCAGTCATGATTTCACAGACTTCTCAAGAGAAAAGACAGAAGAGTGAAAGGACCAGCATGCAGGGCATCTTCTTTAGGCACTGATAAGGTAAGCGATCTTAAATTGCCTTATGCATACACCAAGAGCTCCTCAACAGATGCAAAGCAGCTCATCCAAAGCTATAGCCCAACCCCAGACCACTATACAAACTAAGCATAAATGGAACAGAGAAGGAGACCAATCCCTAAGACACAACAGAGCTCCACTGATGGTTCTGGTGGCTTCTGCCCCTCTGGCTGGCAATGAGCCAGATTAGATACATTTCAAAGTTTGCATTTTCTTGATGATGACTTCTCCCTGTAATCACTTTCAAATCTGTAGTCAAGAGCTTCATCCTTCAGTTGAGTAATGGTCTCCCTCCTCTTTTCTCTCCCCATGGATAGCTCATTTAGTGCTAAAGTGCACTAAGATGAATATGGAAAAGAACAAGGTATACTGCTTCCCACATCCAAATGAAGCTATTTTAGTGCAATCCAGGAGCAGCATGGGAATTGTGAGAATGAGAGTTACCTTCCTTGCTGTAGAATCAGTGGACTTCTGACAGTCTTCTCCTGAGGTGATACATCCCTATGTCTTCACTTTCTGGATAAAAACCATATCCAAAATTGTCTCCCCAAAGAGGTATTTATGGATTGGGAGCAAGTCAACACTTGCTCTTCTCCAATGAAAGTCTGTTTTCCATCTGTGTTTTCATACCCTCTCCCTTTTATTGCATCTTCAGTTGAGAGTGAACTCTCACTGCTGGTATTATATGAAAGAATTTGTCAAGAGGACCATTTTTAAATAGTAGGTTGAGATAGACAGAAATCTTCCAATGAGGCCTGAATTGCATCCCACCAGATAGTTTAAAAGGAAGCATGGTTAGTTGAACACCGGCTGTAATGTAAATCATTGTTAAAGACTAAGAAAGTTCTGAATTCGGGGAAATTGTTTTTCAGAGATGATCCTAACTGGGATTATCCAAACATTTGAATTTTGCAACATGTAGATATTTTCTTTAAGTGGGGAATTTCTATTAGTCATTAAATGTTAACATTTTTGTATGATTAGGTCGACAACACAATTATTCGGCCTTCAGATCTGAGTCAACACAAGGTCATATCAGTTTCAGCTGATCTTCTGACAGCCTGCTTTAAATGACCAGTTTTTAAAGGAAACTGAAATGTATTTTGACTGCTCAGTGAGTGATTCATGATTCATCTGTCTGATTCACTTCCATGTCCAATTCCTTGAGCTACATTCTACCTCTCAAGAAATAGATGTGTCATTTCTCCTTTCAGAGGATATGAATCGGCTCAGCCCATCAGAATAATATCTTCTACTGTAAATTACTATAATGCATACATCAAGCTATGAAGGTAGTTCACTTCAGGTTTGGATTATTGGGGGAATAGGTGGGGAACAGAGTATAAGTCCTCTGCACTAGCTTTAATCACAGCTTCTCTGAGACACGAAGAATACTGGAGGCTCAACGAAGGAGAGGAAAGCACACAGGAAAATTTGATCATCAAAACTCTACCTCTACACAGGGCTTGGGAGTGAAGCACAGGTCAGAGCAACCCCAGTGTTGGCTGGGCTTCTTCTGTTACATGACTGTGTCAGGCAAGCAGAGTCATCATTCTCTTCCAGCAGCCACAGATGTGATTCAAACCCACCCTGCAAAGAGCATTTTCTGTACCATCTCCTCAGGAAAGCATCCCTCCCATGGGCTGTGGTTAGGGCCTACTGCATGCAACCTGGAGACTCAGCCAAGACCACAAGCCCAGAGTGACTCCACACCATCTTGGCACCCTGTCCAAGGTATTGTCCAATGTCTTTCTTATTAAGCAGCTTCATTAGGTTGTTCAGAGTTTGCTTTTTCCAAACCAAGGGATGGGTACTGTTTTAAAGCCACTGCAGGCATGAAGCTGCTCATGGGGCAGTAGTGAAGCTCAGTGTGGGTATTCATGTGAGCTAACTCCAGTCCTACCAACTTTTAATTCTGCACTGGGGCAACAGCTGCAAAAGATATTCGTGGTCTTTGAGCAGGGGCTGTGTATACCACAGGGAAATTGAAGCAGGCCCTTCCCCTGCCAACTTTAATGTCATGACATAATCTCTAATTTTCTAGTCAAAGTCCTCCATGGACAGGCAAAATCAAAAGTTTTCCCAGAAGGAAAGAGGAGACTGAAGCCATCAAGAGAAACAAAGCCTCCTGTTCTTCTTCTGGTTTTCTTTGCAGAGTACGTCCAAGTGTGGTGAGCATCAGAAAGGCAACAGGGTAAAGTTATACCAAAAATATCCCTTACACTGATTGTCATGACATATTCTGCACAGGTACAGGAGAAACACCTGGATGTGTCCTCCCCACAGGACACAAAGCTGTTAGCAAACTATGTTTTGCTGAAGCTTTATTATCTCCAGCATTGTGTGAACAAGAAAGGACTAGACTTGATTAAGATATGCAAAGACTTGCAATCAAAGATCCACTCTGACACAAAAGCAACAAAAAAAGAAGATATGGGGTAGGAATCTTCTCACAGAGAAATAGGAAAGAGATAAAGGAAGCACTATCTTACCATGCAGACCATCAGCTGAGAAGCCAGAGAGGTGCCACAGGGGACTTAGGCTAGGTTAATGACACTGCTATGCCTCAAGTTCACCTCTGAGGAGCCACTCCAATGCAGTCCATCACCTCAGTCCCTGTAGTTCTGGACCTTTGCGGCTCTGTTTCCTGCCCTAACCTGTACATACTTTCAGCACAACACTGTAAATTGAGACCATGCAGATGGACACCACTGACCCCAGAGTCCTAGTCTGCAAAAAGACAGACCTCTAGAAACTACTGTTAATGACCTTAACGGTATCAGGGCACCACACACCATGAACAAGGAGACATGGACAGGTCACACTGTTATCCTGAAACCACAAACCAAAACTCAGGTGCAATTTCCTAGCCAGCAACTTGATTTCCCAGTCCTCCATGCCTTTCCATCCAGGCTGCACTCTCATGGCTTGCTTATCTCAACCAAAACCTGCTCATGAGGTGCCAGTTCTGGACTCTGTAGTGAGGTAATGTCTATAATACCATTTCCTAAACAGAGTCATCAATGAACAAGATATTAACTCCACCCTCTCAGAAAAAATGTATTGCTTTCTATCATACTGTAACACAGGTGGGCTCAATGGGGAATGCACCTCTGGCGATTTTCAGAGAGGATACTACAGGTGATGATCAGCAGTCAATGGAGTCATGTCTTTGGTTTCAGTGGAGATCAGACACCACCACATTTCAAAGCTGCATGCAAAAGTAAAACTACTGCAGCAGAAAACCTACATGATTTGTTAAGTGCTCTGTGAGTGGCAGTGATCAGGGTCAGCTCTTGGCTGCAGCACCCTTGAAGCCATACAACACCAGGGTGACCTGTGCACTCTCACCTTGTGCCACCCTGAGCTACCTTGCACATGAAACACAAAACGCTGTGCTGCCGGCCTTGCATGCATACTTATATTACATGGTGTCAGAGCTGCGTAGGTGGGAGAGTCTGGTGCTCAGAAGCTGCAAATGCCTGATCCAAGCTTATCTGGGCAGCTGTAATTCAGCTTCCTATGCAGTCTTTTTGGGAAATGCAGGGAGTCAGGTTACTAAAGGCTGTATCAAAGCACATGTGTGAGATCACAGTGGCAGCTATAAATCTGGCATTTCCTAGCATTTGAACACTTGACTTCACCTACAAAAATTTAAACAGTTTCCTAAGTTTTCTTTGGGGGTATGGGGAAGGGGTAGAATTTAATAAGTAAAAGCCGCAGTGTGCTAGAAGCTTGTATCACCAGCAATGCATGAACTCCAGTTGGCCTCCTTTGGCACTACTCATGCTAATAACTCCTTAGGACACAACTGCTATTTCCCAGGGGAGGCAGGGTGCTGTGTTCAGGTTCTTTGTTGTGACCCCGTCCCAGCCAATGGACCCCAGAGGAGACAGAGGTCACCCAGGGGACTGCAGTCAAGGGCCTTCAACACCTCTGAACCCACTGTTCCTAAAACACAATGTGTTGTGCATTTCTAAGGGCAGAACCATGCCAATATGGAGCTATTTCCACAGGTTTTCAAAATCCTTTTGAGCACTGAAAAGTAGAGGTAGGAAATGGCTAGGTTTGAAGACAATTAACTCATGCTGCATAACACTTGTGGGATGAGGAGAGGATATTTCTCAAAGCCCAAGGTCATACCTGTGCTGTACAGACAAAACCTGCTTCAAGACTGAGAGGTGTTAGCAGCTTTGACCCTTCCTCCTGCCAACCTGGGAAGACATAGGTCTGAGTAGTTTTGTAATGCAGCAGTCCAAGACCCAGACCCAAGCTTCTGCTGTGACCCTGAGCAGCTCTCAACCTCTGCTACATAGATCCAACACCCAATGAGATCACATGGGAAGAGGTCTTTACCACTGTCAGACACCTCCATCTGCCCTCCTTCCTTCCATGGAGACTGTGGTCCTCCACTCACATCCATTTGCAGCGGTAGTCCCCCCACCTTGCACCACAAGGCCTAAGAAGGCTGTCCTGGTAATTGGCTGTAAGTAATGCTGCCACTGGACAGCCGTCCCTTTGGGCCCAGATTCCTGCCCTTATGCACAGGCTGCTGCTCCCTATAGTGCACTTTTAAGAACCTCCTGCTTGCTTCAAGACAGTGTCATACCTCTCACACATGACATTCAGCTTAACAACTCCAACATCCTGAAAATAATGAAAAAAACCCCCACCTCTCTTCAGTTTTAAGAAAACTGTCATGTGTGAATTCTCACACATGAATGTCATGTGTGAGAGGTGGCTGCTGTCTTCAGATGACAATTTTTATGTGCTTTGCAAGATCTTCTTCCTCTTCTGCCTCTGAGAAGCTGGGCAGAGCTGCAGGCTTGGGCAGACCAGACCCATCTCATAGGAGCATGGCTCTCATTTCCTAGTCAGAGTCCACAGTAACTTTCTCCTTCATGGTCTGGCTGCTCCAAAAAGCCCCAATTAGATATCTATGGAAGGAGAGAATGGCAGAACTGTTCCCTCTGAAGGAAGCCCTGAGCAAAGCTGCAAGGGGAGGAACGCTTCTGAAGGTGGTTGGGATTTGATTTTTAAGTGGTCATGGCCGTTTTAGGATAATGCCTCTGGGGTTTTCACACTTGCTCACTAGTCACATTTATACCGCTCATTTTTCTGCAGAGCCATGGATACCAGGCACTTTCTTGCTGCAATTACTGGTAAGCCTGGCTCTGGCTCCCTATCATTGGCCCTCAATGTTTGCTTGCTCACAACCCCAATCTAGCCTGGTCATAAACCCTTTGCCTCAGAGCTAGCATTTGCTGGAGCAGTGAAATTAAGGTTTCCTAATGTATCTATTCCCACAGCACCACAGAGTCAGTCCCATCTTGCCAGCACTCATCACACCACTTCAAACACAGTCCTTGCTAACTCCTCCTCTCCCTCATTCCCCAGAGGTATGTAATCTGCTATCTGCAAAGTGCTCCTAAGCAGGGGAGCCTGTGGACAACAGAGAATCAGTTGTTCTTTGGCACAGAAACATTCATGTCACTCCTTTGACTGGGACAAGCCCTAGGGAGCTGGTGACAGGGCTTTGGGCTAGGAGACTGCAAGACCTGGCAACAGCTGCACGGAAACTAACTGTGATGGTCATCCATGCTTTCAGTAAGGAGGAGGCAACTCAACCACAAAGGAAAAAAATTGTGACATGAAATAGTTCCAACTACCATGAGACGAATTCATTAACAAGACAGAAAAAATTAAAAGAGGAAAAAAAAAATCATAGAGTTATACTCTGGGATGTTTTCCACTGGTGCAAAGATTCAGGTACATCTGGCCTGGCAGTCCACTCCAGCTGGGAGCAGGGCCTCAGTTTTCCCAGATCTCTATTTCTATTAGAGATACCACATCTTGGCTCCCCATGGTTGTTGTTTTTCTTGGGAGACCTTTGGTAGCATTCAGTGAGAATAAGGGACATTTCAACTTTCTTGGACATATTCTAGTGACAGGAAGGAACGGGTCAAGCTTAGGGAATGGTTTATTCCCTGCCATGGGGTGGGTCAGGGTTGGCATCTCTCCACCATGTTGGGGTACAAACAGAGAGCCAAGTGGATAAATATTTTGGATCCTTTGGGATTGCTTTTTCCCAACCCTCTTGTCCTCAAGAAGCCCATAAAGTCTCTGTTCAAACTGGCTCCATGTCTCAAATGAACTGCTCCCCTTGTGCATGATCCTTGCCGATTGAACTGCTTCAGACTTTACACGTGGAACAAAAACAAGATTGTACAGGAAAGAGCTGGGCACATGAAAATGGACAAGAGGGAGAGATGGTTGAAGTACCATGTCACCCTTTAATGCCTGAGATACATGCATTCCTTTTCTCCCCCACACAGTGATTACTACAAAGCATGGAAGCCTAAGGCAAATAATTGCCCAATTTGCAATGATTTTACATGAGATTTGGGCCCCCCCTTCCTCAGCCTCCTTTGAACATCCACCCTTGCACCTGGCCCCTGGTCCTGGGGAGTGCTAGAGAAGTTATGTTATCCTGCACGACTACCAGCTGCCTCTGGCTCCTTCTTGTGCTGTGCCTCCTCTCCCCTCTCGCCCCTTCATTGCAGCCTGCCACTGCCCTCCATTGCAGGTGAGGGACTATGCGAACTACGGGGAGCAAGCCTGGGAGAATTATTTTTAAACCCATTAAGGGAGTCACCTAGAGTTTTATGGTGCTCTGGTTTTAAAGCTCGGGAGAGCCTGCATTTGATGTGGAATATACAGCCTGCAGGCATCATTTTGCAAAGCGTTCACCTTTTACCCCATGCTGCCATGCCAGTTGCCAGTTATCTCGCTTTGCTTTGATGTCTTGAACCCTAACACTGACAATGCTGGGGGAAGAAATCTCAAGAGATACTTCATTACAAAAACAAGACCCAGAGAAACAGCTGATGTCTTAAGATCATAAACATCCGAAGGCGAACAGGGAAATTTTCCAACTTCAAGGACTCTTTGGCTTTTCTACCTCTTAACTCACCAATTTCATCCAGGAGCAATTTGCAGCAATGCTAATTGTATGTTTTTCCTGAGCTGTGCAAAGTTATAGGCCAATTATTTCTCCTACACCCCTGTGATGCATGTCGATTGCTGAAAAAAGTATGAAGGAAGAAGCCAAATCTTTTTGACCAAACAACGAATCAGCATCATTCCTTAAAGTCAATGAAAAAAATTTTATCAAAATATAAACAAGGAAATACAGGGTAGAAGCAGTTTTATGCTGCCATTGGTTTTTTTTTTACTGATGCAAAACTCTTCTGGAGATGGGGAAGCATGAAGGAACTTTGCAGCAGAGCTACATATGCATTCTCTGTGTTATTAAAACTACAGAGTAGCTGCATGCAAACCAGCTCTTGGAGAACTTGGAGAAACATGGCAATTTGTTCAGTGCTCTGTAGTTTCCTGTTTCAGAGTTAATTGTGTCTGCTGCCTTTATAATCCCAAAATGTCGATATCCTTACAATTTAACTTTCAATTTATAAATTATATTTCTTCTGAGTAACAAAAATACAATTTTACTCAGATCAAAGGTTTGGAAAGTCTGCATTTTCCCATTGTAGGATCCTTAGGGACAGGGATCTTCAGAGAAGATCGATTTGTAAAATGCAGGTGTACTTGCAGATTAACACTGCTGCAAAACTTTAAATTTCAGGAAGATAATCCTGGGATTTTGCCCAAAACTAGGAAGCCAGGTCCTTACTTTGAGTGAGAAACCCAGGTCTGCTTTAAGTGAAGATTCAGAATTTTAATCATTACAGTTAAGTGGTGGAGAAAGGAGAGCTAAGTGTTGTGAACACCTCATAGGTCCACCGTAAGGTTTGTGAACCAGTATCTCCCAAATCTGTTTCCTGTGTTACACTATGTGTCCTGAACTGCTCTGATTTGCAGCCAACACTGGTCTAATGGACTTCTATGACTGACATAGAAATATGGTCCAGATTGCCCTAGGGTCACACAGAGCATGTTTTTTGCAAGGTTAGCTGACCTAGAAACTAAGGAAAACATATGGTATATGCTGTCATGCAGAGGCAGTAAGTACACCAGTTTCCCACATTGTCCCCAAACATTCCTGACTCCCATCATGTTGCATCATGATTGCCTATGGAATATAAAAGAGATGTGCAGTGCCCTGTTTTGCCTACAGACACAAGTCACTTACTGGAAAGCAGTCCCATTGGAGACAAACGGCGTGTGGTTATAGTGACAGGCAAACAAACAGCCCACAACAGTGCTAAAGAAGAATGATAGCAGAATACAATACACACGTTATAATTAATATTAATATGTTCTGTATTAATTAATATGGCATACAGCTAACTCGAACCCAACAACCTCTCCCTTCCCCAAGTCCACGCTCTTTCTCTACAGCCTCTGGTGCATTATCAACCTCAAATTCAGATGCTGAGTTAATAAGCCTTCCTTCAGACATGCACAATTTGAAAGACCAAGCCTCACCACCAAATTCTTCAAGGCTTTCTTTATAGAGGAGAATGATTAGACCACAAGAGCTTGCTAAAGCCACTCACCTACGATAGGGCAGCTCATCTTATTTCTGCTGAGTTCACAGTCACCAAGCTCAAACCTACGAAGATGCCAGGCTCCTTGCCTTGAAAAAGAGACCCTTTTTCTCCCAGTGATGAATTTTCTGTCACCTTCTTCCCAAGGAAGGCAGACACATGCCTTTTGCACTGGTGGAGTGTTTATAGTGCACCTAAGGCAGCTGGGCTCTAACACCAAAGACGATATACAGAAGGAGGAGCAACCAGTTCTAATAATGCTGTGCAAAGGTCTAATAGCATAGAGGATGCTCTCAAAAGGACGAGGCTGAAATTCCTGTGCTAGAAACAAACAGCACCAGGGAAGGAAGAAAGGCCCAGATAATAAAAACTCCAAATTTTCATGAGAAAAGCAAGCCTAACACCTACATACCAGGCCTGAACAGAAAGCATTCTGTGTTTCTTCCATATGGAGAAAGCAACTGATTTTGCGTACAAATCAGTGTCAGCTTCTGCATTAACAGTTGAAAATACATGTAGATACTAAGTAATACCATCCTACCATAATAACAATAGAAATGGTGTCACTGCAATAATGCTTTAAAGCTAGACTCTTTCTGCTTGTGCTACAATGGCACAGAGATCAAGGCCCTGTTATGCTGGGTGGATAGCAAAGGTGTTATACTAGTGTGGATAGTAAAAACAATCCCTACCGCAGAGGCTGAGAGCATCTTGAATACATTCCTGCATTTGTGGCTACCAGTCATAGCTGAGAGACGTGGCCTTGGCTGAAAGACATGACCTTCACACCATGGTGTAAGACAGATTTTTACACGTGGATGAGATCTAGATGGCCAGTTTTGACTAGTGGCCTAACATTTATGTAACTGAACTGAGGTGATTTGAACCCCAGCCAAACTGAGGTGCCCAAAGTCACAAAGCAGGTTAACATCCCAGGTCTCAGGAGAAGTCGAGGTATCTTCTGACTCCAGACCATGACCTCAGCAGGACTAGGAGGCCTCTTGAGACAAAAGCGCCATCGTCTGTTGATCAGATCTCTGAGATGTCACACTTGTTTGCAATACCAAACACCACCATCAGGATGTGGCTTCTTGCTCCTTTGCAATGCTCTGTTGGCTATTACTTGGGTCCCAGCAGAAGAGAGACCAAAGTAAGCCATCTCTTGGAGGCCAAGGGAAGGGAGTGTGTGCCTCCCGACAGCATTTCCACCAGGAGAACCTGTCCAGGTGAGAGATCAGATTCTCCATCTACATTGGTGCAACCCTGTTGAAAGCAGTGATGCTATGCTGATGTACATCTCATGCCCTGCTAGTTCCTTGGCATTTCTGTTAAGACCACAAATCAGTTGCTTCTCTGCTGTGGTGACTCACTACAAAAAGCAGCAGCCAGCCATGTTCAGAGAAACGATTTGGAGGTGAAAATCTCCTTAAGCTACTTCGAAAACTCCACAGCCCTAACCTGGACCATCTGAGATAGAATATTTATGTGCAGCTTATAGATCACAATAAAAGCAAGTAGGCCAAAGACCTATCAGCTCTTTTATGTATACTTGGCAAGGTTGCAAGACAGCAATTCATTTCCCTGGGACCTTTTACTTTCCTGTAAATTCCAAGAGCCTCATTTAAAAGTGAATTGGCAGATGCATTTTTTTATTGTAAGGAAATTTGTTTTGCTTCAGCAATAGGCAAACATCTTCAGTCATAAACAATGAAAGGGGGGGAGATTTCCACCGAAGCCAGCCTTAGTAGGCTAGTGGCATCTTCATGCAGAAGGAGAAGTTGGATTGTGTGGTGAACTACAAAGAAGTTCTGCAGAAAGCTGAATAACAGTTTTTGTCCGGAAACCCGAAAGTGCAGGCACTTTTGGAAGGCTATGGAATGTGTTACAAGTTGTAATCCTCCCAGCAGAACCTCAAAAGCCTTGGCTTGCTCTGCTCTTTTAAATTCAGAACTTGACAGCTATTTAACCAGAACCACAAGTGTTAGAGGTGGAAAAGGCCTAGGGATTATCTAATCTATTCCATGACTTGAACAGAGAACACAACACTAAAACTGTGCTACAAAAGTGATGTGAAAATGCCTGCAGAAGAAAGAATCAGCAAAACCAGTGCTGGAAGTCCAAGGAAGCACATCCCCCTTGGCTTCAAACTTGTTAATGAATCTTTCATCTTGAATAACTGCTGTGGTGTTACTCTTGATCAGAAGGATGATGGCATTGTAATCTGTGCTGCTTCAAGGCTGCCAATGAATGCCCACACATGAAGAATTAATCTTTCCAAGTGGTGTTAACCCAGTCAGCAGGTTGCCAGCTGGGGAAAAAAGGCAAAGGCATTCATCCACTACCAAAACATGCATCTTTTATACTTTTATAGCAATGTTGCTTTGAGTCTTAAGAAACAAACTCTCTATAAATCACATCATAAAATATATCCATAATGATGGTTTACAGAAAAGCTCAGCAATGTCAAGGTTTTTTGGTTTGGTTTTTTTGTTGTTGTTGTTTTATTGTTTTGTTTTGTTTTTTTTTTAATAATCCATCTTAAAAAATAGCATTTTTCTTCTAATGCTGGAGGTAGGACAGTTTATTGTGTGTGGATTAAAAGCCTTGGTCACAGTTTAAGTATTTGAAGCTCTACCAGCCACTGGCAACTGAATTCCACTATCACCCCCTCCTTGTTTTATTGGTATTAATATTTGTGCTTTGCAGGTCTGCTGTAAAACGGACTGTGGTTTGCTGAACTTTTCACCCTACTTCTTCCACGGTGTTGGGAGTTTGCAGGGGGACAGCTCAGTGAAGTTACTTGTGTACTGGTTAAGAAGAGAAGGTTATCTAGGTCTTGACCCAGGACCTTCTGAGTTTTCTGACTGATGGCTTAAAGATAACAGTCTCTTTTTCTGGTGAGGCAGGTAGCAGGAGGGTTGGATAGCAGAGGAAGAAAGTCAGGCAGAAGTCCAACCCTGACAGCTCTTAGTGCTGTAAGGGAAAAACGCATAGAGAAAATCCCTCCAAATACCCATTTTTAAGGAAGGTGCCCCTCTCTCAGCTTACATAAAGACCTCTTCAGATGAATTGTGCTGGGACTTCAGCCAAGGAAAGCCATGAAATGAGATAATAGTAACAGGAAATAGAGTGAGATCAAGTAAAGATTCACACACAGAAATCCATTCAACTCCTGGCTGCCCTCAGCAACGGGTCACAGCAACTGGTAGACACGGGAAGCCCATGCTGCCCTGTGTTGCCACCAGCTTACAGACTCCCCAGTATCTTCCTTCTTGGACACACAAGCAACATACTGATAAAATCTCATATCTTGTTTCATCCTTTTAAGTCCTCAGTGGCCTGAAGCAGATTTTTTCCCATTTGGGATCTCCTGTGCTCGCAGACGACCTTAATGCCGGAGGCTGAATCTCCCTCATCTGCACAGTACCCTTCCCACCCACTAGAGTAACATGCACACCAAAGCAAGAGCAAAAGTCTGCCTTTTGGCATGTGAGACATTTAATTCAAACTGGTCCCACCCATGAGCCCCAGGTTAAAATCCAAGGCCTTCTGCAGCCATCTGCATTGGACTGCAAGAAAATTCAGTTCTTTCCAGTGTTATGCCTCTCTAATGGGAACTTCAGTACCTCAGCACAAGATCAGCTTGGACACTGCTCCCAACAACATCTCTTTGGGAACAAGAAGGCTTAACTCCACCCTGGAAGCCCGTTAAGGCAGAATCACACTTGTTTTTTGGGTCACTCCCATTCCTCAGATCTTCAAAGGAAGAGTGAAGCTGTGCTTTCAAAGCAGCTTTTGGACATGGTGAAACATGCTAGTCAGGTGGCAGAGGGGGGGCCTGGTTAAGACCACACATTGCAGCAAAAAGGCAGCCCATCACTGAAGCCGGCAGTGCCACTGAAGTGGCCCAAAATGCGGATCTGGGAGCTTTAGCATTAACATCTGCACTAAATGCACAATGAAACAATGCTTTCACGCACAGAAAGTCTGCAAGCAGATGGCTACCACCTCTGTAGCATTCGGCAGTCCTTCCTCTGGCCTCGACTTTGCGTGCCACTGTCCTTATCGAAAGGAGTAATGACACATCCCCAGCTGGAACGCAGGCTGTATTGGCATCCAGCAGCCCAGATGCTTTGCTGAACTTTCCCCATCCCTCCACTCTGCAAGACTGTGCTGGGAAGATGAGGAGCAGATTTCTCCTGAGATTTCTGGCACTCCTCCTTCCAACCATGGCTGGCAACTCCGAGAGAAATGCCTCTCTTTTATGTTTTGGCGCTTCCAGTGTTGGCAGGAGGCAGGAGGGAGGAAAACAAACCTGAGGTTCCCAGAAACTCCATAAGCAAACAAAGATTTCTTTTCAATGCGGTTCTGAAGAGAGCCAGAGATCTGGGGAGCAGAACGAGGAGGGAGGATTACAGCCTCAGCATCAGCGAGTGTTCCTCCCAAACTCAGAACAAAAACAAGCCTGCATCTCTCCTGCACGTTACACCATCGCAACATCCAGCTTGGACAGAAAGGTGCTCTAATTGCAAGGGAGAGATACCTTGCAAAGTGCACTAAATGTGCTTGTTTGAGGGTCTGCCTTGCCCAAGGGCATTAGACAGTGCTGGCAGGCTGAGGAAACATGCTGCTTCGGCCATGAGAAGGATGGACAGGCTTGGGTACATCACAGCAAATCAGGCAAGTGCTTCTCCAGGTGTGGAAGCACATCCAACATCGCTGCAGGACCATGGATGAAAATGGAGCAACTTGGACTCTTGCACAGGAGCTCTTCTAGAAGGATTTTTTTTCTGTTATGCCTCTACATATTGAGGAGGTCCATCCCTGACCATGTTAATTATGTCCCTGAGCCCAGCGGGTGGCATAAGGAGAGCCCATGCTGCTCCATATGCCTGTTACACTGAGGCTATGAGACAGAGAGTAATCAACTTGGAAATGGGTGAAGGCTGAGTTTGGGAGGCCATTCAGCTGCTGGTAAGGCAGGGGAAGCAGATGAGAGGGCCAATAGGAAACTTTCTTTGTGAGAGCTCCAGTACCTGTGGCGAGGCAGGTTTTCATAGCTGGAAGCTCCAAGCAGACCTGCAAGCTACTAGGTGTTCAGGAAGAAACTGCTTAATAAAAAAGTTTCCTCTTCTTCCTCTAAGAGCTGCTGGGATCGTTGCTATTATTAGAGCATCCTCACTGCCCTTATCCAGGCTCCTGCCACTTTGAAGCTGCCCTAACAGCATATTCTTCTGGGGACTACAGCTTGATTTTGTCCAGGGTTATCTTCCTCAAGTAACGCAGTCTGGTTTTACTCACATATTAATTAATGTCATGCTCACATGCATCAAGCTGCATGACTTTTGCAAGTTGTACTGATGAGCACCTGCTGGCCCTAACCCTGTTGATAGGACTATTTTCTTACAAATCTAAACCAGTTAAACTGATTCACCATCACATACTGCCCATGCTTAAGTACTTGAGCTTAAATATATCCAATTTCTTTTTTCCCTGGAAATGGTCATACCTGATAGAACCAGTTGATTTAAGTAAGAGTAAGATCAGGCAATCACAATCCCAAACACACTGGTTTAGTAAAATGCTGCCTCCTGGCCAAGTGTGCTGTTTGGCTGTGGAATTGCTACTAGACAGATGTGATCTGAAAAAAAGCCAGCTGGGCAGATAACAAGAGCCCAGCTCTTCATCCCATCATTAATGAACAAGTAAGTCACGAATGAGTCACTTCTACCTCTCTGGCTTAGTTTCCCTACTAATAAAAAAGAAAAAAACTTTTATTTTTTCTTCTTTTTCTAAAATTTATCTACTTCTCTGTGATGTTCTGCAGACTGATTAATGAGGTGTTTTTCTGTGAATCAAGGCAAAAAGATGCTGGTCCTGGGAACAGTCTTGTGGAGATGCTGCTGAAGAAGTGCATATCGCCAGGGGTGACACAGAAGAGAGGCCAGAGATTCAATTTACTACTCTGCAGCCCCAGGGCATTATATTGCTGTTTCCCACCCAGTAATTTTCCCTTTTGGGATTGAATCTATCAAAACCAACTAGGGATTCTTCAGAAAGGCACCTCTTGCAATGTAATGAAAAACTCCATTTAATAAGACCAACTCTAAAGGGCTATTCTCTCCCTTGAAAGCTCCCCAAACTAAAATGTACAACTTGTTGCTAAATTATTTAGGTATGCATTTTCCAGGAAATGGATGCATGCATTTATATGTACGTATATATTTGCTTTAACATTGGCTTCTTTCTGCTCTGACTCCAGCACAACAGCTCAACTGCTCTTGGAAGCAGTTCACACAACAGCACAAAGGGAATACTGCAAACTTCCGCAAGAGCTTCGCACGACCGATGGGGCTTTCTGTAGGAAGGGAAAGCACACATGTACCCAGCCTTCTGAAGGTTCGGACGTGTTTTCTGAGCCACAGGACCGGATCCTGGTATAAATTAACATTTTCCATTCCCAGATGTTCGTTCCGCCTTGTTGCGACACCTCTTACCTAGTTTTAGGCTGACCTTGTGCTGGGCTTGAGACTGTTCACGAGTTTTTTAGTCATTGTTAAGAACAAGGAAAAAGAAACAAACATCTGGTTAGCAGAGCTGCCAAGTGCACATTCTTTCATTGTTTTTCAACCTTTCAATCCCTTTGTTTTCGGCCTGAAATTCCATTTGATAAATGCATGGAGAGCCACGGGGCACTGATTAGATGCAATTCTGGTCCTGACCCATGCCACTGCTCCATCAGCATTGCTTCAGTGGAAGCACCACTGGCATCCGCAGACCCCAAACCAGGAGTAAGGACCTTGTGAATCCATCCCAACTGTGTTTACATATGGGGGCCTGATCCTACTCCCACTGAGGCCAATGGGAGCTTTGCCACCAACTTCAATGGGAACAGGATGGGGCTTTAATGTTGTTACTGCATTGAAATGGTGTTCAAGCCCATCCTCTGCCAAGATGTGGGGTTCTCATTTTCTATAGTTGTAGTGTGGGGTTTGTTAATTGGAAACAACAAATTTATTGAATCTTGGCCCAGGGTGCTGGCACAGCCCAGACAGGTGGGGTTGTTCCAAAAAAGGCTTGTGAAATATCAAACACCAGAGGGGCCACATGACAACACCTTCACCTTCTTTACCTTGTCTGCACAAGTTTCAGTGTGCTGCACCTCTGCATGGGTGTGTCCTCCTGGACCACAACTGCTCAGACCTGCATGAACTCAGACCTTGGTCCACCCTTCCCAGCTATGGGCACTTTGCTACTGCAGCAAATTTAGGGAAAAGAGCTGCCTTAGATTTCATCTGTTAATAGAGAGACCCCTCCAGAGGTCAATTCAGACTCCATGCAGGCTGTGTCACCTTCCAGAGGCACCTGCCTTTTGCAGGAGCCTGCTAAAAGGAGGCTAAATTTTTAGTTGAAGCCAGGAAACCAGGAGCAAGAGCTCAGTGTGAAAAGAAGCTTTGAATCCCTTCAGAGAGATATCCTAGGGAAAAGGTACGGCACAAAAGGACCGCTATGTTCTCAGTCAACGGGATGTCTTAGCAAGGCATTAAATTAGCTGTTGCTTGGAATAGCAAGCATCTGAGTCTTTTAAAAGCTTCCCTCTGTTTTTTATTTATGTTTGAGTGAGTCTGTGTCCCTGAAAACCAGATATGAAGATCATTAATCTGAGACAAGGAAGTGCCAGACTTATACAATGCTGTCCCACCCAGTTGTCAATCCTCACCGACCCCAACCTACGCAACAACTGACGCTGTGAAGCGGGATTGTACCGGACTGGAAAGCCTCTCTTTTCCGTCAGAGACGCCAAATCTGCGGTGTGGCTTGATGATCCAAGTTGACACCAGCCATGAGAACAATTCCATTTCCTCCCCGCTGGTCACTTCCATAAATGCCAAGTTTTGGGCAACACAATGTACGGCATTTCCAGCAAACCGCTCAATGATCTCATTTGCATTGCCAGTTTTGTTTTTTTAATGCTTTTTCTTTCAGCCATACATTTTAGATTAAAAAATAATAATCATACAATCTCTCAGGAAATTGGACTTTCAAAATCAGGACTCAGAGAAGCATGGTCCAGTGGAGATTTGAGCAGGCAGACTTTACAGCCCTGCAGCCACTTGTTGAATACCCTTTTTCATGAAGATTACTTTCAGCTTCTGACCCCTGCTCTCCCATCACAAGTCATTTTTTTACCCAATGCCTTTCCAAGGGTTCCCTCATTCAAGGGAACTACAAACTCAACAGCCAGTTATTAATTTCACTGTGAATGTACAGTCCTCATCAAGCTTTGATTCTGATTTAAAGTGATTTCTGAGTGAGGAAATTACAGCCCAAAAGAGAGCTATTGGCAGCCCAGTTCCTACACACAGAAGGTCTGAACATTATCAGTGAAGTTGCTCAGAGAGTTTCCAATCTCATATCTCAGAAGAAAAGGGATCTTGGGTGAGCTTGAGAATATAAATGCAGAAGGACCTTGGCATACTGGACTTGTCTTGGCATTTCATAAGCCTAGATGGCAATGACTTTTTATCAGCTGGAAGGAGGAACAATGCCACTCACAGCTGGAAATTATTATTTGTATCAAGAAATCTGGACAAGTATGGTGGAGACTACTGGGAAGTTCAGCTTTGTGAAAGGAAAATTGTTAAAGCTTTCCTAAACTAAGTTACATCTATTGAACCCTACCAGTTCAGAGTGGCTTAACAGCCTCTGCGAACCAACAAAAAGCACCCATAAAATCTTTATTAAAGAAAATTTTTTGGAAAGCCAGTTTGACCAGGTCTTCTCCAAATGAAAGGACTACATTCAAGCTTTGGAAATTCTTCCTCTGTGTTGTATAGATGCCCTCTCACTGACCCATAACTCCATTTAACTCTCCTCAAGAGGAAGAAAGGAATCCCTGCTAAAATTATTAGCTTTCACAAAGAATATTTTCTTTGAGGAAACGGCCAGCACACGTGCTTTGCTTTCTCAAAGGACTCCCAGAAATACAGCACAAACTCTGTACTCCTGCAGCTAGGAGACTTTTTTTTCTCTCCCCAAAGGCAAACACATAAGAGTACCCCGCAATACTCTTGTCTCTCCTGTTGCACTTCCCATGGAGGTGCCACAGAGCTCAGCATATAGACCTCCATTAGTTTTCATCCTGTCTCACACAGCTAATTCGGAAGTTCCATGTCCCTTGGTCCCCTGTCCCACTTCGGTCCCATACCCCACTTCTTTCAAACTGCCTTTGCTTCTGCAAAATATGAGTCTGTAGGTGCAAAGCATAGGGCACTTGGTGGGTAGCAAATATGTCCAACAGCTTTAATTCTCTTTTGTTCAGCTGCCTGCCCAATAGAAGTGTCATAAAGTGGGAGATTTAGACCTGAAACACAGCCCAGGGTTCTTTGCTGGAACCCCACCGCAGCCTCATAAGACAACATCTGCCCTAGCCTTTAGAGGGGAAAACCATACCAGAACGAGTTTGCGCAACATGTAATCGAACACAGTTGTTCTCAAAGGCGAGGAGGAAGAGATTCATGCTGTCCTCCTAGCATCCATCCAGGGCCCTATGTCCCCAGACTCCGCCTAATGTGATCTTGTTCAACTTTTTGGTCATATTTTGTGCATGTAGCTGGAGGAGTTTCCCCCCTCATGGAGGTTTGCTAACCATAAGGGTTGTAAAGAGTGCAGAAATATTAAGAGCAGTTGACAGAAGAGTTCTCAGGGGGATGCAAAGGCTCCTGGCTTACCACTCAGTGTACAGGCCCTTAGGATAATGCATATCATCTTATTGTTATAATTATTATTACTTTCATTAAAGCAGAGGAGATGAGAGACCCATAAGGGGAGGAGAGTCTGAAATCATGCATACCTTTTTTATGACACCCAGTATGAACTGTGGTCCAAGCCAAAGCACCCAGACAGCCTATCTCATCAAATCCAGCAGTAGTAGTGAAAAGAGACCTACAAGTTATTTGATAAAATGCCACGTTATGAGGTATCATGGCCTCAGACACAGGGGACTTCAAAGCTACTCCCAGCTATGGCTCTTACACAGAGCTGCCGCATCTCAGTCTATGTTCAGCTTGCTATTTCAGAGCACTTGGAGGTGCTCTTCAAGCTCAGAAAATGCTGCCCGTTCTGAAGGAAGTGGGTAAGTTTCTTTTTTGTTCAAGACCAGATCAGCCCCTGCCTCAGCTTTCCATTTCCCCACAATGAGGGGGAAATGCAAAGCATTTTTCCCATGCAAGGCACTGCTTTGACACCATGAGCTTAGTCAATTCAGACATGCCACCCTGAGATTGAATAATTTTTTTAGCTGGCATATATATTCCACTAAATAAAACCCATGGCTGCTTAAATGAAAGTATGAAGGTAGAGGCTGCACACCAAAACCCACTCTGGTTTGCTTCCACTTCTGGATTTTGCAGGGATGCAGGTTTGAGTGCAATGATTCATGCCTTCTGCTGGCAGAGCCAAAGGGAGGAGATCTTTGGCAGCAAGATGAGTCAGGGTAGGCAGAGTGAACATCTGCTCATGGCTGAAGCAGGCACAGCAAAACCATAACCTGTCATACTATGAGGGAGACACAGCATTTCTCAGACTGCTACCATATTGATTCCAATGAGTGTTAATTAAGCCTGTCACATCACCCAGCCAACATGGGTACAAAGCATTCCTGTCTCCTAATATAGTCACATTCAAGCTGAGATGATCGCATATATTTACATTGCACCTTCCCATCATACTTCAGACTAGAAATGAGTATAAACCACAGGTTCCCCAAATGAGAGAATGTTCATTCACACAGTTATCATCTCAGGCATCACAGAATGTAGCCTTCTCACTTCTTCCCAATGCTGTGCAAGTACCATCATCCCCAAAGCAGCTGTTTCTCCATCATCAAAATGTTCCTCACTCTAACATGTTCTTGGCTGCTCCACACAGAGAAAGCACGTGCATGCAGCTGACCTGGTGCAAGACACAGTGTCACCTCCAGCACTGTGTCCATCCGACATTCTTCAGCTCCAAGATGAAATGTCTCAGAATCCGCAGCAACAAATAGAAACATATTAATCTTTCTGATCCCTCTTCCTCTAATCCACCAAGGAGTGTCTTACAGTTTGTGACTGCTGGCTTATTACCCAGTCCTCCCAGAACACATTAATCACTTGAAGACATAATAAAGCTTTCTAATGAAGAACAAACTAAAGCTGCTAAGAAAAATCAAATGCTAGGCTAGCTTTTGTGGGCAAATAATAGAATAGTAGCACAGTTTAGGTTGGAAAAGACCTTCAAGATCATCAAGTCCAACTGTTAACCTAACACTGCCAAGTCCACCACCAAACTATATCCCTAACCACCACATCTACACATCTTTTAAATACCTCCAAGGATGGGGACTTAACCACTTCCCTGGGCAGTCCATTCCAATGCTTAACAACCCTTTCAGTGAAGAAATTTTTCCTAATATCCAATTGAAACATTTCCTGGGGCAACTTGAGGCTATTTCCTCTCATCCTATCGCTTGTTACTTGGGAGAAAAGACCAACATCCACCTTGTTTCAACCCCCTTTCATAAACCCATGTTGACTGGGCCTGATCTTCTGGTTGTCCTGGATGTGCTGTGTGATGGCACTCAAGGTCATCTGCTTCATGACCTTCCCTGGTACTGAGGTCAGACTGACAGGCCTGTAGTTCCCCAGATCCTTCTGGCCCTTCTGGTAGATGGGCGTCACATTTGTTAACTTCCAGTCAACTAGGACCTCCCCCGTTAGCCAGGACTGCTGATAAATGACAGAAAGGGGCTTGGTGAACACTTCCACCAGTTCCTTTAGTACCCTTGGGTGGATCCCATCTGGCCCCATAAACTTGCGTGGGTCTCAGTGGTGTGGCAGGTCACTAATCATTTCCCCTTGGGTTATGGGGGCTTCATTCTCCTCCCCATCCCTGTCTTCTGGCTCAGGGGGCTGGGTACCTGGAGAACAACTGGTCTTAAAGACTGAGGCAAAGAAGGCAGCCTTTTCCTCTTCCTTTGTCACTAAGTTTCCCCTCACATCCAATAAAGGATGGAGATTCTCCTTTGCCCTCCTTTTGTTGCTAATGTATTTATATAAACGTTTTTTACTGTCTTTTATGGCAGTAGCCAGATTAAGTTCTAGTTACGCTTTGGCCCTTCTAATTTTCTCCCTGCATAACCTCCCAACATCCTTGTAGTTGCCTGCCCCTTCTTCCAAATGTCATAAACTCTCCTTTTTCTCCTGAGTTCCAGGCAAAGCTCTCTGTTCAGCCAGGCCTGTGTTCTTCCCTGCTGGCACATGGGGATGGCCTGCTCCTGATCCTAAGCTGGCCAAAGTCTTCCCTCTGGAAGTCCAAGGTAGCAGTTCTGCTGACCCCCCTCCTTATGTCTCCAAGAATTGAAAACTATAATTTCATGATTGCTGTGCCCAAGACAGCCTCCGACCATCACATCACCCACCAACCGTCACATCACCCATCCAGTCCTTCTCTGTTTATGAACAACAGGCCCAGCTGAGGGCCTTCCCTAGTTGGCTTACTCACCAGCTGTGTCAGGAGATCATCTTCCACACACTCCAGGAACCTCCTAGACTGTTTCCTCTCCTCTGTATTGTATTTCTGGAAGACAAATCTGGTAAGTTGAAGTCCCTTATGAGAACAAGGGCTAGCAATTGTGAGACTTATCCCAGGTGCTTATAGAATATTTCTTCTGCCTTTTCATCCTGGTTGGGTGGTCTGTAAAGGACTCCCACCATGATACATGTCTTGTTGGCCTTTCTCCTGATTCTTACCAATAAGCATTTGGCTTATCATCACAATTGTCAAGCTCTAGAAAATCAAAACTTTCCCTAGCATACAGGGTTACCCCACCACCTCTCCTTCCTTGCCTGTCCCTTCTGAAGAGTTTATAGCCATCCATTGCAGCACTCCAGTTGTGTGAGTCATCCCACCATGTTTCTGTGATGGCAATCAATTTTCTTGCTGCACAATGGCTTTCAGCTCCTCCTGCTTGTTGCCCATGCTGCGTGCATTGGTGTAGATGCACTTCAGCTGGACTATTGATCCCAGCACCTTTTTGGGAGAAGAAGCCCTAATTCCTACATGACCATTCTCAGGTGCTTCCATGGTTTCTAATACATCCATAACCCTTGCATCTTTGCTGCTGCATGGATCTCCATCCCGCACCTCCACTGAGATGGCAGATGGAAGGACCTCGCTAGCACACTGTCCCTCAAACATTGGTGTGTTGCCCCCAGGCTTATCTCTAGTCAGCCTGGTTTTATCCTTTTCCCTCTTCAGATCATATGGCAATGATACCATACTGAACTTCCCATTTTGATGGATGCAACTGACATTAATTATCACAAACAGAAGGTTAGCTTCATGAGATGCATATGAGACAATGCAAAGAACAATGCACTCAATGAAAGCCCCATTGAAGTCAGTGGGAGGCGGTGGTTAGGCAGTGAGGTGAACTCTTCAACAGACTAGATTTTAACCCAGGTTGGTAACTTGAATTAGTCCCAAAACATTAACCCCACAAGCCTTTTTTTCACCTCTGTCTCAGTTGTCTACAGCAGATACGGCCAAGCTGCCCAAAGCCATGTACTGTAGAGATAACCATGCTTACCTTAGCAAAGGTGAGGCAGTCCATGTAAAGCTTGGTCCTGCTGGAGTTAGACTATCCCTGGTACCAGCTTGCTTTGCTGTGACTACATGACCTGTTGGTCTGAAATGTAGCCTGTGAAAGGGAACGGCAGGAGGCTGAGAATGCATGACCTATGTGGAAAAGTTACAGGAAGCCATGCTAAGCCCATCAACTAAGTAAAAGGCAAAGAGGAAGATAGAACATGGGGACAGACTGTGGCATCACACATACCAGTGGAAGCAAGGGAAAAATCATTTTGAACATCAGGAAATATCTTCTATTAGTAAGGATGGGAAAGCACTAAGTGAGGCTGCAGTCACTGCCAGCATCTAAGAACAGATAAGACATGTCTGTTAGGACTGAAAAGGGGCAATTAGTAACATGTTAGGAAAAGAAGAGGGATTGCATGGCTTCCTGCAGACCTGTGCAGCCACACTGTCCAAGAGGAAGACATGCAAAGTAAATGTCCTATTTTTCGGATTTGGGGATTGGGGATTTTTTTAGAGCTTCTGCTTTTGCAACATACCTGATTCTCTAGTGGTACTGCATTGCCGCTGGCTGAATTATAGGACTATGGCCAATGCTAAACCCCATGGGTTTAAAGCATCATGCTGATCACACTGGGATCACACCTATTAAACCACCTGGTCAGGTTTACCTTAGATTTATCTCTGCCAATCTGAAAAGTGTGTCTGAAAAGTAATTTATATCCATCATCTGAAATAAGCATAACTTATTCCCTACTTAAACTTTTCACTTATGATATCTGCAGAAAAACTATCTTAAAGGTCCAGGTAGTTGGAGAAATATAAACTCTTGCACATGGAGGAGAAGACAGCTCTACCACGCTCCTCTTAGGACTCATTAATCAGTCATTTTTGGACCAATGGGCCATGAAACTCAACAGCCTGCCCAGGTCCTGCAGTCATGCAGACTGAGGGCAGCCCCTTTCCTCCTGCTGGAAGCAAACCTGGATGGCGTGGGTTCACATCTGACCTGCACGTGTGAGGGTTGTTGAATAACCCTGCTTCTCAATTCTACTGGTAGTAGCTTAAATAGGGCTCACTTTCATGAAAGCTAGACTGCTGTCTTATGAGGCCCTGTAGCATGCAGGCTGTGTCTGCCAAATGCCTTTTTGCCACCTAAGATCTCCCCTCCTCCAGGGCAGTAAAATGTCAGATAAAGAATCTATAAGAGCCAGAAAGTGCAAGGAGGCAAATGAACCTGACTACATTGTTTCTACAGCTTCACTTCAATGCTAAGGATTACCAAGAAAGATTTGAAATTAGTGACGTAGAAGCCAAATGAAGAACCAGGTTTTTCATTTTCCTGTGTTCATGTATGTTTGTGTGGACATGGGGAAATTTATTCTCTTTATTTGTGGGTTTCGCTGGTATTTCCACCAAAAAGGACAATGCTTTGAAGCTGGAGGCTGGGTATGTTCCTTAAGAACTGGGGGTGATTCCAGAATGCAATTATATTATTAGTACAAATAAAGCGTGACATTTTCTACTACAGCACATCTAGAAGGAATTTTTACATAGTTTTTAAGTCACTTCAGCCCAATGAAGGCAGCCAGTCACTCTGGAATACCAGCTGCTCAGAAGAGCAAAGGCTAGTTAAAAGAATGAAGTGTTTAAAATTTCATTTTTTAAAGAAGTGACTTTTCTTTGTTTTGCTTCACTGATTTTCAGTGAGCTGAATAGATTAAGTTACTGCATCATGAACAATAGTTGAATTACGATCATGAATATACTTTTCTTTGGTGAACTTGTAGAGAAAATGAATACCATTTTTCCACATACCTGAGGAATAAAAGCACTTGTGGAGAGGAATCTCTCCCACAGGGAACCCTTGTGTACTTTGCAGTAGTATTTTATTAAGAGCTGGAGAGTTCAAGGGTCTCACAAATGTAAGTTTTCAATTAGCTTTCCATTGTGTCCCAAACAGTCTCTAAATACTCAACTAAACTTTAATCCAATCACTTGATTTGACTCCAAGCATGATTTATCTTTTAATCATCATCTGTTCAATGAGGGGGAAAAGAAAGCAAACTTGTTCTTGGCCCATCATGACTCATACATGATTTTACTGTGATCAGAGTTGTGTTTTCCTTTTGGCTGATGCCTTGGCAAATGCAAGCATTGGCTTTAGCTTTCTGTTTAGGTATGATCATTCCTGCTCATTTCCCCACCTCCCCAAAATGTTGAACAGCACTGAATGTTTGTCCTTTATACCTTTTCCCACCGAGGCATGTGATTTTTTTTTTTTTTTTTGCAATACCTCAATGTTGCATTAATCAAAAGTGTCTGCTATTTGACCCGTACTCAAAATATGTTTTAAAAAGAGGCTTAATATTTTTAATGACTGGCATTTTCCTGGAAGGACATATTACACAGAGAGCACAACAGTAAGACACAGACCAGTTTCTACCTTCTGGGTATCCACAAATAGGTCAACTATTGGAGCTGGGGCAATGGTGTTTTCTAGCAGACAGACCCTGATGAGATTTAATCCTTCTTCCATGTAGCTGTCTTGCTGACCTCCTGAGCTGGTACCTATGGTGTGCCTCAGTTTCTCCATCTGAAAATGAGACTTTCATGCAGCACCTTTAAAATACTGTTCTCCCTTTCATAAAATCTCTGTAACAGCTGAATGTTATATGGCCAAAACAGCATATAAATAAACTCTCCGGGGAACTGCACGCTGCCAGCTGGCCCTCTGAGAGCTGCAGCACTCTATTCACCAGCCACGGCTTACACCATTTAAAGACCTACACCCCAGAAACATCCCAGCCACGTGCTTTTGTATTCATGCTGTAGCCACAATTAAATGTATCTCTCCAGCTAAAATAAGGAATGGACCCAACCTTTGCCCATGAATGGCACAAACTACAGAGCCTTTGAGGTCTGAAAGTGTTGTGCTATGTCTTCCCATGCATTATTATTCATGTCAGTGGCTTGTGCAACTCAGAGTTCCAGCTGACAGCAGGGGCAGAGTTTGCAAAAAGCTGCTCTCATCACAAATTGCTGGCTGCCCAGAACCATAAAGTAACAGAACCCCCCAAAGCATACAGGTTTCTCAAGAGATTTCCCATTTAAGTCTTCCTCACTATGGCTAGAAATTTCAGACAAATTCTTTGAAGACTGACTCAAATCTGAGTGCAAGGCTAGTAGTGCTTGATAGTCTTCTCTGAGTGCCAAGTTTTGGAAACAGAAGATTTCCTGAAAAGCTCAGGTTTCTTTTTTTTTCTTTTTTTTTTTTGTGTGGGAAAAACAGAATACATAACCCTACAGACTGAAGACAACTAGCCCCCCCAAATGCATGCAGATGGAAAAGAGAGGAAGGCTTTTTAAACTAATGTCATGACCTAACTGACCAGTTCGCTAGGCAGTAACAGGTACTTGTCTACAGATTTCACAGGAGCAGCCATACTGTGTCTGGCCAGGAGTCTACACTCTCCTGGGTCTGATATAGCCGGTACTGGACACTCATGGAAAGAGCAGAGGAATCTTCTCATGCTAATAATTTTTCTGGCATTCTCCCTTAGCTTCCAACAACCTGCAGTTCAGGGATTTCTGGAGCTGTGGCTGGTTCATGCTGAGGTTGCAACTATTTGAAAAGTCATGGCTTTTTTCCTCACTGGTTTGAGATGCAGCCTGAATATCTGGGCAGCAAAAGAGACATACCTAGGTACATAAAAGGAACTATGCATCTGCAGAAACTCCCAGGCCCAAAGCTTCAGTAAATGGAGTTTCTTGTGGGTTTGCTGAACAGGGACTCCAGTAACAAAACAGACCTGGCTTAGAAGCCTGTATACCAGCTTAGAGAATGCCAGAGAGGCTGTGGTCTCTAAGAGATATTAATCTCCTGGAAGTTGGTGTAGAAGTGTCCTCCCATTCATAGGCAATTCAACCTCCCCCATTGCCTGCCTCCAATTTCCTGCCACCATCAGTAAAGAGAGTCCATTCAGCCAGTCCAGGTGACTTCTCCTTCATAGGCAGCTAAAGTTAGCTTTACAAGATGACTTTGTTACCCAGCTTCCCATGCAGGTCCCTAGCTAACAGGCAGTGGGAATTAGGTGCCTCACTGGGGAAGCAGCACTGGACTGTGCTTCCCTGTTCCGTCTCCATTTGCTTGCTCCTACAGCTGCTGCTGTACAGCCCAGAGGTGCCACTGGCAGAAGTCCTGCCTGTGGTCTGGTTCTTCCCAGTGGTTTTGCTTCTGGGGAGGATGCCCTCTGCCTCCAGGAGATTTTATAGTTGGTCCCCCAGTGCTGAGCCATGCTTCAAATCCAACTTTTGCAACAGAGCACTTGGCAGTAAATATAGGCATGGTAAGGTCTTCGACCACAAAATCAGATGCACACCTTCAGCAAAGACAAAATATTCTTCCAACTTTGGCAAATCCTTTGGTGGTCTATCACTCTGAGACTTTGAATCAAGATTGGGCGCATCCTTTTAAAAAAATATCCAACTACAACAAGAAGATCCTTCCTGGCTTGGGGCCGAAATTGCTGGGTAACAACCAAAGGCATGTGTTATCACAGTGATCAGACTAGAGGATCTTAATGATTCCCTTCTGGCTTTAAATCCTATGAAAACGCACTTCTTGTTGATGCTGAATTCATAGAGCAGGAATTCACACTTGGGACCGTACCCAAGATGACTTGCAGCCACCACAAGGATCTAAACGCTTTACTGTTTTTACAGTGGGAGACTGCATTTGTGCTGCTGGGAATGACTCTTAGGTCTTTTGCTCTGATGCTCGTTTGTTTGCAATTGCTTTTTTCTCTCAGGCAGTCCAGTAATCATGACCTTGCTCTTCTGCAGACCTGCCCTGAAAATGGTGCCACTGCTAATCACTATGGGAGGGAAGGTGGAATTAAGCTTATTTTTTACTTAGGGTTATTCATCTGATCTGAATCTTCCCCAGGACTCTGGTTCCCTCCTTACTGCTGTGAGGCACTTATCTTTCACACAGAGACTGCGGGCTCCTATCTTCGACCCAGCAATCACCTGTCAGCAGACAAAAGGGAGGAAACACTGAAAAATAGAGCGAGATCATCATCAGCTCAGCATCCCTGGAAGGGGACCATGACGCTGGTCCCCCAAACCTCCCAGTCAGGGCATGCTGGTGTGGGGTCCAGCTGCAGAGCTGTGTCCTTACCAACCATGCTCAGTAAACAGCCCATCCAGGTGGTTCCAAAATTGCTTTTTAAGACTTAATCTTTACATTTTCCTTGGAGTGCAGCAGGCCTCTCACAGTGCTTTGGTTGTCCCCATCTGCTACTGTCTTTGCCCCCACACAGATCTGGGAGCGAGTTTTCTCTTCCACACCAGTTTGTTGTCATGGCTCGCATTTGATCTTGATCTCAGATCTTTTATTTTTCTCTCCTGATTTCTTAGAGACATTTCTGCAACACAAAACAACACATTGGAAAAAAAGGGCTCTTCTTTCCCCCAGTGCAGCATCATGATAACATGGTGTGACAGCTCTCCATTAGAAACAGGTTTTTTGTGTGCTCAGTCTTGCCACTGTGTCCTCAGCAATGACTGTGGAGCCAAAGTGTTTTCTGAGGTAACTGCCTGAAGCCGTAATTTCTGACAGGTTTGTCTTCATCCACAGCCCAATCAGTAACAAACGCACCTTCAGCAATGCCATGGCAGCGCTGCCGCACTTCAGTGCCTTCTTAGCTTCCACCTGAGTCAACCAAGGCTACAAGGGACTGAACTGCATCCAAAGCGCATCTAAGGTGGTTGGTGGCAGCCAGGAAGAACCACCTCCCAGATGGAGAGGAGGGCTGAAGCATTTCAGGCACGCAGAGGTTTTCCTGAGCTATTGTTCCTGTTTTATAGTGCGAACATGTGCTGGCTTCCCATAAAGTGGCAACAGCTGTCAGTCAAACAGACATCACTCTGTAAATCTGCCTGGGTGACTCTGTTTTCAAACCCAAGGCCTTCAGGCAGGTTTATGAGGTGCTGCCTGTATGATTAACAAGTTCCGAGGACCGCTGTGCAGGTGCAGCGAGCAGGAGGGGAACAGAGTAGGGGGGAGATGGGGACTAGGTCCCAGTCTGGGCAGAGCCCTGCCATCAGCCATGCCAGCCTGGACTTCAGGCTCTGCTGTCTGCTCTGGTGCACAGTGAGTGCCTCAGGCTCCAAAATCCCACAAAGGTGACATATTAATGGGAAACATAATGAGATTTCTGACAGGGAACCAAACTGGAGCTGCACAAGCATGGGTCTCTCCTCTCTGTCCCATCCTTTTGGCTGGGCCCAGCTGTGTCTCCTCATCCGCTCTCTCCTGAGGGAAAGCAGAAAGGCTAATGAAGAAATTAGCCTCAGTACAGGTATGGGAGACAGAATTTGTGTTTTGTTTTGCATTGGTTTTTAAGCATTTTTTCATTAAGTCAAGATCACAAACAATGGAGATATTCAGTATTGCTTGTATGAAAAAAAAGGGCAGCTGGCCAACAGGAATGGCTAACCTACCCCTTTAAAAACCGTTCATGCACCTTGCAGAACACATATTTCCTACAATGGTTTTGCCAAGGGGCCAAAATTTGGTTTCCTCAAGAAGAAAGTAGCAGAATAATTTTCTTAGTTCCTGACTGCTGACTGAACTCACTAATAACAGCACTAGATGTGACACAAATGGCAGTTTTTCCTATCCCTGGAGATATTTCTCATCAGTTATAGAGACAGGATTATTCACAGGCACTGTCTGTGACCCCTGGAGGCAGTGCTATGTTAACCTTGCTAGGGGTGTGTTTCAGATGGATGAAGAAGACACAGTGAAATGCAGCACAAGCAGCCTTCCTAAGGCCATTGCATGAGGAACACCACTTTCCTTCAGAAGAAGTTCCCATGAACACTTCTATCCCCTTGAGATCAAAACTGTACAGCTAAGCATAGGCTGATATACATGTTGTCTCCCAAAGATGACCATTCACTCAAATAAAGTCACAGACTCCACTGCAGTGACATGGATGAGGAACTATTTGACAGTGACAGTCCAGAGGTCATGCCCCAACATCTTAAAGGTCTTTTCCAACCTAAAAGATTCTATGATTCATAAAAAGCTCTGTGAAAAGGGCGAAACTATGAGTGAGTGTTTTTATTAGAGAAGATACCTTCCTTCTCCTAGAGACTGGGATTAATTTTCTGTAACTTTGCAAACACCCAGCAGAAAGGTTAAAAAGACTACGTTCACTTTTAAACACCAAAGACTTTTAAAGCAAAGACTGTCTTGACTAGTTTATACTATTAACAAAATAAATCAAAGTTATATTAACAATCATTCACCAGTGCCTTCCTCCACAAACTTTGAGGTCTGGTGTTTCTACCCTGCAAATAATAAAGGTCCTGTTACCTTTTTCACTTAAAATCAACATCCTGCATATGCTGTGAAGGTTTCATTTCACAATTATTTGAGCATCTCAGAAATAGCCATTATCCCTTTGAAATTCTCCTGCCCTGGAAATCCTTGTTCTGCTTTTCATTACATCGTTACATTTGCTATTGTTTTAGGTTAAAAAGAAGCACATTCCTCTGTTAAATGATAATACTTGCACTTTTCTTGTCCCTAGCACTTCATAAACAATGTGCCCAGTATTTCAGGTATTGCAGGCATGGCATGTGGCTCAAAAGATGAGCCTGGTGGTCCACTCTTTAGGCTGTAAGGAGCTCAACCAGCCAATTAGGAGGCCAGCTCAGGTCCTGGAGATCCTTTTGCGTGGCTGTAGTTTGGCAGTGCCATTACTAACACATGTTGAGTGAGCCATGTCACCAAGAGCTGCACTCTCCCACCTGGTTAAAGAATTGCCCAAGATTTTTGGCATCTTTCATCTGGTCTTCTCTGTTCATCTGGGACCCAACTCCCAGCTCTGAGGATGAGCTGCACAGCATAATGTTGGATTAGCAGCAATGACATGATGGGCTTCTTGTACTTTGGAGTCATCTAACTTGAAAGTAAAGCATCTGGTCCTTTCTACATCTGTTCTTTGTCCAGGCCAAGGACTGACTCCTTTTATTAAGCAATTAAAGATAATGGAAATATGCTCAAACTAAATTCCTGGGGTGGAGGGGTGGGGGAAGGAAGACGGGAGAGGGGGGAAGCCATTTTGCCAGAACTGGGAGGTTTTGCTGACTCTGCTAAAAATGTCACTAGGAAGGTTCCCCAAGCTGAGTCTGAAATAAGGCCAATGGGAAAAGAAAGGGAGAGAAAAATCTAACTCCAAAATAACCTCAGTAGACCCTGTTATCTTTGAGATACAGGTACAGGGTAAAAGCTTTTAGCTGCTAAGGCACTGTGAAGAAAAAAAAACTGCAGTGGAATTATTCCCTGAAAGCAGGTTTGTACTCAAAATTCTATGAAATAGGCAAAATCAGAGAGTCTAATGTGGGTGGATTTGTTTAGATGACAGAGAAAGGGGGACAGGACAGAGGAAGGTAGTTCCCAGCATGAATAGGGAAAATTATAAAGGGAGACGTAGATATCTAGACCCGGAAGAAGTCAAACCCAAATGACCATGCTCCATTGCCTGTCATAGACACAAACCCAGGACAAAGTTTCTGACTCAAAAATTTGCTTTCATTAGACCCTACTGATTAAAAATGACCAGCAGCCAAATTTTATTTCTGGATCCCACTGGGTCTGAAGAGGTTTTGGGGGAAATGGTGGCTGAGCAAATCTTGAAATTATACCAATATGTCATAATCAACAGCACCCCCACTCAGTGTGGTCCACGTGTTACCTTGTTCCCTGTTGGAGACTCCTTCACCCACATCTTCCAGACAAGTGCAGAATTAGCCTGAATAGTTGTACATTCCCTCCCTATCTGACGAACAGAGTTGCAGAAACACTGGGAATGCGACAGATCTGAAGTTGTGGTAAGGTTTGCTCATACGAGGGATGGGAATCTCAGCTTCTCTTCTGAGACCTGACCTCTTTCAGAGCAGGCTTTCTAAGGGGAAATCTTTCCTTGCTTTTCTCTCTTTCTTCCCTGACCCTCCCCCCTTCTGCTTCGTCCAGAGTATCTCTAAGAGAGCCAAATTCCCCTCGAACACGCTACAAGTAGGTTTGCTGGAACATCTGCTCTCCATCTGTGGAGACAGACATATCCCCAGGCAACACTATTAGCAGTGATGGATCTGGAAGGGAACATTAAGCACTGAAGAAGCATCTGCTGAGAAAGAGGAACCCAGCATATAAAACTAACCATGTTATTTGCTGAGCCTCCTTGTCTCCGCCCATTGCTCCTGGTGGACAACAACTGTCTCCTCCAGAGACCTGTTCACGAGAAGACCTGCTGTTCTCTTGCTGATTTTGGTATTTTCAAGTGTCTTACATTCGTGCCTATGGTGATCAAATGAGCACTACCAAGTGCTCAGTTAAACAGTGACTGGGGAGGTGTAGAAGCATCTGAAAGAGAAACTGAAATCTGGGAACTGCAAAGCATCCATGGGAGGCCAACAATGCAGCAGCAGAGGTGTTTGGAGTAGAGGTGCTGCAGCGTGCAGAGGTAGGGAACTCAGGCGGGGAGGCTTTTCTGCTGCCTGTTTTCTGTATAGCTGAGCTCAAAGCTGCTTACAAGGGTGTAGAAGGGACTGCTGGGATCAGACATGCAGCCCCACTGCCAAGCTTGGGGACTGTAGTAAGTTGTTTCTTTTGGGAACATTGCTTGTACATGACACTGGGAAATACAGTGGCACAATTTAAAAGAAGCCATTGCAGAATGAACTTCCACATCAGTTGACCCAAGTTCAAGTCTCAGGTCTGCCACCTGTGGCTGTGGCCATTCCTTTCACCCCTCCCACATCCCCTCCTGCCCTGTAGCCAGCTGCCTTGTCCCTTGTTGGAATTCATCCGGAGCAGAAGCTGTCCATCACTATGGACTTTCACAATACCAATATTTTGGTTTGGGGTATGTTGATATCATGACAAATTATTTAATTTGTACAAAATTAGTACAAAATTTGTGCCCTGAGCTGACCAGAGAAAGCAAGACACATTCGCATTATTTAACCGCTATTTGCCCTGTATTGTCACACTTGGTATTTTCCTTTGTCAAGCAGATTTACAGATAATGGGTTTCTTGCTCAGTTTGCACAACAAGAAGCAAAAAGGTAGTCCTAGTGTTTCGTACACCGCAACCTTCTCACATCTACTCTTTGCAAAAATCTTTCCAGCAGCCCGTTCTGTTGCTTTAAACTTCCTGGAGCACATAGAATTGCCACAAGGCAAAATCCCAGGTTACTAAGAAGCGTCATTCATAGTCTATGCCTTATCTTAAAATAAATTCCCTTATTCAGAGGGCAAAGCTACCAGGACTGCATCCTAAGTCATTGTTAGATGGCGGACCTGATCATCTTTTTGGATCCATTGAAAATGCATTTTCTGCTCTCTGGCTCCTCTTCTGAAGCTGTTGAGATTTCTGCTTTCAGCTGTCCTATCAGGAAGCTGTCTGTGGTTCATAAACTTCACAGTAGACATCTCTTGAAACTTTGCACAGCAGCAGGACATGAGTCTGTGCATGAAGTCAAGCATTTGATTAAGTGTCTTGATAGAAGTTCTTTATGACATGCTTCAGGAAAAGCATTTAGGCTTTCTATAACTTAAAACACGTTTCCATTCCATTATTTAAGTCCTTTCATCACTTAAACTACTTCTGAATGAATTTAAACATTGGCTTAGGTATTGTGGAAATCAAAGAGATTGAAGCACCCACTTATATTATGCACTTGCTTTAAAGTTCTGGTGGTACTTAACACCTTCCACCCCATTTGTCCAGCATCACAGGGATGCTGGACACCTGCTACTCTCCCAGTTTCCAGTACTTCTCAAGATGTGGCCCACCTGGCCCACCATTCTAGGCCTGCACCCATTGTGGGTCTTACAACTGCACTTATTTTCCAGTGCTTAGCATGGTCTGAGACAGAGCACTGAATGCCTGCATTGCCCACAAAATGTGTAATTTAAGTGTGAATCAGAAATGCAGTAACTGAATGAGGTGGTGTTGGCTTACTTAATAAGAGGTACCACTGTGTTCCAATTTAACACAGCGGTGCATCCCACATTTTCATCCCAACCATTATCTTGCTAGACGTGCAGAAGATGCCACTAGCTTCTGCTGTCAAAGAGGGCAGAATCATGTGTTTCTGACAGCATTATAATAGCGTTTTGTTTGTCCAGCCATAGGAGAATGTGGGGCTATTAACACTTTACCAAAAAGATAAAGGACTGTATTTTGTTTCTTCCTCCAACCAATCCTAACCAAACCCAACAACAATAACAACAGAATCCCTGTGTGAACCCTGCTCTAAATAGCAAGTGGAGAGACTGAACTTGTGGAAGAACTCGATAACTGCTTCAGTGGATTTTCCAGGAGAAACTCAATAGAAAATTCATTCTCTCTTGTTACATTCATTCATATTGTTTCGTAGTCAACAGCTAATAAAAAGAGAAGCACGTGTACTAATTAGTTTTGAGAGGAGAAGAATAGGATCGTTCCCCTGCTGAGGAGACACGAAGCATTTAAATCATGAATCCCGCCTGGATTTGCAACTGGGGAAACTTTTGTGATAGTTGTCCCCAAGGAAGCAACCAGGACTCTCTGCCCCCGATTTTTTGGGGGTATTAAGGAAATTAGAACCTCCTTTTCCTAATAATCAGTTTAGTCCGGAGTTGTAAATATTTCCGTCAGCTTGCTTCAGGCTGGTGGAGAGGATGGAGGAACTGTGTTATGGCCTCGAGCAGGAGGACCTCCCTCCAGAATTTCTCTTCTGGGAGCAGGCGGACCCCCACGCTGGGCTGGACAGCTTCCTCCCGGGCTGCCGCCTGCCCCAGCGCCAGGCCGCCAACGTCCGCGAGAGGAGGAGGATGCTCAGCATCAACTCGGCCTTCGACCAGCTCAGGTGCCACGTCCCGACCTTCCCGTACGAGAAGCGCCTCTCCAAAATCGACACGCTCCGGCTGGCCATCGCCTACATCGCTCTCCTTGGCGAGATCCTCCTCTCCGGGTGTGACCCCAAATCCTACGTGGAGCAGTGCCTGAAGAACGGTTTGCAAAGCCAACGGCAGGCAACCTGGAATACAAGTGGTGAGTGAACTAAGGGTTGCGTTTCCGGGGATCACAGCGATGCGTTGTCTTGCCACTGGGAGTGAACCTGTCCGATTGCTTTTGAACATCCACTTGTCACATTCAAATGGCTCTGACAACATACAGCTCCCTCTTAAAGAAAGAGTAGCTAAGTAATGTCTCAATAAAAAATAAAATCCAAACTTGCCTTCTAAATTTGAGGTTCTTTTTCCTAAAAAAAAAAAAAAAAAAAAAAAAAAAAAAGAAAAGACCAACTTACTAACCTCATGGGAATGGTTCCTTTTACAAACAAGACTAAAGATTTTGTTTATTCTCAGAATGTATTTTTAGACTTTTTCTGATTCTGTGCAAAGTTGTTCTTTTATACTGCAAGCTGATGCAGCCTTTAGAGATTTTCCTTACAAGTTTTCTTTAGCTTGTACCTGACTGAGAAAAACACCTGGCTTTGAACATAAACAGAACCTCATTTCTTAAAATATGTATATGTTGAAGTAATCAAGAGTTTCTCAGAGATACTACAGTTTAACACTGAAAACCAGGATAAACAAGACAGTGCATTCAAATTTCAGGTTTGTTTCAAAGTAGAGGGCAGCAAATGCCTATTTGCAATTTACATGCTTATATAATTATTTATATAATTTAAAGTGTTATTCTGTTATCTATTTGGCTTGCACTTAATCCTGATTTATGCAGGACTGAACTTTGTGTTTGCTTCCACCAGCCTATGGTGCTTCATCAGCCCACCATATGGTGAAGATGGGAAATAGCCCAAGTGCCCAACACAGGGCCTCAAGTCTCAGATAGAAAGCAACAGGTTTTGTGTTACTTGGCAGTGCAGGAAGGAGAAAAGGAGGATTTTCATTAGTTCCTGGCACTTCACATTGTATGATAATTTTCCACCTTTCTAACTCTGTCCCTTTGCAATATAAGTTACTTTGGATTTTGTCACTTTTTGGAAATGGGCCTTGAAGCATATCACCTTCAAAAAGTGCAGCATAAGTAGAGAAAAGTAATTCCAAAGAATATTCCCCTTTCATTTCACAGGGAAATGTCAAAGGGACAAAGACTACAGGGAAAAAGCAATCAGTTTACTTTAAAGGAAAAGTTAATTAAGTCTTTTCTCCTTTTCCATTAATTACCATTAGCTACATGACTGGGAAAATGAATCCTGGTCACAACTCTCTTGACTACAGAGAACATTTATATTTTATTTTCCAGCTACCTCCACCTTTAATAAATAAACAAGTTTTAAAACAACACAAATTACTCTCATAGGTGTCACCTCTTTTGTCAGGCTTCTAGTTAACTGATATTTCTGAAGAGCTCCACTTGGAAAGATCTAAATGAATGAGGCTGCTTTTCTGGAGAGGCTGAATAGTTGACTTGTAAAACGCTAATTTAAATGTTTTTAAATTCATGAGGTATGCCTTTATTTTGTTTTCCTTTCTCCCTTCTGTTCTGTGCAGATCTGACAGCCCGCCTGTCTTGGGTAAAGTGGGATTAAGCAGTATCCAAAAGAAAGATTTTTAAAGGCAACATATTGCAAAACCTGATGACCCGTCTGCTGGGTACCGGCTGTTGAATTCTCAGTATCGCAATCAAAAGCATGGCACTTATGACCTAACTTACTGTCACAGATCACTTTCTCGATGCATGTCCAGCATTCAGCCTCTTTTGGTTTTCACTGCTGTGTTGGGCCTTCTGCTTCTCTTTCTTCTAGTTTCTCACACACTGATAAACTGCTCTTGCATGAAAATAACAAAACAGATTAAAAATCAGTGTCATTACAAATCACAGCAACAACATTTCATTGTCCACTGGGTGAGAACAGTGTCCAAATCGCATTTCCAGTGAGTGGAAAAACCTACCCCTGATCACAAGAAAAAAACTAAGCACCACCTGTTGCAACCTATTTGCTTGGCTTAAGATGTCCAGGGCCATAACTGTAAAAGTCGCTGGTGATTTAGAGCACAGAGACCACGAAAAGGCCAGTTTTCAGGAGGTGAGATACAGGCCTTCCTGTTTGTGTGTCTCTCTGAAATTTCTTATGCCTTCCTCCCAATGTAACAACTTTGGGAGGTTTGAGGCCAAGGCATTTGGGTATGAAAAGGCCGACAACTGCTAGCACTTCGGCACCTTCTCCTCTACACCCCTTGCACATGTCAGCTTGAATGCTCATGCAAAGGCAGCAGCTGGCTTTTGACATTTTTACAATAATGTTTCTGGTTTGTGATTTTTTTGAGCAAATACCAGTGACCTGATGTTGCTCCAGCAACAATCAGGAAGGCTCTGAAACTCTTCCAACATGAAATGCCACTCACTTTCCCCCTGCAACAAAATGTAGAGGCAAAGCAGTGTGTTCACACTTGGAAAATGATTACCAAAGAGTTGTGTTCACAGAATAGCCATCCGATACTGCAGGCCATGGTAATAATGAGGGGTTTCATATTAGCAAAAAATAAAACCATGAAGAAAAGCCCATAGCTGTTTCTGACATAATTCTCCCGTATTACCTGAGTGTACCCTAAAGCTAACATTGTGTTTGTCTGTTGAATGCATTTTTTTCCCTGTCAGTCCTATATTGTAAAGGCTTTGAATCAATTTTTTGGTAAAGAGTCATCACACATCTTTCACACTTCTCTAACACCCTGCTAGTGCACTCAGAGATCTGAAACCATTCTGCCTTAAAGTACTTTATCATGGCATTTCTTAGCATGTAGGATGCTAGGTCTAGATAAAAGAGAATGTATTTATTTTAACATACTCATTAGTTCTCCTCATAGCTTTGATGTCTACAAAGCAAAACCATGTCAGGAACTAATGGTGTTGGGGGAAAGCAAAAATGAAGAGAGGCCTTTGAGGGGAAAACTGAAAAGAAGCTTTTTACCTTTTCAATTTTTCTGTCAAAACAAAAGCGGGAATTTCATCTCAGATGCAACAATGTATTTCAGTCAACTCAGAATAAAACATTTAATCTCAAACTTTTGACTCCTTTTGCTTTTTCACCCACTTAAGGCTCTTGGATGAATTTACAGGAAACAGCGCCCGAAAAGATGAAAACCTTAAAAAAACACCCAAAAATGAAATTTACCACTTTTACCTACTTCTCTACTCATTTTGGTTTAAAAAAACCCCAAAACAACAACCCCCCCCAAAAAACCAAACCAGAAACCCACCAACTCACCACAAAACCACCTATTATATTTTACTTGAATAAGTAAACAATATAAATCTCTACAATCTCTAAAATATGAGATCATTGTTCTTTCCAAATCTGTCACTCTTCTTTGCTAGAAATGTGGCAGGTCCTGCAGACACAGACCTGGCTGGGAAATCAGGGCTTGTGGCTGAGGTTTCTGTTTCTACTTGGGACATGTCACTGGTGCATTGATCCACTCTCCTCTTGCTCCTTTGTTTACCTGGCAGTCCCTCCAAACCCATGAATGCTTCTCTGTGTGCTCTTGGGCAATGCCTCACGCACAGGAACCCAGCTGGGACATCCAGTTGGGTTGCAACACTGGTAATACCAAAGCCACTTCTATTTAGCCCTATGGTAAAGGGCTCCAGATGGGGCCACATAGTATGTACAGTCTATCAATGCAGCACTCCCAATGCTTTGCTTGATCTTTCTGATACAAGTCCACCTTCCTGCATCCTGAAAGACCTAGGTCTGTGTTGTCATCCGGCTTCAGCTCACCTCACAGTCTGAGCTTAGCAAGGGTCAGTTGTGGAGAGAGTGAGAGGTACTTTAAATCCCTAGTGAATACCCACTCACAGGAAAGCAATATGAGGAGCTTGACAGGACCCAAAAACCTTGAGAGGTCCCTGTGCAAGACCAGCAGGACAAGTGATGGGCATGGGGGTTCTCCACACAGTCCTCTTCCTGGCCCACAACTGCTTACTGGTGGCCTCTGTACTCATGAAAAGGTGGAAAAATAATACAATCCAGGTTTTCCTGGCAGGGATGCAGAAGCAGGAGGCTGGTTTTTTTTCTAGGGAAGTACATGTGATGGCACCCAGAGGAGGCCACTGCTCTGAGGGAGATGCGCCTTAATCTTTATGTCAAAGAGAAGGGCTTATACAACCATGAATTCAAATTCTTAACTCTTAAATAGCAGGAAAGATGCAAATAAAAGGAGGCTTTCTCCATCTCTTTCCAGAGGGTCTGCTTGGCCCTTTGTAAAGGAGCACAGCACGCTAACCAAAAAGACCCCACTGTGACACTCTCCCTCCCTCCCACCTGCTCTGGCAATGCTGATCCTCTGTGTCACTGAAGGTGACACAAAGTGTCACAGTATGTGATGACAGACATGACCACCCAGTGGTCAGAGATGCCTTGGTGCTTGGGTCCAGGATCCCCAGGCACCTGTCTGGGACCCAAAGGAAATGAAACCATCCAGCCCATCACCTCTAAGCTCTGCAGCACACCTGGGAGCAGTGGTTACATTGCTCCCTTCCTGGTGAGATTAAGGCAGTCTCAGTCTTATCAGTGGTACCACAGACATCTTCCCAGGGCTGAGAGGCCTCCACACCTATCTCAGAGTCACACTCAGTAACCCAGGACCATTGCTCTCTCTGAGGCATGCAGGGGCAGGAATAGCCATGTGCTGTTTTTCGGAAGCTGGTCAAGCCTTTCCACAGTAGACCAAGGGTGGCAGACTGTCCGAATGCCACAGCCCCCAGCACCTTTAGCCAGAGAAAGCTCTTTCAACAGCCCAAGGTGTGATGCTCAGCCATCTATGCAGTTTGGTTGCCAGCCTGCAGCTCTGTACCAATAGGAAATGCAAAGATTTGGATGTTCCCATCTCCTGGGATAACACTACCATCCTGTGTCTGCAGAAATGGCGCGATCTGTGTCAACGTGGGAAGGGGGGGGCTGAATCAAGCCAGCTATTTAGAAAGTGTCCAAATAGACCCAACTTTCTACAAATTTTCATCAGCGTGTATATTTCTCCAAGGTCCTTACTGATGACAAGAGGGACCTGTGACTCATCCCTTCAAGATTCTTTCAGGCAGACCCCACAGGTCACACACTGTAGTCATTAGGGAACAATAACTGCCTCTCTAGTGTTGTCATAGCTAGTGGTGGAATAGCCTCCAATTGGGAAAGGTATCTGTTATAAAGGGTCCGTCACACCAAGCTAATGTTGGGTGTACAAAATCCCAGACTCCAGATATCCCTTATTTCAATGGTTTCAGAGACTGGACTATCTGCCTTGCTTTGCTGTACGCTGCAGCAGAGGGCTGTGCTGGATACAAGACAACAATGCCACGTTGTGAAACAAACATACATTTTCTGCAGGCACCTGATTAAAAGCAGAAATCTCTTTCTTTGCCCTTTACTCCAGCCTGGAAGTCCTAGATAACATCTTCTGAAGTAGGCTGGGTGTGTGCAGTAGCAGCAGGAAAGTGCACTCATATAAAGGTAATGTCGGACGACCGCTCAGGTTCATGCACTTCTTGCTGTGGACCAACAACTAATCTGGAGATTGCATTAGTACCAAAAGCATCCTAATGACAAAAGCAGGAAGAATTGTCAAAGAGATTTTCCTCAGTGTGGTGACACCAGATAAGGAAGGCTTCAGCTGTAGCTGTCAACTACAGCTGCAGTCCTCCTCTGATATGCAGACTCCCACCACTGATGCTCCATGCTCAAACAGCAATGCCAGGAAAGACAGAAATATCTGCTGAGCTTTCTGCAGCCTAGTTCCACCAACACCACCATGGAGCTCCTATGGGACTTGCCAGCTGTTTTGAGTGCAGCTGGCCTGTGGTCTGCAGGCTGGCAAGCTCTGCAAAACACCCTGCCATGGAGGCACTCCCACCTATCACTGCTGCTGTCAAGAAATTTTTGCACAAGGCATGACTTTGAGGAACAGGCTGCTGGAATTTGATGATGACTCTCAGCTTGGAAAAACTGCAGCAAATAAATCCTGCAGCAGGATATATAAGGATTGGGGTTTGGGTTGAAGTCAAAACCAGAAATAAATACGTTCCTGTCAGGAGTTAAAACTCTAATCCTGGGGTCTTGAGTCAGTAAGTAGGAGTCAATACATTTATTGCCACCATTAAAACTGATGAAGCTGTTTCTCCTCACGCACACTCTGCTTTGACACTCGTATCATTCCATTACCTTCAATGGAGACACATTTGATTTATGGCAGTGGGAGGGGACAGTCCACCTCTGTCTGGCCTCCTCAAGATACCCGGAGTCTGACAGGCTGTTACAGCTGATGTACCAGCCAAAGGTGCTAAAGCAAAGGATGCTTCTTGGGTGATGTCTTGTTAAATCATTTGGATGCAACTGGCTGCTAAAATGGTGAACCTGTCATGCCATCAGATCAGTTTCTGTTTCATCCTCTCTGATGATCCCATTCATTTGAGAAGAATAAAAGCAAATGAAGAGGGTATCAGCTCTCTGGCTGAAGGAAGCCAAGCTGGTGCTGTGGCTCTCAT
>NW_009259029.1:895257-901710 GCF_000687185.1 Egretta garzetta | reverse complement strand
GCATTCCTGAATAGCTCGAGGTCTGGGCACATTTGTTCTTGAATAAACCGGCCTTTTTCTGACTGAACTTCAGCTCCTGGAAGTGAACTACAAGGCAGAAAGACCCAGGGGGGCAATGATTTCTGTGCACTACATTTACACTCCACGTCAATCCAGGGTAATTGCTGTGTGCAGACATGCTCCATGTCCACTCATCTTCTCTCCTGCCAGTTCTGGCTCATTCCCTGTGTCATGCTTGATAGCAGTTTGCCCGGTTTTCTGGTCTCCTGTCAACAGGCTTGATTGACAGCACAATGTGATTCTCTGCCAGGGAACTACCCACATTTACCCTCATTTTTCCGTTTCTTCACCTCACCTCCTGAAACCTGAAATTTCATCCCAGGAACAACAGCTATAGAATTCCCGTGAATTATACAGATTCTGTTATAAGCACACAACAACCTAATTGTACAGCAGCCCATACACAGTAGATTACACCTTAGCAGAAATCAAGATTTTAAGATGACTTTATGAAGATGGAGGCCTATGCAAGGCTCCTCAGTTCCATCAGCATGTTCCCAAAGGAGCACACTGACTTTCAAAGCAGCTCTCAATGACCTCCCTGATTTGAGAGTCAGGCTCCCCCCTTCCTTGTCTTTTCAGCTCTGCTTCCTTTGCAATGCAGCACAGATCAGCTCTGCTTTTTCCTTGTCCTCCAGCAAAGCAGCAGGATCCTCTCACCAGAAGTTCAATGGCCAAACCTCCTATGGAAGGAAGCCAGGAGGTGCTGAAGAATGGTACCCTCATACTGCAACCTCTGAGGACCAGCTTAGGGGCCCACCAACTGCTTCCAGCTCACCAGGGTCCTTGCCAAGAAAAGTGGGAATGATTTGTTACACCTTCCTTCTTCCAGAACTAAACTACTGACCCTTTCTGAAACAATACACCACGGTTCTCCTTCATCAACTTGGAAACTCTGGAACAAAAGAAATCACATCCCCATTGTAAAGAAAGGAGTTGTTCTTTTGAGAAGGCATTGCTAGTTTCTTTATAAAGCACAGACCTGGGCATGAATGGACAATTTGCTTTTCCTTTTTTTGCCACAGACCCACAGTAGCAAGGTTCGTTTCCAAGAGCCCTACTATGCCAGCATGGGAAAAGGACTTTCATGTTTCACTTGAAACAAGACTGGACAAGTAATTGGGCAACTTCATATTGCTTCTTAAGTGTTGTGAGCACTTGGCCACTGAAGATTTTGTGATTCACAAGCTACTTGACCTGTGGTGTTCAAGATTTGAAAATTAATGAGAGGCAGACCTGCTTTCCAGTAACCCACAGCCCTGATTTAAAGAGAACCCTCTTAGGGTCACTCCTATATTGCTTGTACAGAAGTTGGACACTTTGCAAGGTGCTCTTCAAGTGTCTGGTTGACTGTGCTGAAATTTCCAGGACAGGGGCTTCAGAAAGGAGGCTAGACCCCAAAAGCAAAACATTGTGGCACCACAACATTTTGTGAAGAAGAAAAGACATGGTCCTAATGAGCAGAAATCTCTCAGCATGAAGAAGCAGCTCAACTGCACAATGATGGTTTTTATCACATTTCAGTAGCTGGCCACCATTTCATGCAAAAGAGCCTCCACAGTGTTAGCTGCATCCTGTAAAGATGTCTGGAGAACACAGCCCATATCACAGCTTCATTCCTGGTGGATGAGAGGAGATGGCCTTACACTGGCTTTATGCATAGTCCTGCACATCATCCTGCTGCACTTCATGGCTGTCTTTCCAAATCTCACTCCAGCAATGCAAGATCAGCCATAGTGGCTGGTTCCAGTTTGCACATGAATAACATGAATCTCTGAAGGTCAGACATGGCTCCACAGCTGTCGTCATGAGGATGGATTACCCCAGGCTGTAGCTGTCTCTGCTCATACAACCATACATACCCTGCTGGATCTGTTTAGGATGAGGAGGCTGAACTGCAGGGAATGGATGTGTTAAAACTCCGCCCTGAGTAGAGTCTTCACACCAGTCCCTCTTCAGATGCGGAACATCGGTTGGTCAGGAAACACAATGCTTTTCCTCAAATAATGTGAGCCTTGGAAGCAGGGCAATCAACAAAGGAGCTCCCAGGTAGTCTTTTCTTCACTGCCTTCCTGTTGCAGAGAAGAATAAAGTTTCTCTGTACCTCTCATGCTGAAACTCCCTAGACCTGTGAGTGCTACAACCATGGTCTGCCCTCAACCTATTTGCAGGTGGGATGGCAGCCAGAGCTAATGCTGTATGGTGGCTGGTGGCAGTTCCTACGTTATGCTTGTACAGCTTTGCATGTGAATCTTGGTCCCGGCAAAATCAGCTGGTAAAGTAGAAGCAGCAGCAGGTCTGCTATTAGCAATTCCTATTTCTTACCTGGCTTCACTGGCCACTTTCGTGGCCCAACAGCTGATGTGTTATTGGCATGACTGGCACTTCATGACAACCTTCATTCACCTTCAAAACAAACAACTTTCATTTTGTGCAGGATTTCCTGGGATGTTGGCCATGCTCTCACTGTGTTGAGCATGGGCTGGTGTAAAGGCACGGGATATGACCCAGGAAGCTTGCCCAAGGAAAGAGCAGAAGGAAATTACAACAGCCTGAGGCTTTCTTATAGGTACTGTTGTCCTGTGGAGCCTTGGGATCTGCAGCAGAAGCTGTTTGCTCCTATGTCAGGCTTTGGGAGGGAGGCAGGGAGCCTGTTCCCTTTGCATGGCCATAGAGCATCTGGCCAGGGCCAGATCCTTGGTCAAAGCAGGACCTTGGATTCTCCCTGTGGACACTCCTTGGAGGAAGATAATCAGTTTGCACACGTAGGAAGGCAAACAGGCAGTCTGCCTTAGCTTTCAAAGGAGATTAAACATATATAGTCAACAACCTAAATGCCTTGTAGAAGTCGCCTTAGAACAATCCAACACATTGCCCTCCTTTCCCAACGGGGTACCCTTAATAAATCCATGTGTATGGACCCAGAATATTGCCATAGGGCTTACCAGCAAGCCCTGGCCTTTGGGAAGAGTCTTCCAAGCCACATCAGCTCCTTTTGTGGGAACAAAGTGCAATTACAGCCACTGTGTCTAATTTTAGATGACTCCCACCCAGTGTGTTTGCGTAAGTCCGAATGCATCTGAACAGGGAAACACCAGAGCCAAAGCAATTCCAATCGCAAAGGTAATTGCTTGCCAGGAAAGGAGAAAAGGGGGCTTGGAGAGGGAATAAAATCAGATACTATTTTGCACTAACAATCAAAGCCCGCGGATCGGGAGGGTGTTTGAGCGGAGGGAAATCCAGCTGCGGGCACTGCCCTCTCGTGGTACAGTATTAAAATCTCGCTCTTCCAGAAGCAGAGGAGGACTACTGCGAGCATCCCTGCTCCAGCTCAGCCCCAGCAAAGCGGATCACCTCGGGGAACACAGCGAACAGAAATGGCTGTAAAAAAAATACGGATAAAGTGTTTGCATAGCTATCTAGCTCTGCAATTAGATTATGATTTATGCCTTTTCACTTCAACCAAATCCCATGCGTTTTATCTTTATGAAGCCATTTTTTATGCATCCTTCTGCCCTCTCACCAAGCCCTTATTTGCAAAGCTTGCACAGAGAGAGAGCCTGAAATATTATTTAGTCTCACGATGCTCCCGCCTGCAGTGTCTGAGTGCTCAGAAACATTGGTGTAGTACTTGCACAGCACCCAGGGGAGGCAAGATGACATGAGCTGGCACACAAACACTACAGGCAGAGCATCCACGGATCTTGAACATCCCCAGGAAGCAGCACACCATTCCCTGTGCACCCTGCTCTGGTTCTGGAGGCTGCCTGCTCGGCGGCGAGACGCCTCTTTCTCTCATCACAGTCTCACAAATGGCTAAGCCATCTCCTCCAAAAGCACTTTCCAAAAATAATCAAGCTGAGGCAGACACCAAGCATGGAAAATTTTAGCCCAGGCAGTTCCCATTAGACGCTGCTCTACACAGATGAAAATGGAGTGAAGCAACGGGAAGGGCAATCGCAGGTTTGGCTGTTTGGAGTGTGCACACGTGCTCGTGTATACGTACTTGTCTCTTGGAAATGTGGGATAGGAGAAGAGGGAATAATAAAACTTCACAAACAGAGATCAGCAATTATTATCAGTCATGAAGTGATGTCAGCCCGGTGGACCTTTCCTTGCAGCAAGTGTTTTCACAGCATTTCAGTGCCCGGCAGGTTTCCCTCTCGCCTGCCCCTCCAGTGACGAGCCACGCTCGCAGATGAGGCTTATCAAAAACCCATTTCCTAGGTCACAAAGCGAGATTTAAGTTGGGATTCCCAGAGAGGGACTTTTCCTAAATGGCCACAAGCTCCTCGTAGGGGAACCTGATCCCAGTATGCCCTGTGCTGAATCGCACAGGCGTGCACATGCACACGCAACCTGCTTGAGTGTGCAAGAGAGATTTCCCAAGCTAACATTTGCACAGTTCTCCGGAGGACAATAAAATTATATGAACTGTAGCAGCCATTATTGGATGTTATAGCACTAGACCCAGCCGGTGAGCTAATCCAAGACCTGGTTTTCAACAAACATCAAATCCTCTCACTATTCAGATACCTGTATTTCAGATCCGCGATTTCCAAGGTTTTCAACTTGCACACCCCCTGCTGCAACAGCCTCGCTCCTCACACTGTCTAAATCACAGTGGATATTTCTATTACCGTACTCTTTTCCCTCATCCCATATTTTCCTCCTCCTGTGGAGGTACACACCAACCCACCCAAAGTCACCACCATATTTAAGAGTCTTGGGTGATGTGGCAAGACAAGTTTGCAACAGCACACTTGCAATAGCGAGGCAGAATTTCCCAGCTAGCGCAAGCCCTTGCACAGAATTTTGCCCACCTAACAGGCTGGTTTGCAGCATTTCTGCTCTTTAAATCCACTCCAGCAGCCCAGGAAAATGATGAAGTACATGCTTAAATCTAAGTGTGTGCTTAGGTTGAGCGGGTTTCAGCAGGTATTAGTACAAAGGATAGACTCCTGTGTTTTAATGGATCAACACCTTACATTGAGCAGCATATCAGTTTTCCTTTCTGCTATTGAAACACGTGCTGCACTCTTAAATCAACCTTTTCCAGGAAGGTAATTCTGTATTATCAGTAAGTTTCCAGTAAACACTATCCAACTCTCCTTCTGACACCATGGGCTAGGATTTATGCAGCATTGTGACAGCACAAAAACTTCGGGCTTAGAAACTTTACACTGCCCCAACAGAATGACGGATCTGCTTCCAGGAGGTAAAAAATCCTCCAGCCAAACAAAAACCAGAAAAGGTCTTTCAATAACTTTATTTTCCTTTTCCACATTATATTCTTCTACTGACTCTTACATCTTTGTGAACCGATCCCGGCGCAGCTCTTCAACAGCCAAGCTATTCTCCATGGGGTAAAACATCAGCAAAACACGCAACTCCGAGCCAGCGCTGAAACTGAACTGCTTCGCAAAATGAAAGTAATACGCAGTTGCTATCTTCCCAGTGAACTGAACTAATAATGTTAAAAATCAGTAGTAACTCAACAATCCTATAAAAGTGCAAAATTAAATCAGTGAAAGAAGTTGGCAAACCCTTTAAAGTTTTGCTGATAAAAAAAGTTAGAAATAACCAACTTTCAATGTATCTTAAATGCCATAGAGGAAGAATTGCGCCGCATCAAAACAACTTGTTCTTGGAACATTCAAATGACATCTGTAGCGATCTTAACCTTGGCTATTTTGATGTTAAAATGTGCTGCCCTTATCTTTTGAAAGAGTTCATAGAACTAAACATTATGTAAGGAAGAGCTGAGCACCCCCTCTTCTGAAGGCATTTAGCACAAAGAGTTAGGAGTGAGATCAAATTCCTAACAAATACTGGTATTTTCAAAGCAATAAAAAATAGTTAGAAAACTGCATCGAATAAGTATTCAGGAAATTTGTTTTAATTCTTCACTAGCACATGAATGCAAAATAAGTACTTTTAAAAATACACTCTCTCACTGCTTAAATAAATTTAAGACCCTGAATAAACAGTGGTGGAAGTGATTTTTGCTTACTCGATCTTTTCCCCTCTTCTTTTCTTTGTGATTTGTGTTACCTTGCCACTTATTGCTAGCTCAAGTTCACAGCTGCAGGGAGGGCACTTTTTTCCCCCCCTGCTTTGTGAGCAGATCAGCTTGAATCCGGAGGGGAATTTCATGGTTGTGGCTGTCTCCCTGCCTCCAGAGCTGAGGAGAAAGCTGCCTAGCCTCCCTTCGATAAAAACTGTGGTGGAGCGGATCGGTGCATTTGAATCTCAAACTAAAAAGAAAAACACCACCCCCCCCAGTGCCCCTGATTTCATAAACTCAACCAGATGCCTTAGAAGGGCAAATATCTTGTTCCTCTTTAATTAAAAGGTATAGCAAATAAAAATCTGGTTTTAATTAAACAGCAG
>NW_009259029.1:876395-895231 GCF_000687185.1 Egretta garzetta | reverse complement strand
CAGGAATATAAAATGTTTTCTTCCCAAACCACTCTGCCGCGGTGAATTAACTTTTGCTAGTACTTTTTTTTTTTAAATCCGTCTCATATCAACCTAAACCCAGCACACAGAAGGATAATTTAGTTTCCATGAGAGTATTTATATGCTCCAAGATAACAAGGCAGCAGCTCCTGAGCAGGTATAAACTGGCAGGGCCAACGGTTTGTACTGGTTTAGGCGAACATCAAAATGGGTCCTTCAGAGTCAGTGGATGTTGACTGCCACAGGCAGCACAGACGCCAGTGTAAGCGCACACATGCTCACATACAAGCATGCGTAGCCTTTTGCTTTACACACTAAGGGATATATGGAATTTAACTGTAGTGTTTAATCAATTTTCAGTTTTCAATCGAAACCAAACAAGCCACTTGTTCCAGTCCCTCCAGGGCTGTCCTCCTCCTGCAACCAGCACCCTCATAGATGAAGCGTGCCCACAGGCTTGCATGCAGCAGCTCCCAGATTGCTGGGAAAAAACCACTTTGTATGAAGGTGTCTGCAAGCAGGGTTAAGTCCTGGCTTTTCCCAGCAGCGTGGTATCCCAAGCCTGCTTGTAAAATAGTGCAGGTGTGTTTATTGTAATCATCTCTCACTAAAAAGAAACAGGTTCAGGGGGTTTAAATATAATTAACGTGAGCTACGCTCCTGCCTTTAATCACTACCTTGCTGGTTAATATAATCAAGAAGGTAAACAAACAAGGATTAACTCCATTAAACAAAAAAAATATATGTTCTACTGGGAAGCGTACAAAGGAATTTTGTTTTGTTATGCCGCTACAGAGCATCATTTTATTTCTGCATTACAAATTATTTTTAACACAAAAGTGCTCTCCTCTCCCTGCCTCCCATAAGGAAGAGCCAAAATACACCACCTTATTTTTATTTTACATTCAACACAACTACAACACTTTGCACTTTCACAACATCTTTCACTAGAAGACATCCAGGCACTTAAAAATGTTTTATCATATGTCAAAAATAAGATAGCAGTTGAATCACATACCTGCCGCTCTGATAATTTATCTAAAATGATACGCCAGACATAAATACAGGTTTCTGTACGTTTTGGTGTCCCCAGATGTTTGGTTCTGAATATTGCTGTAATTACTGTGGCTGCACCCACTCACTTGGCATCCCAGCAAATGCCTGAATCTGGAACTGAGTCTTGGCTGTTTGGACGTGGCATGGCATATTTTGCAAATGAGCTTTTTTGTGACATAGAAATCATGCCCCTATGAAATAACCGTTTACTTTACATGGAAAGCTCAGTCTAAACCTCACCTAAATACAGGAAACACTCTTATCAGCAGAGATAGAGGCATAATGTGAGGCTTGGGGACGGCTGCAATCCTGAAGTTTCACGTTCACAAGAGGAAGCCCAGATAAATGGAGGCACGTGCATATAAGCCCATTTGGATGTGTACATATTGTGTATCTCCCTGCAGAGACAACAAATAGCTAAATACTCTCTTCCCCCCCTTTCCTACTTCCATTGTACACCAGCCCTCGGGGTCTTCTGTAGATGTATTTAAAACAACCCTCCAGCTCTCTCTGAGAAGGGAAGGTCAGCTCTACCGGCATGTTTATTGATACAGGACGTTAAGTACCTGACTGACCAGATTTTGCTTAAAATAAAGACACTTTTTGTGCAAATTTTATGGAATGCGGCATGCCAGAGTTTAGAGGAAAATGGGAGATTGTCATGGTAACAGCACATGAGGGCTGCAGTTGGGAGAGGTCCCTCTGGGAACCACAACACCAGCAGAATTTTAAGCATTTGTAACTATTATATTTAAAAAAAAAATTACTTCATAGCTGTGCCAAAAAACATCTAGGGGAAAAAAGAAAAAAGGAAAATGCCACAGTATTCTTCACCGATTTGCAAATAAACATCTGTCCTTTCCACTTAGAAACTGCAAGGGGGAGAAAAACATTAGAAGAAAATATTCCTCCCCAAATACTGTGTTTTAGAAGCAACTCTGTCAATACTGTGGGAGTCAAAACAGGTTAAAAAGATGCTCGGGGGATAGCTGCAGCTAGCTGAGGCCATGAGCCTGGAAAGCATTACTGTTTACGACAGTGCTTTATGCACAATGAGCCCAATCCTGCAGCGATTTATTCGATGTGCTCCATTTTATTCCCGCTGAGCAGCTCCTCTGAGCTCAGGGAAAATCTTTGCAGTGTGCACTTAGGGGTAAAAACCCCAACAAGGTCCCTGCCACCCCAGTAACACAGCTCACAGGGTTTTAACACCCTCCGTACTCAGCACAGGAATGAATGGGACCCTAAATAAAGCCAGGCTTAAATGCGTCCCTCCACTAGGTCAAAGATGAAGCAACAACTTCAAAAGTGATCTCAGCTGCTTGAAAATTGCAGCTTTTGCAAGGGAAATGTCAATCATCTTTCCTATTTTAATTGCTGGTGCCAGGCAATTCACAAAAATGGGAATCTAATGTACCTGCCCCAAAAATAGATGCAATGTTTTCCCTCACAATACCTGTACTTCCAGAAACCAAACATTGATCTTACAGCAAACTGTAAATATTTAATAAAATCTGAGGCTTCTTTTGTTTGTAACTGATTTCTGATTTTACATTCTTGATTTTGGAATCAAAATGCAGGGTGAAAAGAAACCTACTTTTTTCCATGGAAAATTTAATTTTGTTAAAAAAAAGAAAAAAATATCTTTAAAAACTGACCAACCATTTCTAACGGCAACTGGGAGAGGATACAAAGTTGAGTAACGCAGAAACGCAAGTCCCCGTTCTGCCTCTTATAATTTCTCATGTTGCCTAGGGAAGTCAGAGACTGCAGGAGCCCATCTGCTCTGGCAGGCAGAAAGGTGACTTCAACCACATCTGTCCAGAGGCAAATTCTGCTGGAGGAAATTCTGTTTCCCAGCCATCGCCACACGAGCTGCGTGTATTTTGATTTGTATGTGCATAGTGTAAGGGATAACTTAAAGCGACTTATGACAAGTAACGAGACGTAGCTAAGCTATACTTTGAGGACAAGAAATATTCACGCGCTGTATTTTTTTTAAATGAAAAGATATTCAGAACTGAAGTAATATTCAAATTAAAGGCTGATCACTTGAAATGATTTACTGATATCACTGTGCAATAGTAATACGTCAGTTTATATATCTGCCCTTTGAAAACGACTTCAGGTGTTTATGAGCTGCTTCTGCATCTTGTGTACGTTTGCTCATTCCTGGGGTGCTTTGGTGAGGAGGTAGCACCTGTGGGGCCGGAAGGGTCAGAGCTTCTTGACTTGCGTCCATCCCCACGGTGTGTCTCAGCATGGGGTCAGCAGCACCGTCCGGTACCGCACGCTCAGCCAGATCCCCATCTGCTGGAAATCAGAGCTGGAGGCGAGCGATGTGCCATCCACTCATCAGCTGCAAAGCAAGGGGCACAGCTGCAAAATGGACCTTTTCTGCTCATTTTTAGCACAACCTGCATTTGTTGAGACAAAGGTGGGATTTTTCCCAAGTGCTTGGTGTTGAACCTGGCGATGTTAGCAAGATTTCAACTGGCAATTTCAACAGGAGCAGAAACAGAGTGCAAAACGTTTTAAAACTCTTGCTGTCCTAACACCTGCAAAATCCCAAGGCTTTCCATGGAGTGGAACTGAAACCAGCAGGGACTTTCAAACAGCGTTAAAATAGGGGACGTGCATAAGAATGAAAGCAAGTCCTTGTTAAATTAGATTCTTCTTTCAGCAATGTCCTTGAGTCCTGAGCAGACAAGTGTTAACAGGCTCCCTTCCTTGCAGCTCCCTAGAGCACCCCCTTAAACATTGCCGAAAACTGCTGATGCACTGAGAGCCGTGAGCTCTCCACAATGTGACATAGATGGTGATAAAGGCGTGAAGGAGAGAAGCAGAGCCAGAGAAGGTCGGAGCATATTGTAGCAAGAGGAGAGTAGGGTTGGTTTGGAGATTGGGATCACAGGACTGTTGTCACCATTTGACGATGGTGGGGACCAAAATGCTCCTCAGTGAGCTTTGAAGCACCAGGATCACTCCCCACCTCCCATCTGTGTAGCAAGCAGCTGGAATCAGGTGGAAGAATATAGCATCTAATAGTAATTTCTGGAGCTCTGAAAATTCGTAGAAACTCAGATAAATTAAGAGAAGAGATGGTATAGTCATGTCATTTACATGCTCGTGAGAGAGCATCATTAGCAAGAACATCACCATAAAGCACTGAAACAAACTCTCTTGTGTCTCAGGACCGTGACAGTGGAAGCACATGGATCCATTCTTGTTAAGGCTGAAATAAACCACTAATTTATTTTTTTTTCCACGTATTTCCTCCTTCTGGAAAATATTTGCTTTCTGAAAAATTTTTAAAAATTTTTCAAAGTATCCTTCTATTGTTGCTGACCTGGTTGGTCACCCTCATCTGTGCCCCAAAGCAGAAAACAAAAAAGTGAGTGAAAATGAGAAGTAAAAGACATGTAAATGTAGAAAAAAGAATCAAATGTATTAAAACTCTGATTTTAAAAGCTGTATTGTGGGAAATCAAAATGTATAACCTATCTTGGTAGACTGTAAAAACAGGGAATCAACAGGAGCAAAGCCAAATCCCTCTTCTATGATTTTCTAGGTGCTTCAGCTTTGTAAAGCATTTATTTTGGGGGTTGATGGTTGACGCCACCTCTTTCTTCCTTCCCAAGAAAAATCCAAGAAAGCATAAACATTGTTTGAGTTAACTCAAACATATTTTTTTTCTTTTATCCCTTAAACCAGCAAACAGTAGGGAAAAAAATGTTCAGAGCAAACATGACATTTAATTGTATCAGAAAAAAAAAGTTTCAGTTTTGGTTTGGGGTGAATTTTACACTACTTAAAAAAACAACATTTAACCAAATTTAGTCTCATAATATCTTGTTGAAATCAAAACATTTCCCTCCTAAAGTTTCAGCAAAAAAAATTTTTAATTAGGGAAAACCCCTCCCTTTTCAGTTAAATCTAACTTATATTCAACACCAACTCACAAATAGTTTTTGTCAAACCAAAAAATGCATATTTTGGGCACATCAGCTAAACATCTGAGCTCTGGTTTGTGTAGTAGCTGGTACTCTGGGGCTGACATGCACTTTGGGTACTTGACTATTGCCACAGATTGAACATCACTGTCATATCTGTCCTGCAGCTGAGAACAAGGCTGCTTCACACTAGGTGCTGTAGGAAGACTCTGAGAAAAATACAAGTAACTGCATTATTATTATTATTATTATTATTATTATTATTACTATTACTATTATTATTAATAATATTATGTGACCCGGGGTGCTGTTGGCATGGACATTAAACCATCAAAGAAATGCAGGGAACATAATGCACCCTCTTGTGTCTTTTCATCTTTGGATTAAGTTATCGTTTCTTTGGTGTTTCTGTTCCCCATCATCTTAGCAGCTCTTGCTACACTTGAAAGGCTTGACTTTGCTTAATATGATCAATAGCTAAGAACAGCAGAAAGAGATGATCATCAACACAAGATTATAATATCTGCTTTGGCTCTTCGGTGGCTCTGAAAACGTGCAAGTATGGTTGGGGAGATGGAAAATAATATGAAACACTCACTAACAGCATGTAGCGTAGAAACTTAGAAAACCACTGTAGTCATTGACTCACAGATGGTCAAATGAACAACATGTTTCTATTCCTGTATTTAATTAAATCTTAATTATGCCACCAACAGGGTTCAAAACGGCATTATGAAACAGCTTGCATGAATACCAAAATACGATTGGCTGACGAGACTTTGAACTCATGTAATTATCTTCCCAAAAAAGTGCACACGTTCGGTCTATAAAGCCTCTTCACCAAGCAGCCCATTGCACCACAGCACAAGATTAAACATAAATTCATGTCAAATACACTCAGTTCAAGATATGGAGCTGACAAATGGAGAGGCAGATTTCAAATTACCAGTGAGACCAGTTGAAAGATCCTGGGAGTCAGAGGGAGACTTTCCAAGCCTCCAGTATGCTCTGGATCAGGCCCCTCCATGGACGCTTTGCCTCTAACCTTTGTTGGTCTGTAGATAAAATGGACCCATAAAAAAATCAAGCAATCTAATTTAATTCTTCCACCAGCTGATCACGTGAGTTAATTAAATACAGCTGCCTGAAATATTCCTTTGAATTGTCTTTTTTTGTTGTTGAAAGAAGGCCCTTTATGGAAAAGAAATATTTTGGAGGATCTTTCTCTTTCATTTTTAGTATGGCAGCTAAAAAATGATGACAACAACTTGTAAGTGCATTTTCCCAAGGACTTTAGCTTTTTCAGTTCTTCCCGGAGCAGAGGGCTGAGAAGGCCCCTGAAAGGGAGCTCTGTCCTAAATTCAGCTCCCAGGCTCTTCTTCCATTTTTTACAGCCATTTCAAGCTGCTTTTCACTTGATATTCAGAGCCTGTGCCCCTTTCTCATTTGCAAGCATCACATGGAAGAGCTATGTATCTCAGAGCAAAAGACCACACTGTCCAACATGTGCCCACCCTACAAGCCACAGGTTCAAGAAACAGCACAAGAGATGTTAAAAAAAAAACCCTTACCGCTTTCAACTTTTATGAAAGGTTTTCTACTTCAGCAACATTTTCTTTGGTGGACACACACAACACCTGTCCAACAACCCTCCAGCCTTGGTCTGAAAAGACACTTTTTCTGTGCAGAGCAGTGTAGGGGGGAAAAAGAAGGACAATGAAAAAGTAATTGTATTTTTTTTTCCCACTGAGGTACTAAAATTTAAGCCATTCTTTTGAAAAATCATTAAAACAACAATGTGATGCGTTTCACAACTGGGTACATGAACTCTCTCTCTTTTTTATGGAGGTGGTCAGAGCAAATAAAGCAGAGAGCATGGCTCTGTGTGGATTTACAATTTTAAAGGGAAAAAGGCCCAAACTGCCTCGGTCAAAATTTTCCACCCAAGATCCGTAATTTGTTGAGAGTTAGATTTTCAGTGAAAATTATAAGTTTGCAAAGGTTTTAAATTTTAAAAAAATTTACCTCTTCCCCCCACCTTTGTAGATATTTTTAAAGATAAACTCAAACTTCTAAGGAAAGCAGACCCTTTTCAGAAAGGTTTTAGAAAACTTTGACCTATTTGAACCTTTTGGTTGGATTGCTTGCATTCAGACAAAATCTCCATTGAAAATACAAAGGTTCTTCAGGAAAACAGAGAATGGGAAACCCCCTGGATGGAAGAAATCCTGGCTGGAGACACCTTTGCGCCTGTCTCAGAGAGGACATAGAAGTTTCCAAAGTGTCCTCGCACTCTAGATGCTGGGTGCTACTGGGTGTTACTGGGTGCTACTGGGTGCACCCACCCACAGATGGAGGCTACCTCTGCCGCCACCTCAGTAAGCTAACAAAAGCCCTGGGAGAAGTGTGCATGGGAGCCTTCACTCCTTTGAATTTTCATTTTGAAATGAAATATGACACAGACACACACTCGGTAGATGGCTGGCAGGGCTCCCGCTTCCTATAAAAGCCCACAAGATCTGCCGAGAAAGAGAATGCCTTTTTACACTCCTTAACTCACACTTTTTGATTTTTGACCTAATTTGATTACTGATTCATCTTAAAAGGAGAGCAGAGTTTTTCACGGGCTTTCCTTTTTTCCCCAGTGAGGCCTCACGCTCCCTGAAATACCCAAATTCGCTGACACAGTGCGCTCCTCCAGGAATCCAGAGCCTTTCCCACTGAGTTACAAGCTGCCAAGGAGGCTATATTATAACAAAAGAAGTTTTTATATCCTCCTGTAGGGAGAAGACTGGAAACTACCATGAAATGTGCATTATCTGTACGGTATTTGTTGATGGTTAAAATCAGCTTATTTAGGAAATTTCCAGCTGATATGTAAACACACCATGGAGAAGGACGGAGAGAGCAACAGTGATGCAGGCAGTGTCTGAATCCTCTTGGCCCCGGTCCTGGGACTGAATATCTTAATAACTTGTCCTTGTGAGTCACTGCAGTGAAGGAGCCAGGATTGCTTTTGTCACATTTGGTAAGTGGACTGAAATACAGTCACGGACCGTGCAGTCGCTCAAGATAAGGCTGGGCCAGACAACTCCATCACAGCAGAGATCCCATGATTTGCAGAAAGGTATTGTTTAAAGGATTAAAAGGAAAAATAACACAGGAAAAAAGAATGGGTAAAGTTGAAAAGGAAAGATGAAAGAGAGAGAGAGGGAGTGACAAATTTTCAGCAAAGATGTCAGTGGACTCAACACAGGTGTCTGGCCAAATTGCTCCAGCCTGCCACAAACAGGAGGTGAAAGCAATCAGACAGTCCCTTTTGGCATTAAACTTCTGAACATTTGATCGAATCAGTGAAGAGCACTAATGGCTCCCAGGAGGCCAGCCTGAATTTTCACCAGATCAGTGCGGTTTGGCCCATCCCATATTTCCTCAGTTTTTCTCAAAAGAAGGCTCTTGTACAAAGAAGTGCCCAAAAATTCTGCCTCTTGGTGTTTTCTGCACCCAACGCTGACATGTGAAATGAAATGCAAGCAGTCACAGCAAAGAGGACGAGCAGTAAATGTTGTTATTGAGCAGCCCAGCTGATCATTCCAGAGACTAAAAGTCACGATGATGGATGTTTTTCTCTCCCTTTCTGTTCTGCATAACTGGCAATGCAGGTTTTGCAGACAGAGTTACAGTCTAAGCACAGCCATGCAAGTCCACTGCATCCACTAGTTTGTACTGATTTCCCTGAGCAGAAGCTGATGAGAAAAGAAAAGAAAACATGTAGGGAGCTAGCAAATGTTCACGTCTCTGAAAGTGTTAGACTTCAATGATGAGCTAATTCCGCATTTACCGATGGCACCAAAGAAAAGCAAACCTGAAAGCAAACAAATTTCTCTTGGGGAAAGGCAACGCATTTTACATACAGATTTTGCAGGGTAAAACCAAATTCTAAGAGTGACTTTGTAATCAGCAAAGTGTCTGTAAAAACTGAGTCATCGGCCCTGATCCTCACACACATATCTGCCAACTCCAGTGACAAACCCAGCTTTCGTGCTCTCGGGCGTGTGGGAGCTGCAGATTCAGCCCGGCTCTGCGAGAGGGAGCTCCATCCCCCTCTGGCTCCTGTCTTCCCAGGACACGTTATCCGAAATCCTCCCGCGGAGTCCGATTCCTGGCACAGACATGGGAACAGGAAAGAGTCCTGCGAGATGTTCGGGTCCCAGCCCACGTCCTGCAAAGAAACACCAAGGCTGCCCAGACAAGGGAGCAGATTTTTTCCCACCCCAAAAAAGCCCCTAGCGTGGTGCTTTCATTTGAAACTCGCCGTGAATTCAATTTCCTTGCCAAGAGGTGGGGGTAAGAGGGGAGAGGATCTGTCACGCAAGAGTGCTCCCCATTACCCCTCTCACCGATTCCTTCATCCTTCTTTTTCTCAAAAGGAAAAGAAAACGGGAAAAAATCAGGAATTACTTGATCATATGATTAAAAGATATATATATTCTCCACACCCTGATTTCCTCTGCTCTATCCCCTTTTTGCTGACAGGGACTCCATCCCAAAGGAAAAGCAAAATGGAGCAAAGTAAAAGGATTGAAAGAACTTGTCCCCAAAAATATTTCTCTGGTTTTCTTCTAAACTTAGGAGACTTTTATGTGAGTATTTCAAAATGAGGGTTTGGGTGGAGTTGCCTTCTTTTTAAGAGGTAAGAAATAAAAATACAAGCAGTAAGATTTCTTCCACATTTAATTGTTCCCTGAAAAAATGTGGGGAATCTGAAAGAAAGCGGAAGTTTTATATGGGTTTCCAAATTAAAAATGTAGACTTACATTTCGTTACCTCCTCCTTGCTATGAAACACTGAGGGGAGAATGTTGAAAACTGTAACTTCCAAAAAAATGATAATCATGATATTTGTCTGAGATGCGTTCTCCAGCAAAAACAAAAAAAAAGGAAAACAAATCTTATCAGTGACATGTTTTGGTCCCCGCTATCCAACAGGCTTTATTTTTAACCCCAGAGATTTGTATCTAGGTCAAGTGTATGGCCAATCGCCCTCCTCCCACAGCGCTTGATTTAGCCTATCATTTCTCAGGTTAGAAATGCATTTTGCAAAACTCTCTTTGGGTCAGTGATTAGGCTGAGTTCAAGGCCAATTCATATTCCATACGAATCGGTTGGTCCAGTCCTTGCGACAACAGCCAGAATATCAAATATGCGACAAAACTGGCCTACTTAATGATATTTAAAACATATGGAACAACAACGCACCCCACATTTCCATAGCTTCACGTGTGTGTTACTGATACGCCTTGCATTAAATGAAAATATTAGTACACATTGGATTGCTGTCCCCCTCCCCCTTCCCTCCACATGGAAGGATTTCGTCATGTGTCTGCTCCGGTCTGATTTTGTTATTCATCTGTGTTGAGTGCCTGACAGATGTTTGCTTGCAAATTTCTAAATCAGTCTGCCCCGACCTCACGTTGCTCCCACTGCATTCACCAGGCGTTTTACCCCACTGTGCATGGGGAGCAGTGCTGCCAACCTGCTTCTGCCTCCTTCCTGACGCAGGGAGATAAACCCGTACAGCAGCCATGAGATACAACGCTGGGAACATGCACTGGGAGAAAAAAACCATCCCATCTCCTTCCTCAATGTTCAGTCTCCTGCCACACAGCAGAATGAAGATGCCAATGCAGAGAGGTGCCCAGGCTGGAAAGCTCCTGCATGAAGCCCATATCTGGTGATCAAGGGCTGGGAGGAAAGGTCTGGGGGCATCAAGGTTGACAGGATAGGCGGACTTTCAGCATCGACAGACTGAGCACATCTGACTTGCTGACTGACCCAAAAGTGCCCCTGCACGAGCCGACTCTGCTGTTAGCAGGCTCCCATCATCACAAGGAAGCACACGAAAGCTGTTTCCTCCAGGGTCCCACGCATCTCCTCAGTTGCATGCTATGTTTCTATGCACCTTTGTCAGCCAACACCACCTTGCAAAGGTTTCAGGTTAAAATCCCCCTCCCTCCATGTCCATAGAAGTATTTTTGTATAGAGAAAAAAGGCTATTTTAAAAGAGCAGTCACACTTTGAGGCTTTCAAAACCGTTGTATCAGTGAGGTTGGGCTGAAGATCCATCTTTTGTTACACTTGCAGTAAGCACTGCTGCATATAGCCTTCTGCTTTCCCTCAAATAAAACTTCTCATGCTTCTGAGAACTTCCTTTAGGAAGTTCTCAACTTCCTTGAAAACAAGTTGTTTATTTTCAACCAACAATTTTTTTTATCTATTTGCAGTCTTAATCAGTTTTTTCAGCATGTGCTCCCATAAAAAAATAGGATCCCACTGAAAAAAAAAAAAAAACCAACCAGGGAGCAACTTTAATTACAAAATATCACTGAGCTCTGGTTGCACAACATGCCGTGAGACGCTGATGTTTCTAGCTTTAAATTTAGGCTTTGCCACGTAAGCTAGAAGGTATGTGTCCCACCAGCCCCGCCAAAGGTTGGGAAAGTGCTGTTTGTGCTTGTGTGGTGTTTAACTGGAGACTCTTTATTAGCCACCCAAATCTCACAGTTCCCGAAGCGAGGCTGACCCAGGGCAAATCAGAGTCAATGGAAGGGTTTCAGTCACCCTGCCCAAGGCTGCGCTTCTCCAATTTTATTTTTAGTGAAACTAAGCTTTCTTATCTCCTTGGGTTTCTTTCCCTGCTTAGGCAGAAAGAAGAGCTTTCTAACAGAGAACATAGTTCTACAGAGGTGAGGTCTGAGTAAATGCCTGTTCACATGCCTGCAAGTAGCTTGATGCTTTTCAGGGACTTTGCACAGAAATCAGGTGGCTTTTCTCAAATTTATCATAGATGTCCCACCTGCCTCCTGGTGTGAGCCCAGAAAGTAGAAAGTGACTGAAAGTATTTCCCCAATTTCACTGTGGATCTGTGCTGTCCCCTCTTGAGCAGAAGCTCTTTTACATGAGCAGGATGGGATCCCCTCCCCAGTCCTGCCAGCAGTTAATGGATCATCTGTCCTCCTGCTTGTAGCATTTCTACTCCAAATTGGTTGCATCTCCTACTCTATTCTCTACTGTCCTCCAGAAAATGGCTTGTCACACTGCTTTACCCTTCCCTTCCAATCAGCTGAGCAATTCTGGAAGCCTTCAATGACATCCTTGTCCCAAGCCTGAAATAACTACCTCCCTACGACAGTAGAACTACAGAAGAGCTGCTCTAAAATCCCACCAGACACATCTATTGTCAGAGCCCACGGCAACTTCTACACCTAGGTGCCTCCAATGTTAATTCTTTCTAAATGAAAGGCTGCCTTGCGGCATACTGAAAATTGAGCCTTCAAAGCCAGCACACAGTTCCCCAACCTATTATTGCTTTTTCAGATATACTCCAGTATATCAAAATTATACAGATGGTTCTGTCACAAGTGCAAAAGCAATGGTTTCAGTGTCTTCCCCACATACAAAATGTAAGCCAGCTTATACAAAGGATCTTCCAGTTATATTTCCTCCATGTGTTATTTTTATGTATCTTCCAGGGAAATGCAACTGGAGAATTTGAATTTAATAAGTGCGGGATACGGGGTGCTATTAAGTCTTCAAAGCACAATCAAGCAATAGTGATGGATCAAAGGCCTACAAAAATATTGCAAGAAATTATTGGCCCTTTAGGAGACTGAGACATGACAAATGCCTACTGGATTCGTACTTCAGCCCCCTTGGGAGGGCAGAATTATTAAAGGTCACTGTAAAGCCTGCTGAGAGCAACATAATGTTTTCTGCTGACTTTGCAGTTGTAGATCAGACTCCAGGTCACCTGATAGAGTATATAGTGGAACCGACAGTAAACTTTATCTTTGCCAAAAATGCAAAAGAGAAGGAAATGAAACATCACAGTAGTATTGATGCCAGAAAAAAAAAAAAAATCACAAAGCTCAACTGATAATGAAAAACCTGAGGGAGATTCAGGTTGAGGACAGGTATGCTTTATAGCTCTCTTCCTTCAACAATTAAACGGAAGTTAAAAGACTCTTGAGCAAAAATACACAAAAATGCAATACTTTGAAATTCGCTACAGGTTGTAGTGCTGGTCCTCGTAACAAGGAGAGCTCCTACTCTCGTTTAAATTCAAAGATTGGATAGAAGCTAGACCACATCCTTAGGCTCCAGCTGCTGCCCATGTCACCTCCTGAACTGGGGTGCTCCTGGAGAAGGTTTGAGCACATGCATGCATCATGCCCTTAACTTCAGTGCAACAACTTATGTGCTTGAAGTTGACCATAAAGGAGGTTGTTCTCTCTCACAGAGACCAAAACATGCCCCACCATGAAGAGTGCAGTGGTGCATCCAGCCTTGTAATGCACCTTACAGCTTCACCAAAAGGAATATTTCTCAAACCCACTTCTCTTCTGTGATGCTGAAAGGTAGGATGTGGGCAACTGGGACAAATAAATTAGAGCCCAGCTTCTTGTAATACTGCTGGAGCACTGCTTCCCACCATCCAATCCCAACACAGCAAGGCTCAGGATAATATTGGGCAAGTCACCCTTGCCCAGAGAAGAACAGAGCAAGCCATCAATGGAAGGAGGGAAGGGAGCTTAAAATACCCAAACATGCATCTTCCCTGACACTACACATGCAAATCCACAGATAGTTTGCAAGGAATGCTCTTCCTCTGCTTTTGAGGGGTGTAGCTGTTTCACTGGTAATTTCATTTCCAGTGCTTCAGCTACTACACACATGTTCCTTTATGCCAGCCCTGGTGTCTGTACAGTGGTGTATTTACAACCAGATCTACATCAAGAAGACTTGCGCTATGGTTCATGACATCCCCGCAGACAGTATGGCCTACACAGGAAAAGGTTGCTACTCTTGAGAAAACAACCAGTTCACTTAATATTTCTAGAACAGTCCAAACCCAATGATAGTACTTTATGACTTTTTCTGGCTGCTTCTTTCAAATTCTACCAACTTTAACTTCTGAGAATTTGTTTGTTTGGTTTGGGGCTTATTCACCTAATAGTTTTTGAAAGAAATGATGGGCCTTTCCTGCTTTTTCTCCCCAGATCGCACTAGGAGTGTCAAGCCTGGTTTCCCTTGGCTTTACTGAGGGTCCCAGAAGTGGAACCCGATCTTTCAGGGTCCAGTTGAGTCTTTAACAAAACTATCTTTTCTCCTCAAAATTTACTCAGGTGCCTGAGTTAAACAGGTGTTGGTAAAGACAAATGAAAAAGCAGAAGTCTTAATCAGTCTAAGAAAAATAATTTCCTCTCTCAGCTAAGGAGGTTTGGCTGACTGTCCCTTCTGAAGTTTTAAGTGTAGCTACTCAGCAATTGATTTTTTTTTAAATGGAAGATTCCAACCTTTCAGCATGACATTAAATACCAAAATGAAACCAAATCAGCTGATAACCAAGCAATTTTATCAGGAGGTACCAGCCCACTGCTGCAGCAAAATTCAAAGTGAGGCACTGGCTTTCTGCGTCCACTCCACTCATGGCCAGGCAACCCAGGACATGGCAAGCTCCCTCCTGCCTAGCTGCCATGGTCTACTAGGGCTGTCAAGAGCAGGGGCAACAGGCAACTAAAGTACCTGGACACACAAGTAAACTTAAACTGCAACAAGCAGAGGTGAAGCTGTCAGAGTTCAGGTGCCTGTTTTTTCAAAATAAATCATATTTTCCTAGGAACATTGTCATGTTTCACAAAGCATTGTTCTATTTAGAAAACAAACTTCTTTCCCTCAGTAACTAGTTCTGCCAGGTCTCTTTTTATCTACATGGCAAGAAGTTCACCAATCACCCAGGAGTTCTCCAAGGTGATACCCCTTCCCTCTTCTAAGCCACTGGAATACATAAAAGCAAGACACAAAGGAGCTAAACCAGCTCACTTCTTGGTTGATATCCAAGGGATCCTCACCAGGTGCTCCCCTCCTGCAAAGACACTAATCCACTGAAGGTGTTAAACAGCACCATCGATCTCCACAGAGTGTGAACCACAGCTCTTCTGGGGCTATGGGTTAGTCCCACATTCTTCAAACAAAAAGCAATAAGCGGGCTGGGGGCTGGGATGCTGTATTTTGTCCTGCTGCAGTGGGAATGTCAGTAGTGTCTAAAGGCACACAGAGAGCATGGAGAAGCACTGTTGGGAAAGAACTTAATAAAAAGTTAAAATGTGGTTAGAAAAGATGGATAAGAAAGGAAGAGTGGCTATGATTTTTGAGCAGTGTTTCCAAGAAAGGGAAAACAAATGATAGACATTTGTTTTTTTCACCAAGGTATGGGAGAACAGCTGTGATTTGGTTCATAACTAACTCCATAGCCTTTGAGGCAGAAGCTGTAGCTCCCTGTTTTAAGTAGATGAATATTAGGGGAGGTTTAGCCCAACTACTTGAGTTGGCAAAATGGTGGCAATGACCCAACCAGTAGATCTCTTCCTTTCTGCTGCAGAAAATCAAGGCCCCATCTCTAGGATCCCACTACCAGGTTGATGGGGAGTGGGAACACTTCAAAGGCAGGACTTTTCACCACTAGGAAGTGTGATGAATGACCTGTCACTCAGCAGTGACCCATCCAGACCATCAACAAATGCTGCTAATGAGCTGTCCAGTCTCCCTTAACCAGAAAACACACACAACGTGATACATGGCCTCAACTATGGCTTAAACCCTGGAAGAAATGATTGGAGAATTATAGTGCTGTGGGATGAGAAATGAGGACAGATGTTGCCCATTTTTGTCTGGGCAAAGAAGGGCTCCAGGGTTTGCAAACTATGAGTAGCTCAGGTATCAGCCAAAGCCAAGGTAAATTTCAGAACTGGCCAGAGACTACAAATAGTTTGTTTTAACTGACACCCATCCTCTTCTCCTTGAAAATTCACTTTTTCTCACTTCAGAAACCTTAAAAAGTTTCCCTTTGCTTTGCCCTGGCATTCAAAATTGTGACTTTTTCCATATTCTGGCAATTCCAAAAACCCCAGTGGGGTGCAGGACAGCTGTTCCTGGGTCTGTGTGAGGGCCACTAGCACATGCACGCAGTTTGTAGGAGGGGTTTGCCTTCCCCTGGCAGAGCTATCCTATAGCTATGTGTTGAACTTCATTGTTTTGGCTTCCTCTCTACCTGACATGCAAGATGCTGTACCTTGGTGGTTAAATTCTAGACGTAGCCTCAATGGTTAAAACTTAGTTGGCTAAGGTTCAGGGCAATGAATCCCTCCTTGCTGTGTGTGTATCTATCGAGTGATACACCCAGGCAAACAAAGCTTCTTCTGGAACTGCCTTTGCAGTCATCATGCAATTTTTCAGATTGCGTCTGTACAGTTAGGAGGTGTTTCTCCAGCCAACAACAAGGAGACATGTCACCAGTGCCACACGTCCACCTGACAGAGCCTTCAAAGTGATTTAATTTGGGGCAAATGGGGAAAGCTGATTTGTAACATGCTTTGAGAAAGATTATGTGGACCCACAGGGAAAATAATTTATTTCAATAGCAGGATAATTGCCCAGGGCTTTGCTTTCCAGTACCTTCTTGCTATCTTTTCACCTGAAAAATAGTTAACTAGAAAGCTGATTTAACTCCCTAGGGTCCTGGCTAATCCTGAAAAATAATGAAATGCAGGCATACAAACAACAGTACTTTGGACTTTTTCTTGGTGGGTTTTCCAGCCACATGAAATGAGAGTAACTATGGGCTTCAGGATGTGTAAAAAGAGTAATTGCACTACAAACTACTGCGCTCAAGAAAACACCACCAGTGGTTGGATCCAAAACAGGAGCATGGTGTTTGGCAAACTGTGCCCAGCAGGAACAGTTTTCACCCTGGGATTCTGCTGACCCCTTCAGAGGGGGCTGTGAAAAGCAGCTAAGATAAGTAAGTTACGAGCCTTAAATCTGCTTTATGGGATCAGAGCCTTCCCTTACATTGTTTCTGGGGCTTTGCAGATTAAAGACAACAGCAAACCACTAACCTGAGGCCATCAACTTCTGCAGACCTGTTCTGTAATCCACATGGAGAGGAGCCACCATGGGGTCCCAGAAAGGACAGTCCCTCTCTCCATGGCCAGACAGGGAGATGAGGTCAGTCTCACTAGCGTCAGCCTGGTCAAATCCTTCCCAGACCACAGACTTCGCTTGCACTGCTAAAGTCCACCGAAGTTTCACCTCAGGAACAAGCCCTGGCTGCTCAGTGGAAGCAGTCCTCTGTCTTCTGGAGATGGAGAAGCTGTCAAGCAATGCTAAAAACTGGAAGTCAAACTTGATGTTGTTTTGAATATACCTGACTTGAAGTGTGTGTTGGTGTCCAAAAAATGAACAGAAGCCTGACCCTTCCCAACAGTGCCCAAATGCTGTTGCAACAGTCAGGCTGGTTTTGGATTCTCCTTGATGTTGGTGGGAAGCCCTTCCTCCCCAGATTAATGTGGCTGGAGATGGGGGAGGAAAAGGCAAGAGGAACAAAATACTTCACATGCTTTGATTTTCCAGTTCAGGAAACAATATTTTCATTTTTTCTAGCTCAGGTTTTAAGCTACAGTTACTACTGTTGCAGCCACAATTAATATTTCACCTTCCAAAAAGAGGAAAAAAAATCTGCCTTCCCTGTGGATGCTCAGGGAGACATTCTGCTCTGATCTGCAATTAGTGGTGGCCTTGGGTAAATGATCTAAAATAGAAATGTTATTTTTGGAATCATGATAGCTACTACTTTTTACTCCTCCAAATGCCAGTTCTCCTTTTTGCTTTGCACTATCATTAAAAATAGAATCCACAATTGCAATGCCACTGCATTTTGGTTTCTTCCTGCAGCAGGATACATGCTATCTTCCCAACACTACCGACATGAGAAATTACATGGATTTCTAATCTTGCCAGCAGTCAATGATCAGACCTGAAACACTGCACCTAGTGTTTGAGGCAGAACCGTGTCTGATCTACATTATCCGCGTCCTATTGACAATGGAGCTTGCACAACCAGAAGATGTGAACTGATCCTCCAACAGCTTGATGCTTGAAACCCTGATCCAAAACCTGTTGAAGCCAATGAAAATCTCTTTTCTTGTTTCAGAGGGGATTTGGATTGGAAACTTAGGCCTGTATTTAGCATTTATATAACTTTAAACACCTGCCTACCTCCCACAGACATTAGAGGGACTTGGATGCACCTCTCTTCTCCAAGGCATGTTCCAGTGCTTTGCAGAATCTGAGCCTTGGGTAGAAAAGTTGTGATTTACAGTGCATTTAACAATCTGACTCACCACAGTATTTTTTGAAAACCAATTATGATTTGCATTTATCATGATTACACTGTAGATACTTTGTCCTGATGTTATACACAGCAAAAAAAAAAGCAAGCTCTGGAAAAATGGCCCTTTCAAATTCACACCTTGCTTGGTCAAAGCTTGGATGCAGCTGCCAGCTTCATAAAGGAGATGGACGACAGGCCTGCAGGTCTTTCTCAGCAGAAAGAGATGTCCCCTGGGAAAATCTCTAAGTCCTTCCCTTCTCTTTTTTCTCTCATTTTCCTGTAAAGTTTTCCCTAAAAAGCTCCATATTTCCTACCTCAAGCACAAAGCTGACGAAACCAGATGGAGCCATCAGACCACTCACAGGGAGAAGCTGTCACCTTGCTCCCCATGGAACAGGCATCAGCACACCCACCTGCCCCAGCAACGCCTTTGCAAATCAAAAGCACACCTTGGCCTTGACTGCATTTATTGGCAGGATTAGCAAGCAATAGGTCTCGCTGTCCCCGGGTCAGCCTCTCCGTCACTTATGTCTGCTGCTCTGAGGGTTTATAACGAGGAAGCAGAAAGGAAGAGCG
>NW_009259029.1:872279-876334 GCF_000687185.1 Egretta garzetta | reverse complement strand
GAGCGGGCACATCAGCTGGTAACTGTTCAGAAACAGATGTACATTCCTGCACAAAACTCAGACGTTAGCGTATCCAATTACTTTGAAACCATGCTCTGCTCCAACTGTCTTATCCCTAAAGCCTCACCCTCCTTACCTCCTGCCTCTTATCTGCGCGGCTCGCTCGCTGCTCCTTTTTGCTTTTGATTATAAACTTGCCACTGCAGGGTGAGTGCTTTGGGAAACATCCGCCTGCCACGTCTGGCCACTGCTGCAGTGCAGCACAATGGATAAGGAAACAGAGTCCACAAAGCAGAAGTGCAAGGCGAAACACAGCTGCCTTTGCAAAGGCAGCATGTGGAAGATGCACGCACCAGATCACAGTCAGTGGCTGCTGCACAAAAGCACTAAGGAATTATCCCCTAAGTCACATGAAAGGCAAGGGGAAAAAAAAACAAAAACCAACAAAAACCCCCAAATTCTTAACTACACCTGGTGACAGCAGAGGCCGTACAATCAATGCTGGATGCAATTTGCAACAGGGTGATTTCTGAAAGGAGAGATGATGCTTTTCTCTATAGCAGTGGATAGTAAGGAGGACGGCAGTAAGCACAGCAACACCTTTCTTCTTTCAGTTTGCTCCAAAAATTTGTACCCCTGGCAGCTCCCCCAACAGAGAGGAACTGAAGAACAGTCTGAGCGTGTGGAAATGCTATCACCTTTACTGCCAGGGCACCAAAACTTTCCCTGCTTCCTACTGCAGGCAGAGGGAAGGGTGGCAGAAATCCAAATGCTCTCCTTTGCAGAGCAGAGGGGCTGAAGGGTGATTTGCTGGCCAAGCCCTGCCTAGGGGACAACAGGACCACAGGCTTCCTATGGCAAATAAGCACTGCCTCCAAAGCCCAGTTTGTGTTCATTGTTTTCATCTAATTCAGAAATTTTAGGAGCCTGGTAATGGCAGTGGAACGGAAGCATCATCATAGTAGATGCCACATTTAAACGGGGCATTAAACTTTCACCAAAACTATTTTTTATATCGGAGTTTTTATTTCACAACCTTCATTTCCTGCCCTGCTGTGGTAGCAGGAAGGATGCATCCAACCCGTCCTCCTTAGCCAGCAGTACCTTCGTACCACGTGGCTCCCCCCGCAAACGTCTCAAACTCCCTCTTCCTTCAGGAGAGCCAGATCACATTTCACCCGGGTCTGTGCACACATAGACTGAGCCTTTGGTCTGCTCCAAGGGAAGATATTTGCAGTATTGTCAACGCTGTACTTAGCTCTGGCACTAAGTGCTGCTAGGGGACTCGGCGGCTGTAAAGAGTACACACATACACAGCAGCTCTGGAGCGATGCTCTTTGGAGCCAGGCTTATACTTTATAATTATGACACAGCCGAGTTTCACCATAAATTTCCCCTAATGAAGCCTGTCTGATAGTAAAAAGCTTTGCACATTTAGAGGTTACGCACAGCAACAGCTCCCTTAGGGAGAAATCCTGTCTCGCTTTGTTGTGCAAACACTCCTTTGGGCTTGTTCGCAGAAGCCAGGCAGGAGGCTGGGGCTGTTCATTTATTTATTTAGCATAGCCACTGCATGCAGAGGAGCCAGGGGCTGCTCTGCTGCAGGACCCCACTCCTGCTCTGCATCGCGCAGCCCAGAGAGGCACGGCCAAGAGCACGAGCAGCAGCAGCCACTCAGCAGGACCAGGACTATGCCACACGGCTGCATCTTTTTGCCACCATGGCTGCAGCGTGAAGCCCAGGAGCTCCATGTCTCTTGCCATACTTGTATGGGATGGGGCCAGTGGTTATCCCAAAGGCAAAAAGCCTGTGCCAGCTGAGATTGGGCATTTTGAGATACAGCCACACAGTCTGCCCCCCAAACCCCTCTGTCTCCCCAACCCCTGGAAGGACCAAGTCCCACCCCATGGAAACACCTCACTACCCTAGAAATCGAGTCCTGCCTTTGATGGTCATGGCAGGGCAAAAAGAAGATGTAGAGTAAGTATTACCACACATCAGCAGGGCAGGGAGAGGCAGCAACAAGCAGCTCTGCTCGCTTTTGCAAGCTCGGGTCCATTCCCCTTGCTCCTGGTGCTCTCAAACACAGACTAAAATGCAGCCCCGCTCCCTCCCCAAGCAGCTTTTTTCAGGCACTTATAGGACCTTTGGGCAGCACACACTGGATGCTCAGCCCCACAGCCCAACAGCCCTCCCATGCTCCATGCATCCCTGCAAATCCATGGCAGTTTACCACTGTAAATGCAGTGCAAGGACACGGAGGAGCTGGTGCTGTTAGCAGGAAACCTGTTTGCTGGGAAAACCATGCTTTTTGCAGCTGGAGAGCAGAGATGCCCCTCTAGTCTTCAGGGATGGTTTCCCTTCATACTTGGAAATACAAACCAAATACCCCTTACAAGGGGTGGTTTGCCCTCCGAGGCATAGTTTCACATTGGTGCCACTATCGAGTTTATTTCTCTCACATCAGCACCACTATCGAGCTTATTTCCCTCATGGGGCAGGCGGGGGATGGTTACTCAGGTTTCCCCAGTATAAACATTGCTTGCCCTAACTCAGTTGAGGGTGGTATCTGCCTTCGGGTCTGTGGGGCTGGCAGACACGATCCCAGCCCCCAGACCCGTGGGACCTCCAGGGCATAGATGCAGAACAGTTGCCAACCCGCAGCCCCAGCCACCAGCACTGAGCCCTTCTGGAAACCTGGCTTTGGGGTGCGAGCAGCAGAGGCACCCATCCTATCCAATGCACCAGGGTTTTAAATTGGATTAAAAATCTATTTGCAGAACTACCTTGCTTTCCGACTTCTGTGCTGCACCTGAAAACCTTTCCTTTTGAAAGCAAGCACAGGCTCTCCCCAGGGGCTGCCTGGGGAAGTCTTTCCACTATAAACATTACCTACCAGTTGTGGAGTCAGCCCCAGGCAAGCCAAAATTCCTTCTCCTACCAAGGAACACTTTCCAATCAAACCAGACATTATTTTTTCCATTAATGAGTGTTGATACATACTGGAAAAAATTGCAAAGAAATCCATTCCAAATTAATTCTTCTGATACATCATCTACATTTTACGAGTTTCTTTTGTCTTATTTATTTTTATTATTATTGTTTTACTTTATTTTCCTGTTCCATATTGAAAACATGATCTTTGCTGCTCAGGAATGTGTCTGTTCCTGCAATTTAGGCTGTAACTGAAATCAGAGGTCCAAATCTGATCTTGCTCTGCCTCAGATCCATGGAAGCAAGCAGAGTTTCCCACCATTTCCCTGGTGTGATGGAGAGGAAAAATAGATCCATCGTCTTCTGTTTGATACATCAGAAACCCTGGAGCTGCTACCACATTTATGCTCTCGGATACCACGATTTCAACAGCAGGGTATTCTGGAAGAAAAGACATCCTCTTACCTACCTCGGCTCTTGCTTCCCACAAAAGTTCTATTTAGTATTCAACCGGGGGTAGAGGGGTGGAGGACAGGAAGCAGGGAGAAAAACAGCAGGCAGATGGGGTGCATAGCGAGCATTGCCTCTCTGAGGTACTCTGTGGAGTTTTCTATGAACTGTTAGCTACTTTCCAGATGACCCATATTTTGCACTCCACTGGGTTAGTCCAGGAGGGTGTTTCGGTGCATCCCGCAAGTAGGGGGCTTGAAGGGGCTTCCCCCCGCCACCCCCAAACCTCCACCCTTCCTGCAGCTCAGCGTGGCCCAGGGGACTTCTACCATCCCGAGACGACGCCATGGGACAGGGATGCGTGTACCCACCCCATCTCTGCAGAGCAGGGGGCTTTGGGGAACAGGGTGCTGCAAGGGACAGCAGGGCATCTGCAAGACCCCCAGCATGGCAGGGTGCAAAATAGGGCACCGTTTTGCAAAAACGGGGCACCTTTTGGAACATGCAAGGGCTCACACACCCTGCACCCCAATTTGGGCAAGGTACCACTGCAGCCTGGCCCTGGAGCTGGGAGTCGGACCCTCAGCAGCATGGGCTGGGAAGCAGCCTGCAAGCGCTCAGCAAGCAGACCAGCACCCCAAAACACGGGGTGGTTACCCTGGAGGGGTGCT
>NW_009259029.1:866911-872231 GCF_000687185.1 Egretta garzetta | reverse complement strand
AGCTATCTTTGATTTGAGGTGCATTCCCAAGATTTTACTTAAGTGTAACATAAAACTGTGAAAGTTTAGCAGGGGAAAAGCTTTCCTCCCACTGACCTGGCCGGCCAATCAGAAGGGAGCCCCGCACCTCCCTCACTTCTGACAACTATTTAGCAACTGAGCTCAGCTAAAGTTTCCAAAAAGTTAGAATAACTTCCTCTCTCCAAGACCTCAATTTTTTGCACAACCCCGGTCCTTGAAATAAGAGCCCTTCAAGCAACCTGGAAAACGTTTGGTCAGCAAAAAAAAAAAAAAAAAAAAAGCCCTCCTGTTTTTCCAAAGGATCTGTCTCAGGAATTTAAAGCACATTTAAGACACACACACACTCACATAACATAAGGAGGGGGGGAAAGTCTCTTCCCCTCCCCTTCTTGCAGAAAGCATGGAAGAAAGCTCCAGTTCTCCTGTTTCCCCTGTGGATAGCTTGGGGACCAGTGAAGAGGAGCTGGAAAGGCAGCCAAAGAGATTTGGCAGGAAGAGAAGATACAGTAAGAAGTCCAGCGAAGATGGCAGCCCTAACCCAGGGAAGAGGGGGAAAAAGTCCAGTCCCAGCTCCCAATCTTATGAAGAACTGCAGAGCCAGAGGATCCTGGCCAATGTCAGAGAGAGGCAGAGGACTCAGTCGCTCAACGAAGCTTTTGCCGCCTTGAGGAAAATCATCCCCACTTTGCCCTCTGACAAACTCAGTAAAATCCAGACCCTCAAGCTGGCGGCGCGGTATATAGACTTCCTCTACCAGGTGCTACAGAGCGACGAGATGGACAGTAAGATGACGAGCTGCAGTTACGTGGCTCACGAGAGGCTGAGTTATGCCTTCTCCGTATGGAGGATGGAGGGAGCGTGGTCCATGTCAGCTTCCCACTAGCCACCGCCCGGGCCAGGCAAGCCCAGCTGCCGAAGGGGTAGGTACCGATTTCTCTTCTCCTGGATGATGGTCCGTGTCTGTCTGGCTGCAGGATAGGGCACCCGCGGCTCCCTTTGCCAGCCCAGCTTTGCCACCAGGCTCAGTCCTGCCTGCGGAGGGGTGGCACAGCTTGGTGGGGCACGGGGACGCTGCTGGGCAGGGGGTTTAGGGCCACTGACCCAGAGGCAAGATGGGCAGCATAAATGTGTCTGGCCCCCTCCCATTCCGCTGCACCTGTGAAAAATAAAAAAAGAAACAAGGAACTTCCAGGCAGGCGAAAATTAGATATGCCCCATTTAAAAAAAAAAAAAATCAGCATGTTTCTGCTCTGTGGGGATTGGGGAGCTGAGAGGGGACTGGTGTTGAGAACTGTCTGATGAGGGTCGGAGGGGAAACCACCGCTGCATGAGATTTGCCAGAAAACACTGCTTTGGGGAAGGATTTTAAGAGAGGAAAAGGCGATCAGTGCAACAGGCTGACAAGGGGATCCAAAACAGCTGCTGCCCCACTCCGCGGGTGCCTGCACCCAAAAAACCCAGTGCTGAGCCAGCGGTCCCAGGGCAGCCGCATCCTCTCCCGGCCAGGGAGTCCACAAGACCCAAGCGGGCTTTGGTGACAAGTTCGCCCCCGGTTATATTTCTCTTAAAAGAAATGAGCAGCAGATGTCGGCTGCAACCCCAGGCTGTGCCCCTTCCCCCTCACACAATAAAAAGCAAACAAAGATAGAAGAAACTTTGCCAGATTTTCGTATTTGCTTGGTTTCCCTTCCCCAAAGTACCAGTAAAGCAAAGGCTGGTGTTAGATGTAGTTTCTTATTTACTCTCATCACTAAACCCTTCCTCATCATTTTCCATTAGCAGAAAACTACTTCCTCTTAAGTTGCCTTTGTAATATTTAGGGGGGGAGGAATAAACAGTAAGAAAGGAGGGGGGGGAAAAGAGGCTCATAACACCCTCATCTCAAGCTAATTAAGCAGAGCAGCTCTGCGTTGTGTCAGCCAGAGTTTGCATACGGCCGGTCACTCTCTGGAGCTCAGTACATAAAGCAGAGCCCGCAAAACGATTTCGGCCAGCAAACATTCGAAAGGGAAATTTGCCGCCCCCCCCAACCCCGTAATGTCGCACGTGATGTAAAATGAAATAATTTCATCATGCAGAGAATCGACTCCTTAAAGACGAAAAGAAAGTTTATCCCAGCCCACTGGCCAGGCTTTTTTAAAGAGGCAAATCCATCTTTGTTTTAACAGCAATAAATAGCTCATTTAAAAAAAAACCCTTGATGCAACTACAGTACTTTGTTTGAAAAAGCCAAAAAGTGTTCAGCCAGGGCTTACTAGTGGTGTAAAATGCGGACTTAAAACCATTTTAGAAACCACTTCAAGTAAATGTTTTACCCGTGTCCTGAAATGGTTTGCATTTTGGTGCTGTAATTAAGGTTTCCACGCGCTCTTCTAGGGAGCCCCCAAAATGTTAGGCTGTTCAAAAATTGGTTACTCCAGCCATCGTACAAGCTGCCTGTTATTTAGTTTTGTTTCAATAGGTAATGCTGCTGTTGTGGGTTTTATGGCTATTGCTGGTGCTACTATTTTTTCATGCTGTGCCCTAATTTCAACTGCAAAAAGCCAAAGTAGAGTTGCTTTTTAAAAGGATAAACCCTCCGTTTATAAAACAAAGTGTCTTTTCCCATGCTAATCTAGCTAAAAAGCTGCATTAAATAGATTAAAAAAACACACATACAAAACCCCAGGCTTCTTGTCAAAAACAGATGTAAAATGTCCCAAACACGTATTTCTTCAGCAGTTTAGATTGGCCGAATAGTAAAGTGCTGGGATGGAACAATGCATTTATTCTGTTGTTTCCCCAAATGATGTGCTGCCATTAGCCAGTGATGTTTTTAAAACTGTTATATAATATACAACCATTCCTCTCCATCGCACAGTACTTTCAGCAGCAAAACCCGCTTTTTTAGCCGTATTAATAATTCAACCAAACGTAATTTTTAATTAGCACTGCTCTGACAAGGCAGATTTTATACATAGATGCTCAGATTGTCCCTACCTAAAAGAAATTGCGAGCAACATTTCAGACTGCGCAAAAAAACCCCATGATATAGTGGCAAACCCTGATGCATCTTCCATTTGCTTCAGAGTGAATCGGTATTTGGAGTCTTTGCCGTAACCTGACTTCCAGCCCCATGGTTAGAGGTAGCTTTTTGCTCTAAGTTTGCATCCCCTATAGACGAGGGTCACTTTTCCCTGAGCCCCCGGGCTTTCCCCCCTTGCCTGCCTTTTTTGTGCCTGTGTGTGCATGCACACACGTGTGGTTGAACTGTTGAAAACTGTGTTGACAAATGGCCTGGTGCAGTGCGGTGTCAAATTCTATCGTTTATGGTGACAAAAATTACATCTGCCAGCCAAAAAAAAAAAAGTACGACAAGATCCTCAAGAAACCCTCTAAAATGGGGCAACTTAGCTGGGTGGCATGTCACTGATGTCTGCATGGGTCTGCCCTGGCCAGAGGAGTTTTTACGCGTAACAGGGGTGCAGCCTGTGCAGTCTTGATGGCAAAAAAACTCCTTAAGAAACAGCTCTCCGAATTTGGGATCAGATCCTCCCTTTCCCACGGAGTAGTGAGCACTGCAAACATTGGGTGAGCACGAAGGGGTGAGCTCCATTTGGGCTGGATTGCCATGGCCATCCTCCCTTTTCCCTGGATTTTGGGGAGACATAGGCAAGGAAAGACTTTCTCTTTGGAGAAATGGTCATTCCCCTTTGGCTGCAAAAGAATCAGAGGAGCTTTTTGATTAGAAAGTCAGAGCCCTGGGAACTGGTAAAATGCCACCTGGCCTTTGCAAATGCCAGCAGGTCACCGCTGCTCGCTCCTCTGGCCACAGAGACATTTTCCGGTTCTGCTCCATGTAATTACAGGCAACTTACTCCAGTAGTTTCAAGAGAAGCAGGCACAGCTTTGCACTTCAATTAGCGCAATAGGATGTTTCAACAGACACACAAAGCTGAGCCTTCGTCCCCCAAATATCCCCATCCTCATCACCAGCACCTGTGCTCCTTTCCTTGCAGCCAGCTTTCTCTTTTTCCTTCAACACATTCAAGAAGCTCTAAACTGCAAAAAAAAAATCAGGGCAAGAGAAAATGTTTACTGTTGTTCCGTTTAGTAGGAAAAATACCGTCCAACCGGGATGCCAGGAGCATCAGCAAAGCGTAAAGTACGATGGAGTCCTAACCTTCGTCCCAGTAAGACCAGTCTGCCAGCGATCCCCATCTTCCCACTCGCTGCTGCAGGGCTTGGGATGAGCCCTTTGCCTCCCCTGGGCTGGCACTGGCACTAATAACACCTTTCCCAGCATTTTTGTGCTGGGGAAGCCGCAATCCATGTGTGCACATGATAAGCAGCCTTCTTACCATTGCGCCTTCAGACTTCCAGGGCTGTTTCCAGTATAAAACGCTAGCATCCTATTTCATTTTGTCCTTAAGAAGCAAACAGATGTTATCTGTGCTGGCCCTGGGAACAACCTAATCGTATAGTTTATGAGAGCAGTACAGTTAACTGGGGGTGTTGTGACACTGGAACTAAGCCCTTTTTGTCCCAAAAGCCCTATTTTTTTATACGCATCCTTAGAAAAATGTAAATATGTTTCCTTGACAGGAAGGATTGTAAAGTTTGGTATTTACATTAATAGGCTTGTAGCAGGGGGGTTTCATCTTAGTGCATTTAAAAGCCCAGCAAAATGCATGTTGGATCTTCTGTTTACGTTCGTGCCTTTTCTTGGGAAAGAATAAATCTGTTACACAGTGGACACCAAATACGCTGCAGTCAGCCAGAAAACGCTCAGGCTCAGACCTTTGAAAGAGAGGGTGCAATGAAAATGGTCCAGAGAAGGAGACATACAAAAGACAAATCTGCCGTGGACTAGATGCATATAAACTAATTACCAATCGTAAACAGAGACATACACAGTGGAGGGAAAATGTTGGATCAAAACCGAAGGACCGCTTAGAAGAGCGGCAAAAGCATGTTATTACTTAATCTGCCGGAGCCAGGGCTGTGGTAAAAGTCCTGTCGGGAGAGATGTGCATTGAAGGGTCACTAAGGGAACAGTCAAGGCATACATTTCAACTACGTAGACCTAATTTGTCTCCAAATTAGTCATCCTCACACCAGTCATCTCTGCAGAATAGCTCTAATTTTAAGAGCTACAAAGCATCCTCATTAAAACAAAGGGGAAGGTTGCAATGCTTCTCCTTTGCAACCTCCCTTCACATTCCTTCCTTCAGTGCTTTTTGGGGCATATTTGGTAGAGTTGTAGGTAGCGGTGATAAATTAGCCTTGGAGATCACAGCAGCCTCTTACAGAGCCAGGA
>NW_009259029.1:860995-866539 GCF_000687185.1 Egretta garzetta | reverse complement strand
AGGAACCACCACTGAAATCTCTTTCGGGGACATTTCTCGTCTCTCTTTCCCCCTAGCAATATAATTATTTTTATAGCTGTAGCTCTAAGAATCATTTCCATGTGGTTCAACACGACTCTGAAACCTCCAAGCCTGAAATCTCCAGAATTTATGGCTTGCTGTAGAGCCATAAGAATAGTTTGATGAGGCCATGAACATGTAAGGGAATGGCACCACAACCACGGGCACAAAGCAAGCTCAACATGTAATCAGGGAATTACAGCTGCTGGTCGGAGAAAGCACATATTTCAGGTAGCTTCCCCCCCTCCCCAGCTTCACAGAAAATTAGGAAGGGGAAAAGAGCTGATTAAAATGAAGTGCTGTGCCATGAAAAATATGCCGGGCCAGATCCTCAGCTGGCTCCGAGCAACCTTGCTATCCCATCAGACATCTCAGTGGGTTGCTTTAAGTGACTTGGGGAATGCTGTATGCCATCGTTTATGATTTACATCTTGGGCAAATTGGGAAGTGAGGGAAACCAAGTCGTCCTCCAGCTGGATACTAGCAGCCTCATGCTAATTAATGATTAGTTCTCAAGAATTAAAACAGTAGAAATATTTGCCGGCAAAAAAAAAAAACCTCTAGGCACCCCAGCATTTAATTAGATTTGTAGTTGTAGAAGATGACCACTCAGCAACAACAACTAATCATACACAAATAACAAATTAACTCAGCCAGCCAATAAATCAAAGCAAGGCAGCCCTTACCCTCATACCAGTCTCTTTAACCGCTTCCACACCAGACCTGGCTGACAGCAGCCGGTCCACCCAGCCCATGCTCAGGCACAGCAATCGTGCCATCGGGGCCGGCTTTTGCAATGCCCTTGTCCGTCTCCCGGCAAGGGGAGCCAGTTAAGCAGCAAAGAGGCTCTTCTCCAGCAAACCCCCCCTTAGCTGGGCTAGCCTAACAAGGCTCTGCTCAACTTCCCCGGCACTGCTGGCGCTTATGTTTTCTCTGCGTGCATGCAGACGGGCACACAAGGTGGGGAATCGGGGCTCCGGTAGCTCTTTGGGATGTGCTTCACCTCCTGCATTAAAGCAGGGCTTTCTTTTGGGGGGTTAACTGGTAAAATAGAGGACCTCCCTTTGAACTTTTTCCACGATCTGTCACCCTTAGAGTCTGAGGCTTTCAACATTTAGCAGTAAGGAGGGTTTTCCCTTGGGGAGGGGGGGTGGAAATCGGCCTTTCTCCTCTGAAAATGAGCTGTCACATCATGGAAAGCAGCATCAGGAATCTGGAGACAGGGCCACCTTTTGCTGGAGGAGGGTGCAAATGGGACAGGGAGATGTTTGGTACCACTCCCACAAAAATGTTAAATGACAGAGGGTTTCAAAGAGATCCCTGGTCTCTCCAGACAGTCATCCCCACGGTCTGAGCCTTTTGGGTAAAAAGGGAGTTTTGATCTAATCCTCTGAACTGAACCCGGGACAGAGGCAGTGGGTGCTTGTCAGCGCACAGGTTTTCATCCTGCCTGCAGCCAGGGCTGCCCATGCCTTCCCTGGACCGGGGCTTCCCGGGAAGGGAGCAGCCGGGCAATCCAGGGGCTTCATTTGTGAGCCTTCACATGATTAAGGATTATTTTTTTTTGCTTCTGCATTTCAGCAAGGGATGAGAGTTCTTGCACAGTTTGCAATAGTGATCAGACTTCAAAAAGAAAATAAACCCCCTGTGCCCTGCACTGTACAGTGAGCAGGAAGTGAGCTATAGTCCCTCTTCTTCCTCCCATCTTCTCCTTTCCATCTTTTAACCACAGCTTGAAAAGAAGGAAAGAGGGGGGGGGGGGGGGAGAGCAGGAAGACACCAATGTCTACTGGTTCAGCTTGATATATATTTACTGGAAGAGGTCCAGTAACCCTGTACTAGCTTTAATTGAACTCCTAATAAGATAGTTTTGCTTTGTTAACTGCCACCCCCAAGAAGCAGCTTTACCTTTTCCTTAAGAGATATTAGACCTGCCAAACACAGGCTTTAAAATGTATTAATTAGGTTTCGATTAATTTTGCCACCAAAAATCCTTACACAGTAATTTATGTGATTATGCCTTTGGTTTAAGCTGTTCAGGTCTCCTTTAAAAAAGTCATATGTTTGTGCTTAAATGTAAATAAACCTAATTGCTCAGCTAAGAGAGATGCAGGAGGATCATGGCCGTACTGAGGTTACTGCTAAAAAAAAAATCAGCTCATCCAGCTTGGAAAATTTGGTAGGGTGGGATGGAGCCAGGGAGAGGCTTTTACACAGAAAGCAGCATTTGTGTGGCTGGGGGATTTCCCGATGCATCTGCATCCAGTGTCCCCAGCACCAAGCCCCTTAATAAAATTAATCTGCCAGAGGAATTTCACACAGCCACGAACACACACATTTAAGACTGGCCCTTATAGCATGTTTCATGCACACCGTGATGAAATCTCACTGTGTTATATGGCTCACTAGAAGAAATTCCTGTCCAGAAGGAGAAGCTCAGAAAATCATAGGTATGTCAGAAAAAAACCTCAAACAAACAAAAATAAGGGCAGACTCAGGAGAAAAGCAAATAGGCGTATGCTTCCCAGCATACAATTTGCCATTGGTATCAGCAGTTTATCTTTAGTTAAGAGGAAGAAAGGACTTTAATCCCTCTGCAGAAAGCATGCCTGGGGAACACTGCGGCACCCCAATACCTCCATGCCATCACCCCATGGATGCTGTCAGGAGCATGCTCACCACGCAGCACAAAAAACCCACCCTGAACATGCTCAGGACAGAGAAGCAATGAAACAGCATTTCATTGTCAAAAGGAAAGGGGTAAAATGCAGAAACAGGGTTTCCTTGCTGGTCCTCTGCATTTCACCGCTTTCCTTTTGACATCTAAACAGCCCCACCCCTGCGCCTGCTGTGCGCCTCTGCCAAGGGCGACATATATATGATAGCACTTATAGAAGTGCTGCCCATTTAAGAAAAAGCTATAAGCTCCTACTTGGGTGTTCAGAGCAAAGAGCCGGGGGGAACACAGTGCTGCTGGCCGAGTTGCATACGCAGAGCGGCACAGCCCAGGAGAAGCCCCAGCATCTATGGGTGTTGGGCGATGTTGCCCACCCCAAGCACAGGGGTAGGGCAGGGTGTCATCCTCCCCAGGAGCACCTCGTTGGTTGTGCATGATACACCCTCGCACCAGCATCGCTATGGGCACAGCAGAGACCCCAGGAGAAAAGCATCTGGGGTACAATCAAACTGTTAATCAAAGGAGCTCAGAAAGGGAAAATAGCTTTTTGGTGTGTCAAAACCACACACCTGCCTCCTTGCCCCACTTGCATGCTTCCCACCAGGATGCCCAGCACTGCCTCTGTGCCACACACACCCCAAATTGCATCCCACCAGCACCTTCTGCCAGTTCTTGTGAGCTTAAGTCTTTCCTCCCCTCAAACATACAGGCAAGCTTGCCTAATAGGCTGTGGCACCTACATGGAAGCAGAGAGTTGTTGCCTGTGGAAGTGCCTCTGTGAGTACCAGTGAATCATCACCACAGAAGCTTCCCAGTAAGATACTGGGGCATAAAACTACATAATAAAAGCAGGCCAGATGAGATAATGTTGTCTTAAAAAAAAATATCTCTGCATACAACATATTACTGTATATTGTAGATGGCTATTCTGCATCTGCTGAAGAAATTTATTATTTTGCCTGATGAGGTCAGGAAATTTCTAATATTGCTGAGTATTTTGCTGCCCCTAATTGCAAGCATGGTGCTTCAGGCATGACCCTGCAATCTCCGCATTGAGAGCTCTCTTCCAGCTCTGGGGTTTGAGGGGGTTTTATACACAGAGCAACCAGATATTTTACAAGATGTTTTTCATCCTTTGCCATGAGAAGTGCTGTTTAATAGATTCCTGTTATTACCAGCACTAAATGATCTCTCTTTTATGCTGTATGGGTCTGAAACGGTCACTGTCGGAGCGGGAGGCAGAAGCATGGCTGAGCATCTGCTTCCTCACCACTTTCTCGGTAGAGAAGTGGCGAGCTTGCACTTGGGTTTTGATGCAGAGAGGTGGTTCAGAGCACTGGGTTTTGAACTGTTCAAGCTGCAGGTTGTGCCCCAAGAGCAAGGGAGATCAGGGCATCCCTTTCCAGCGATCCCCTGAGAATACTGAAAACACAACCTAGTGATCAGTATTCCTTGCGATAACTTAATGTGCACGAAGGAGGAACTCACTGTTTTACATGTTCATGCCAGGGAAATTAGTGGTGGAGAGTGCTGTAAAAAGATCCCATCACCCCAAAATATAATTACAGGTAGCCCCAGCCAATGAATGCCACATGTCCAGAGGGCTGGGGATACAGGGTAGCATTTTCAGCCGTGAACTGGGAGCTCAAAACATGCCAATTTTCAATAGGACTGAGTTAAACCTGAAAATTTTAATTGTAAGTGCTGTTATTTTGTAAATCAGGCAATAGTTTCACTCTCAGAGGGTGGCAAAAGGTAAAACTTTTAAAGTATTTGAGGAGCTGAAGGGAAACAGACATGGCTTTGAAAACTGTAGCTGTTTCTTAGCTGTGAGTTATGTCAGAAGGAAAGAGAAATACCTGGCTTAAAACACAACAGTCTTCAAAGATATTTCTTTTTCCTGATATGGGTTTAATGTTCTCAAATATATCATTATTTGCCCATTTTTTGCTGCAGTTGGAGAGGTTTTTACATAATGCCTGAGAAGGCACACGTACAAATCCCAAGTACATTTTAGATCTGCCCACTCACCCCTGCTCCTCCAGAAAATAAACCTCCTGTTTATAACATGTTCGGCATTATTTCCTAATGCCATAATTTCACCAGCCATGCAAATCAGTTGCGATGTATTTTTTGCTCCCCACTGCCATTCTTTCTTAATCTTTCATTTAAACTCTACGACACAAGTTCTCGCACAGCTCTAGCAACATTTGCATTATTTTAAAATACAAAGCCTCTTTCTAGATATGTAATCCATACGTTCCCCTGCTGAGTTACTCATCCACTGCACAGATCAGCCTGCCCTTCGGCTCTTCTTTATTTCAGGCACATCCTTAAAATTGCACACGCAGCCGAAGTATTTCAAAATGAGGGGCTTTTCGGTCATTTCTGCCGCACCACGCCAGCAGACGCAGCCTGACAGAGAAGTTTGGAGAACCCCAGGGGAGCGATTCCATGCAAGCTTTCACATTGCGTGCAAATACACAGCTTGTCTGTGCAAGCTGCAGCATCCTACGTTGGGCAACCCCAGTACAAACCCATCTCAACATTGCATCTCAAAGAGATCCTTGAAACTGCACCCTCCCCATGCAACGGGTGTTTGCCTTTGCCCATGCCGTTAGCACAACTGACTTGTCCCCAGGGCTGGCAGGAGCCCCTGGGGCAGCAATACAGGCAGCAAGCACAGAGCAGGCTCCTGGGGATGGGGTGATACCAGTCGTGCCCTGGAGCTGGGCACAGTCCTTCTTCATGGGACAAGGCTCAAATGTTCTTTGAGAGGCAATGGCCTCTCAAAGAATGGCAATGGC
>NW_009259029.1:824787-860965 GCF_000687185.1 Egretta garzetta | reverse complement strand
GGAAAGAGGGGAAAGCTTCCTGGACCTCTTGCAGAGACCCCAGGCTGGGACTCGATGCCTAAAGCTTTGCAGGGGATTTGGTTGCTGGGACTATTTGGGGCACAGGTTAGTTTTTGGTTGCTCTGCTGTGCTTTGTAGGTGCAAACAAGGCTGGTGAGGCACCTGCAGCTCCACAGCCATGGCACAATCAGGGAGGTGACTCAGAAAAGTTATTGGAACAGTGGTGCAACACACAGTAGTGCTTTTGCCCCCAAGCAAGCTCACTGCTTCCAGCTGGTTCACTTCTTGCAGGTGTGCATGTGAGCCAGCCATGGCATGGGGATGCCAACACCAGGCAAGACAAACCAGCCCTGAACACAGGTCCAGCCCAAGTGCTCAGCCATTTGCAGGCAGGGGGTTGGGACCCCAGCCTTAAACCCTGGTCCCCCTGCCCAGCCCCAGAATCTTACAGCAGGACAGGAGCCTGCAAATTTGGGTTCTCCACCTCCCTCCCTGGCTGCCCAACATCCCAGCACCACACAGGGATGTAGCACCAGCAGGTCCAGGAGGCATCAGATGGGGCTGAGAGGCAGATGAGGCTGCTCCTCCCATTTTCATTTTATTAGGAAACTAAGAAATTTAAAAAAAAAAAAAAGAAAAACAGCATTTGGCAGCAAGCAGAGGGTGGGGATCCCTGCCAAGGCCTGGACAGCTGTACCTTCTTCACTAGCAAGTTGTGTGATCAGCAAGGCCTGTGCTGAAAGCCAAGAGGAGTTACCATAACTGCCACATTGCATTTTGCTGATCCTCCCTCTGGGAGACACCTTAAAGAAACAAACCCACCCTAACAGCTACGCCAGCACTCACACTCCACCATGCATCAGAGGAAAACTATGGGTGACCTCTCAGGGTTCGTGTTTTGTGTCGGTGGTTTTTTCCCTTCCCCCTCCCCAATCTCCAGCTTTTCTGATCCAAGGCAAAGGGGCAGAGGAGGAGGAAAGTAGTTTATACAAAACTGTTTTTCTGTTTTCTGCAGCCTCACTTGCATACAAAAAGGCCGCCTGCCCCTCCCATTCATGGCTCCGGCAGCGCTCCTGCGGCTGGACCTTCCCGACAGCTTGAAATAACCCAGGAAATTGTGCAAAAGCCCCAGAGGGTCTGATCCCACCCGGCTGGAGGCACACACAGCTCTGCAGCCAGGACCAACCCACCCCAGCCTGAGCCCTTGCATTGCAAATCTTGAAGCTTTTGCCTGGTGGGGTCTTAAAAATAGCAGAAGGGAAGGAACACGTCAAGAGGAGGGAGGGAGATGTGACGAGCATGGAGAGCTTTGAGGAACACGGACAGGCTGCGGCTCTGCTCGCAGCAGATACCTGCCAGAAGCATTCCTGTGAGACCCAGGCAATGGATGGGGGAAACCTCCACTCCCCTCCCAGCAGAGCAGGTAGCAACATGAAAGGCTTTCAGATTTCTTTTTAAACAGAAACAGAAAATTGTTCTTCCTTTTCTTTAGGAGAAAAGGTTTCCAGGTATTATCCCTGCTCTATCTGTCCCCTATATGACAGCCAAGCACTCCCCAGGCTTCAAGATTTTTTTTTAAACTCATCACTCAAACAATCTTCTGACCTTCAAAGCCTTCTTTCACATATGCTGCCACATGCATTCTTGTTTCCATTATAAAGCTCATTTTCCTTGAAAACATCTCCAAAAGATACTTCGAAGGAAGCGTGCTTGCTCCAAAGCCATACCAAGGTACGCAGTGCCCAAATTGTTGCACAAACATATTTAGCAGCAATCCTTATCCTAGCAGCCCCACAATTAGCAGTTTCCCATGCTCAGTGATCTGTTTGAGGAAAGAGGTGGAAAGTCACAGGAGCACAACCCTGCTTACTCCTGGGCTCTTGCTGACTCAGCATATGCTGGCACTAGAGGGCAGGATACGCTATATTAAAGAGTAAGGTGGGTTTGAAGTTGCCTCCAAGAGGCACGTCTCGCATCTAACAGGAAGCATGTGGCACTTCTGGGAGCAGCCTCACTGCACAAAGCAAGGAGGACCTGAATTTTGCACCAAGCCCATCCCACAGCGATGATCATCAGGACAACAGTCTCCCAGGTTATTTAATTTAGGGTCAGAATGCCAAATGGCCCTTCCACCACATTGCAATCACAGCTGCCTTCTGCTTTGCAAGCCATGTAATTCAAGGTGAAACATTTTGCCTTGCAAGGGGGATGCTCTGAGCAGTATTCACTGACACTGTGCAGCAGTTTCTGATCAAAAGCATTTGGCAGATCCATGCAGCAGGCACAGGCAAACTACACTGCAAGTGCTGTAGCTCAGATTCTTGGAAATAATCTTTTTCATGCTCAACCAGTTGATGCTCAGATAGTTGTCAACATACTCTTTCTGTATAGAAAAACTTTTTTTAAGAAGTCTCTTACTTTCTCTGGTGTGTTTTTCTATGTGTAGGATTAAAACAGTACTGCCCTCATCTTAATAGGAGATTTTAAGTTAACTCCAAACAAAACAAGTACAGGTTTACTCCATTCCTTTATTGACAGCCACTTCAATAAACAGTCAAAATTTTAAAAGACTACTCAAGCGCATCATGCAGCGTAGTCCTTTCATTAGTGAAAACCTCATAGAATTGGCAGGCTTCAAGACCAAGGTAATTTCTGGTCTAAACACAAGAAAACACAAGAAAAACTTCTCTCAGGCATCCCAAGCCTCCTCACTGGGAGGCCCTAACCCTGCAGCCATGGCATGCCACCCTGCAGCATGGTGGATGCAGATACCCTGTACATGACTGCAGTAAAATATTGTGGGCTGACAGCCAGAAGCAGCAGGTTGCACCCTGAAAAAGCAGTGGTTTTTTGACATCATAACTTCTAATATGTGATAGCAACTAAATGGATCAAGCTGTACCAGTGTGACAAACCCCTGCCAGGATTCAACCCGTTCCTACCAGCAGCTCAAGCACTGTACAGGCACAGGATGCAACAAGCATCACTCCCAGCTGCTGGCACCCACAGGTCTGCCAGAAACCATCTACCCTTCACTGAGGGACAGACTCCTTTAAAATGTAAAGACTGGGGCGCACAATAACAAGCTGAGTCCTGCAGAGATGCTGTACCCACAGGGCTCCATGCACTGCAGCACCTCAGCACGTGGCCAGACCCGGCTGTGTCCCAGCAAAGCCAGTCTGCCCAGCAGCCCCTGCTTAAAGACTGCATTTTTAGCTGAGATACCTAAAACAGCACAGGAGAGCTTTCAGGACCATAATCAAGATACTGGGTTAGGGATATGAGAGGGACAAAACCCAAAATGTTTGTTCCATAAATTTCTTAGAAGAGAATCACCAAGAGCTGCTGAACAGAAGAAAAGCGGGGTGGGGGTTGGGTGTGTTGGTTGCAGTTTGCGAGTGGAGACGTTTCACCCCTGCTTTGCAGCTAGGGAAAAAGGGGGGAGGGTCCTGTAACCATACACTCAGCTGCTAGGAAATGGGGTGTTCCACAGGACAGTGAATTGGGAGGCTCTGCAGAGATGGTGGTTGATGAAGAAGCCCCCACACTTACGTCCATCTGCTCTGCTCATCTCTAGCCCCTGTGGCACTGCTGCTTTTCTTTGGGGCTGTGCATGCCTGTGCCCCAAGTGCCATGGGATGTTGGGGCTTGGGCTGGCTCTGCTCTAGCCAGCTAGCTGAGGTCTCTTGCTGGGGCAGTCCTTTATTTCAGAGTCTGAGCTAATTGCATGGACAGGAACTATTTTTCTTCATTACTGCATGCTATTTGATGTGATGGGGCCAGCAGGCTTTGCCCTTCTCATGCCCATAACCCATCTTGGGGACAGTCATCTCCATCTCCAAATGATGGAGCCAGGCTGAACCTACTCCTGGTTCAGACCCAACTTTCCCATAGAATTTTGATTGATGGATGATGCCCAAGTTTCCCCTCTGTAAGCAAATGCTCATACTTTTCCTTTGCATGCTGTTACTTCCCCACCTTGTAACCTCCCTGTGAGACAGGACTTTCCTACAAACAGTGCACGTAGAGAAGGGATCCACATATGCAACCAGAGTGGTTTTTCTCTGCCCAGCCCCATGCCTCCGAGCCAGCCCATCTTCCTTGCTTGTTGTCCCCCCACAGTGCAGAACATCCTCTCAGTACCCTGTATTTTTAGGTGCTTTTTGCATCCCAGCAGGATCCAACTGCTGCCAAATGGAAACCAGCTCTGCACTGGGGCCAGTCTCAGCAGCCTATCTACAGCAATTTATATGCATTTCACAGCTTCTCATTTCAGCAATCTAAATCGCAGATGTGCACTTCAGATTCGGAGAGACAAAATGGAAGGAAAAAGGTTAAGCAGCTCTGTGAGTCACTCCAATACACAACCTACTGTTGATTTAGAAACCTACCTTGGCAGTAAATAGAGAATAAAGTTCTCCAAACTGTTTAACCTCTTGTATTCTGGCCAGCAAAACAAAACATCCCTCCAGAGTCAAAAAATCAACAAGTCTGGAAAACCCTGCAGTGGAGTTAGTACCAAGAAAAAAAAAAATCACCCAAAGCAGGTTACCTAAAGAGGGGGGAAAAAAAAAAGCAGGAGACATGAAAGGCAAAGAGGTAGGTACACACATGAGCAGAGCAGACACTGAAGAAAGCACGGAGCAGAGGCTGTGCTGCTCCCCAGGAGCTGCTGAAGGCAGCACAACACAAGCAACAACTTCCCAAACAAGTGAAGGGAGGCTGCAGAGCCACAGCACAACAAAAAAAAAAGATACATCCCAAACCCCGCTCTCTCTGAAGTCAATAGTAAAAGACTGGTTCAACAGGCACCAGCACCCACTTTGTGTGGGAGAGCTGTTTGCTTCCAGACTCTCCTTGGAGTTGCATGGACTTGAGATATCCATTATAGCCCCAAATAATTTATCCACAGGCTGTTTGGTTGCTGCTTTTTGGGGGCTAGAAGCACCAGGCTGAAGGCAGAGGACATCCCAGCTGCATAACTCAGGAAGAGCTCAGTGCATGATTGCGAAGAGGCATCGCACACAGTCAGACAGGAGCATTCACAAGAGAATTAGCTTTACTGCAGGTAGGCGACTTTTACTATGCTGGCAGGGTATGCAGACATCAGTGTTGAGGAAGCTCTGCAGAGGGCTGGCACTGAAGATACAGAACAGGCTGTGCATGGAGATGTCCTTATCTCAGCTTTGGAAACCCCTGCAAATTTTTTGAAGGCAGCTGAACCATACAAACCCCCAAGATCTTGTTGAATCATTTTTGTCTTCAAAGCACAGGGTGTAGCAGCGGAAGGAGAGCTTTCCCTGGGATTTGAGGCACTGAGTGGGAGTTGAGAGAAAGGCCAGCATCTGCTGATCTCAGGGTACCACCAGGAGAATACTGCACAAGGATCCTGAGGAGTTCACTTGGGCCAGAGCCATCCTGAGGTCTCCAGTTAAAGCAGAATCTCTAAAAAGCCAAAGTGACCAGGGGAGCCAAGGGGACTTTAGGGTCCCAACAGTTGCAATGATTAAAAGGAAAACTGATGAGCAAGCATTTACAGTACAAATCAGACTTGCCTTAAATATTTAGGCATGCTTTAAATCAGCAGTGCTGTGGTTCACAAACCACGAGAGATTGTGTGGAAATGGGGATGCATTAAAAAAGTCACCATTATGGTCAGAACACAGATGCAAAACTGGGCAAAACCAGAACTGCCTGCATGGTGTTGCTGGATAATAATTCAGACCTGAACACCTCTTGGGCTAACAATGCCTAGCCTCCTACATCAGGGATACAACCTTCCTCCCCTCCTTTTGTGCAATAGCAATAATGGCTGTTGAATGCAGAACTGAATTTTCTTTGTCAGAAATCATGCTGATACCCAAAGCATTTCTCTCCACCTTGCTATGAAAGCCCTCTCGCATTTCTGCAGCTTTGAACAGCCTATGCCCCTGGTTCCTCCTGATTCCCAGGCAGTTGCCAGCCCCCCACATCAAATGCGATCTGAGACAGGATTTCAGAGATCTTACTTCAAGTCCTTTTTGCTAGTTTTGAACTCTTCAGAGATCATATGTTGAAGGTTTTCCACCTGAAGTCTGAAGACTAAAGCTATACCCTATTAAAAATATCACATCAATTAAATAAGACATGACATGCTCTGTTAATAACATTTTAAAAGATACATGGGGCTTTAAGAAAATACAACACTAGACATGGCAGCAGGAGGTTTCAGGTGCAGAAAGGAAAACAGAAAATATCAGGATTTTTGTATTACAGATGCTGTTGAGCTAGCAGTGTTCCCAAACTATAGACATTTTCAAATATGTTTCTGTACTTTCATTTCTCTCCCCCCTTTGCTGTAGATCCTAACACACTGGCATTTACTTGCTACAGATAAACTCGGACATGCAGGTTCTCTTACTACAGCCTCTCCTGAGAAGTAGGATGGGATCTTGGGGAAGATGCCCCTTTTTGCAGTGTAACTGCAACAGATAATGCCTGGTGGTGGGAGGGAGCCTCTGAGAAGTAGAGGGGATTTAAGCATCAGCTTCCTCCAAGGCAGGACAAACCCATGCTGATTACATGGAAGAATTTCACTGTGCTTTTGAAGCTTTGTGCAAGGAGGAGCCTTAAGAAGTGCAATCAGTGAGGCCACAGAGAGCTGCCAGGAGCGCACATGCTCACACACATGTCCCTATCAGTTGCTGGTATTGAGTTCAGCCTGACAGACAGTAAGGAGCCCAAAATTGGGAGAAGGCACAACACAAAGCTGGGGAGATCTGAACCAAGAGCTGGGATCATCTCCTGTGCTCTCATTTTGGTGGAGGCCAAAGATGGAGCAAAGCATAGAAAGAGCAAAGGGAGTTGAGGAGAAAGAAGGAGGAGCAGACCAGGAGAAGGAGCTCAGAAGGCCAACAGCAGAGGAAGCAAAGGGCCTTGGAGACTGAGGAAGAGATGATGGGCAGAATGAGCAGCTTGGGCTGAGACTTATCACAAAGGGAGGCTGAGACTGACCAAGCATCACACTAACATGAGGAGCCCATTCCCAGTGGGGATCTCTGTTTTGCTGTGCAGACAACAGAGCACTGCACCACACAGATATTGCAGGCACAACTGGAGTGAAGGGAGAGACAGGCTGGAGGCAGAAAGACTCCCAGGAGTCAGCAACACCCTTTTCACACCTGTATATCCTCCAGGGGTACAAAAACAGGGAAGGAAGAAAGATGTAATCAGGGTTCCCAGAGACTGGCTGGTACTGGGTTTCCCCACTGGGGGGCGGGGGAAGGTTTCCCCACCTTCTTTCCCACCCTGGTCCCAGCCTTAACACAAAGTTGAGCTGAAGCCCCCACCAGCTCTCCCACAGGAGCAGTAGGTGCTCAGCTCCCCACCTGCAGCCAGGGATCACCAGCTCTCATCTGCTACTGAACCCAATAGCTCAAAATTCACCCTGATGGTTTTACAGCTCCCCACCCAGCAGGCAACCAGGCTGTTTTGGAGGCAAAGAAAGGGACTAACATGGTCAAACACCACTGAGCTGAAGCATAAAACAATTTGACCTTCACTGTGTGTGCATACTCAGTCCCCACACCAGAGCATCACACTGAACTTGGCCTTCAACTACCCAAGATTACCTTCCTCTGATCTGTTATTAGGGAAGTGAGAGGGTCTGATGAAGACAGGAGCTGAGAGGCGAGGCCAAAGAGATTTAGGGTCCCTCCAGAGCTGAGATTTTTTTGAAGGGCCCTACATTTCCTTGATCCTTTTGAGAATACCAGCCTACATTCATGTCTGAGTGTCTTTATCATTTGAATCTCTTGGAAAGACTTTAACCCATAACATACAAGACCAACATAAGTAGGGATAAAGCAACATTTTCAGGTTTGAAATATACAGCTGGAAGTCCAGGAGAAGACGCAAGCTGATTCTGAGCAGGCCCTACACATCCTGCTAATGCAGTGATCCAGGCCATCTCCACAGATATTTCTGGTCCCTGGACTAGATCACAGCTCCCTTTCCTAAAAAGGGTAGCTCACTGGCATTCCCTAGGAGCAATCCTCAGCCAACAAGATGACTTGGCTTTGTCTCATCAGAGGTGATTCCCCTGGCCAGGCAGTGACTTTTCAAAAGCTAAGCATCTCATCCACAACCCATGCACATGAGAGGACCTTTGCAGACATGGAAAAGGGGGGCAGATTCTCCCAGAACAGATAAACCCTACCAATTTCTGCAGACAGAGCCTAGCTTGTGTAACCAGGCACAGCTCCACTGAAAGGAATAAACTCAGCTCCTTTCATTAACAGAGCATAGATGGAAATAGTTTGGATGGTTAATACTGGAGAAGTCTAAGAGACCCATCCCTGGATCTAAGACCACTCCATAAGCAGAGATGAAACAGCCAAGTGAGGTGATGGGAGCAGAATAGGGACATCTCTGGAAGGAAAAGCAATGCCAACAGTTCTCCCTAGTCTCTGGAGCTGCTGTGTTATGACACACTTCAGCTACCATTCTCATTCCAGCCCTACCTACTTTGGGGGCCGCATGTAAACACTTGGAGACAAGTGTAGGTCCTTCCTTCACACACACCAGGATGCTTTTCCAGCATGCCCTGCCCTGGAATGGAAAAGCGCTCCAGTGGAATAACCCAGGAGTGTTTGCCAAAGAGGGACTGAAGGGAGGGAAGGAAAGGAAGAAGAAAGTATTTAATAACTCCCAAATCATTTTTAAAAATTCATTAGCTATTATTTCAGCTGTGTGACCTCCTGAAGGGACTTTCTAGGGGCCAGATTATGCAGTCAAGTAAAAATATAAATAAGTATGGAAAGGGCAGAGATCACTTTATTTGGCCAAATTGTGTGGGACGTCAGGTTAAGTTTCCTGTAGGGTGCATCCGTGCACTTTTAAGGCACCAGTGTGGCCCAACAGCTCCCCCAGTCTGAGGACACCTCCCCAGGCATGGCAGAAGCAAATGAGTTATTTTAATTTGGGGAGTGCTGCTTTTCAAAGACTTCCTGCCAGTCCCGCAGAGACAGAAGCACATTGCATTGCTACAAGGCTCCCAGCTGCAGTTCAAGAAGGCTGCAGCTTTAGACATGGTGCAGAGAGTAGCTCCTGGCCAGGCATTGCTGCCCTGGGTAAGGGCCTTCATCCTCCCTGGCTGTGGCACACATATGCAGGTAGGGAGACTTGCAGATTCTTTCCCACTTGCGTTTCTTACTTCTTCCACCTTCAAGGAAAAAGCGCATGCCACAAGAACCAGCCAGTCTCCCGGAGCCCATCTCCCAAAACTGCATTTCATTTGCTCACTTATTGATACTGATTTAAATAACTGCTGGGTTTAGGGAGCCACTGAGGAACTGGTGATCCTTAGAAACCTATCTGCCTTCCAAGTGAGGATGTAGTAAGAAATACAGCTACTCACATTTGCTAAGAACCAAGGACCAGATGGAAGAGGATGCTCTCTCCACAAGGTGTGATGTCTAAAACCAGAATCCCTTTGGTTGTCAGTGGTATCCCTTTGGTTGTCAGTGGTATCCCTTTGGTTGTGCTCCCTGATAGCTGAACACCAACTTTACAGTGTTACATGTATGTATATACATGCACACCAATATTTACTGATATAGGCAAGTGCTCTATTATACATGTATACATGTGTAGGGGAAGCGTGCAGCATATATATAGATATGATGAGACCCATCTGTGCCTGAATAAGAATTGCAACCAGAAATTTCAAAAGAAAACAAGTAGCATCTTTAACTCATAGAAAGAATAGAGACGTAAAAAGTGCTTAACTCACTACAGGCATCCTATGCTCCTCTATACCTACAGTATATTTAAAGTCTAAACATGGTATCAGAGGTGATCTGTGTACTGCATGTAGAAATATGCACACACACTTCTTTAGAAGAAATAGATCAATACTTCTACATACCCTACCTACATTCAATTTGATTTCTTAATGAGCCTTTAAAGCTTCCACTTTAATTACTAGATAGGGCATGCAGCCTTCCTCATGCTTCAAAGGTACATGTGAAATTTTAACCTGGGGAATAAGAAGCTTAAGGAAACTGTTTGCTGTACTGCAAACATCAGCTGCACATAAACCTCAGTTGTATAGAGCAGAAAAGCTGTTTAGCACCAGCCAAACCCAAGCAGCCAGCTGAGAAGCCCACGAGCAGCAACATGCAAGGGAACACAAGCTTAACTCAGGTCTGCACATCCTAGGACAGCTTGCAAAATTCAGAGAGCAACAGCATGGCCAAAGTGAAAGCATAAAGTCTTTGTTTTGAACAGATGCAGAGAGCTCCTCTTCCTCCCCCCAGCAGAGAGAGCACACTGGTATCGCAGTAACACAGGTTATTAGCTCAGTGGGAACTTAGCAGAGTTCAGACTCAGAGGCTCAAACAAGTCCAGCTTGCAGCTGGCAAACCTAAACAAGTCCAGCCAGCTGGCGTTGAGCTGAGTCATCCACACAGTAATTTGGTTGAAAGTGTTGACTTAACCCATTCATTTAGTCACTCAAATCCAAAAAAACCTGACAACTGCAGTCAAGGAAATGCACATCTGCCTTTTGCAGAATGACAGATTGGAAAAGACCATGTAAACCAATTTTCCAGAGCTTTTTCTAGGCTTCTGTGTGCATGCTGCATACAATTCAAGATCTTGGTAGTCGTTTGCTAGCCTGTTCTGATCCAGCAAAGCACGCTGCACACCCTTAGTGCACATGGTAAACCCCACCGAAGTCAGCAGGGCTAACAGCACACATTCAGACATTAGGCACGTGATTAAATACTTCACTAAATGGACATAAGCTAAGGACACGCTGACTTTTTTGCTCATTTAGCGGAAAGATTTCATCTTTGCATGTTTCTTCCTCCAGGAGTTGGAACTTGCTGGAGTGAGACTGTTTGTTCCCCTTTGAAAAACAGCAGCAAGGGAGTGATCAGCTTTATGCTTTACCTCTCGTGAGGCCATAAACTCTGGAAGTATGGTGAAAAACTGACATGAGAGCACTGAAGTGCCTGCAGGATAGCTTATTTATAGAAAATTTATTAAAAAAGAAACATGAAATAGCAACATAGAATGCTGGTAGACACCAAGCAGAATACACCACCTTCAGTGTCCACTCCCAGCTCACTGATGCATATAAAAAAATGTAAAAAATTATTAGCTACTAATTGCAGAGGAAATTAAAGCCCTCAGGACATTAGTTTATGGGAACGCAGGCTCTTGGAGTAGAGCAACAGTTTGGGCAGCTCTCATCCCGGGGAGCTCACAGCACCATTCAGCCTGGAAACACATGGCTAAAGAGGTCGTGAGTAAGATCGCTCCCTCTCTTGCTTCCCGTTACTTGCTTGCCCAGCATCACCCACATAAAAGTTTCAGGAAAGCCTGTAAAGCAGCTGGCCAACCTCAAGCCAAGTTGTAAGCAATGATACTATTCTTATGAGTCTTGGAAAAATAAGTGATTCATGTTTGCTCAGTGCCCGGACAGGGACCAGCGGGTTACTGCTATCTCCTCAAGAGACCACAGTCCCAAAATAGGATGGCAACATCTGAAATCACAAAAACAAAGATATTTCACCCACAACCAGTCTCAAGGGAGACGGGTTGCCACTTTATTCCCTGTATCTGCCATGTTACTGCCCTCCTCTCCAGAAAGCCCTGCCACTACCTTAATTAGGAGTCCCTCTGGTAGCCACCACAGTCTGAGATGCACAAACACAGACAAAAACCAGCACAGACCTTCAACCATTCGTGGGATCTGAGCCAGCCAAGAGGTTTGAAGCAAAGCAAACAAGACCATACTGAAGCGTAGCATTTTCAAACACACACGCAAAAACCCCTGCAGACTCCAAAACACTCTCTAGCCATGCAAGTAACCTTACCTCCTGCAAAGGTCCCCTGGTGCAAAGCTGTGTCAGGCACCCCTAGCCAACGTAGAGTCAGCCTTAAGAAAAGGCTAGTAAGGGTTGCAGGGCTGCTTATAAACACCAAGGCGGAGGAAGAAGGGGCTCATTAGACTAAAGAGCAGCCAGCTGGGTGAAAGGACTCAGGCTGAAATCTAGAGGGCTGGTTTTAAGTATGGCCAATGCCATCTGCATGGAAGGCAAAAGCTGTAGAGTATATGAGAGGGATTGTACAGCAAAGGCTGAAAGAAATGGCCCAGGAGAGATGCAGGATCCAGGATGGCTCTTGCCAGGTTTGTGTCCATGTCAATGTAGCTGTCAAGACCATCAAAGACAGAGAGAAGGAGGCTCCTGGTGCTAGCAGGTAACAAATGCAAAGCAAGCCATGGTCTACCAGCACATGTATTCAAAGTCACTGTAGCCATTCCCACAGGCACAGTGTAGCATCCATCGCTTACAGGGTGTGCAAAAGATGAATGCAGCTGCCCTGGTGTGCAGTGGGGCGCTCCCGTCCTGAGCTGCATTTGCCCCGGCTCTGCACGTCAGCCAGTAGCTTTCTCTGAAGCACGGCATGGTTAGCATCACCGGTACATGCCGGAGTGCCTTACTCCATGCCAAGTACTTCTTACCCCGGCGGGACTGTTTGGCGTATAAAAACATAACTCCCTCTGCATAAGGGCAACACCCTGTAACCCCACGTATTTTAAAGAGTTGGACTATTCTTGCCATAAAAAAGATCAGAGTAGCTTTATTGACTGCAGTGGAGTTAAACTGGTTTATTCCAAGTGAGAATTTGGCCCCTTGACTTCAATGAAGCTGTGCTGATTAATCCCAGATGGAAACCTGGCCTGGTACAATCCCCTCCAAAAGTCCTGGGAGATTAGTAACACAGAGGCTGAATCACTGCTGTTACTCAGAGCCTGGGTGGTTATCAAAAACCTGCACCTGCTGCCCTGTGAAACGCTGCTGGGATGGGGCCGAGCAACTGCGGTCACCGACTTCAGGAGGCTAGGGTGCGGTAAGCGAGGGCACATTCTTCAAACACTGCCTCATGCTAAGGGGGAGATGCCAAAGTAGCACCCTTTCCTCTGCAGACATCAGGGAATGTCACCCCGGATGTGAGTCCCAGCTCTGCCAAAACCTGGGCATGGTGACAGCGAGCACACTGGGCAAGGAAACAGGGGAATCCTGCTTCTTCACATTAGCGGCTTTTTGTAATGCTCTGTAAAGATATGTAAGTGTAAAAACTGAGGATTAAATGCCCCCAGTTTCAGGGAATCTGCCCCAGCATCTGTTTGCCGATTTTGAAGAGCAAACACAGCTTCATGCAGCAAAGGGAAAACTTTCTTCCCCAATCCAAATGCAAAAAGCACAGGGTTTTTTTTCAGCAATCTCCTCCAGGCCTCTCTCATGGCAGGCAGAGTTTTGCTTCCCAGTGCTATAGGCACAAGTGCTGTACTTATAGCAGGGGATGAATCCACTGAAAATTAAAGTCACTTGGCTTTCATGGCAGTTCCTGCACACGCACGCAGATACGTGTGCCCACAGAGAGATGGTGAAGCCGTGTGGAGCATTGCAGTGTGGAGAAACATCGGAATAAATCAGTTCAAAGGTGGGTGTTGATGGTCTTTCGGGTCTCAGGTGGTAGAAACGCAGAGTGGACGGTACATAGCACATCTTCCCAGCACATTCATGCAAAGACATTATTCCTGGCTGTAGGATGCCAGTGTTCCTCCCCAAATGACTGGCTGGAGTTTCCCCTCTGCTTTGAGGTTGGATTGCCCATGTCAAGGTGACAAAAAAGGGCTCGGCATTGCGTGCAGAGGAGGCATGGCATCGCCATCAGAAAGAAAGACTGCCTAAGCTCGCTGTTCGCTCACGCTAGCTCTGCCTTCCAAGCGTTTCTGAAGTCAGGCATCTGGAGCGTGATGTAATCTGAAGATTGATCAGCAGCGGCACACGTACAGCTGTGCACATCTGGCCTACAGGTGTTTCAGCTGCTATTTGTCAGTGATTGTATCGAACATTAAAAAGCACCCCAACTTCGGAAGGCAATCGTACCTGTCCCACAGATTGTTCACAGAAGCCCACAAAATGCCATTGATTTTATGTAAACTGGGTCACCCCAGGTTTTTTTTTGGTTCTGTTTGTTTGGTTTTTTAAAGGAAGGAGTTTAAACCATAGATGCAGGGGTTTTGTTCTTGTTATTAATTCCACTGGCATTAATCTGCGTAGCTGAGTCAGTCATAATGGATGGCTGCTATCATCCACTTGCTGATTTACTCTTAAGGGATTAACATTATTATGGAGTCTTTGTGCTGCACTGATGAAAAAAAGCTGAGGCTGTTCCTCCTTCTGCTCAGCTATGTATGGACACAGCAAGACTTGCTCTCAAAGTGCCTAACCTCAACAGGGCAGGGATAGGTAAAGCGGGGAAATGGGTAAGAAAGGTCCCATCCATGGGGTAGGACCTGCTGGTGCCTAGTCCCAGTCCCAGAGCCAGAGAACGATACTTCTCACTTCCCACAGGGGTGCTACCACTCCTGAAGTTTGCAGACTGCAGCTGTGTACTTGCTGCACACAGGAAAAATAAGGAGAGAGGGGAAACTGCCGGCTGAGCAAGCCAGACCAAAAGAGTTCCCTTGGAAAACGCATAAAGCTGCAGATGTATATATTTATTTTTAGAGAAGGTGTTTTTCCTAGAATTTGTATTATTTTGGCAGGAATGAAGCAGGGAGGAGAAAAGGTTTCCCTTTGTTCAATACTCTTTGCCTAAACCTAAAATGAGGTGGAGGCAGAAGGGTATTTTTACAGTCCATTTCATATCTCAGTTGTGTTTATCCCTGTAAAGAGATGGACAGGGACCAGAGACACATTTCACGCTGACTGCCAGCATTGTCAGGGCATGCTGCACACCATGCTGCGTGCAGTGCCAGCTGCGCAAAGCTACCGTCTTCACATATTTCCAAGAGGAAGACAGACATGTTCCTATTGATATTTTCCTCCAGGATAGTCTCAGTCTGTCTACAAGAACATGTTGTCTTAAACACCAATATATTTTACTTTCCGAACAGCTTAATGCAGATGCACAGTCACTCATCGTAGCCCAGCTGATGGTGTAAGTCATTAAGCTGTAACAACAGGTCAAGTAACTGTCTCCTAAATTAAATTAAGCCTTAGCTTGCAAGCTGTATTTTTGCAGGGTAAGATTTGCAAGTGGCTTTTGGTGTGAGCATCTCAGTAGAAGTATGTGGCCCATCCATAACAACTTTGCCCTCCTTACCTGATGTCTACAAAACATATTTCCACTGCTTTGGCACTGCTTTGGTTAGCCCAAGTGGGTAGGAGATGTGCATTTCAGGCAGGGAGAAACGAGTGCCTGCCCAGAGTTTCTTGTGGTCTGGCAGCTGGAGCCTGCATTGATCTGAGAAGCCCAGAGATCAGAGGATCAGGGGCTCACAAGGAAGATGAAGATGTGAAATGACTGCCCTCATCCTCAGCACGAGCCTCATCAGCTTCAGAGTTACAGTTTAAGGACACGTGTGTATCTGTGCTATCTCTCCTCCCCAACTCCGTATATTTGACTTGAGCTGCCCAAGAACATCTCATTCCCTGCCTTTTTTCCCCCCTTCCTGCTCCTTTATTCCACACCTTTCTTGTGCAAAGCCATGCTTGTATGTGTGTGCCTCTTGGGAGGGGAGGTGAACCCAAAGAAGCAGCAGTCGGGAGGGCTGGTGGTGGCCTGCTCCCTCCTGTCCTTCTTTGCCCCCAGCTGCTGGCTTTCCCTGGCCACTTGCCCTTTCGTAGGTCAGGAGATGCTGGTGGTGTCCCCTAGCGCTTGTTCTTCTGAGCCACCCACGAGGCAGCTGGACAGAGCCAAGGACAGAGCTTAGATGGTCCTTTCAGATGTCAAAGCAGCTCTGCTTTTTCCTGCTCCAACTGCTCATTAGCAGCTTCCGCCTTTCGGCAATTTCTAGCCGCGCTTTCAGTGATGTGCTGCCAAGATTTTAACAAGGGGCTCCCACAAACCTACCTCCTCCTCCAGCTGTGACGAACCCCACTGCCCCACAGAGGCCGATGCTCGGGCTGTGGAGGAGCGCAGGGCTGGGAGAAATGTTCCTTGGGGGGGGGCTCCTTCCTGTTTAAAGTTTTTTTTTTTTTGGTTTAATTTTCTGGTGAGGGAGGGACACAGCACCTTGGAGCAAACATTACTAACTGCCCAGAGGTTGCTGCAGAGCGGCAGGACATAACACAGAAACCCTGAGCATCCCAGCAGCAAAATGCTTGTTGAGAGCTCTCACTTCTCCTTACCGTGAGGCCAGCCCCAGGTGACTGATCTTATCTGGGCTAGAGCAATCAGCCACAAGCTGAAATGCTGAAGAATTGGCTTTCTCTAGGTGTTTTGGGGCCCCAAAGGGCAAGTTTTTCCATGGGAAGTGGTTGAGTGCACAGGTTTCTGGGTATGACGGAGGCCACCTCGGCTTTTCCATGTTGATGGGCACAGGTGGGCTATGCCGAGTCGCATCGGGGCAGGGCTGGCTTCCCGGATGATCTCTGAGCTTGCAGGCATCTTGCAAGTCCAGGATGGGGCTGCACCAGACCTTCAGCTTCTCTCTTTGTTCAGCATCTCTCTCTTCTCAAGTAGAAAGGGACAGAAGCCCCAAGGAAAGCCCAACAGCTCAGTTGTCAGGAGCTAAGGAAAAATCGAGATCAGAGCATGCAGAGGTGTTGAACTGTGTGTAAGGGCTGCAGCCTCCTCTGGTTCCAGACAAACCTCTCTTGCTCCAGGTAGTTTAGCTTTGTGGAGGTATGCCTGAAGCTGGAAGAATGGAAAGCTCATTTTCCACCTTTGAATGCAAACTGTGATCAAGAAGGTCAGCTGCATGATAGATACCCAAATAGTACGTGGCAGTCAAAAGCAGTCAACTAACTGCTGATTAATAGATAAACCCATAGATTATAGATTAACAAAGCAGTTTTAAATGCAGGCCGTTCTGGTAAATGCAGCAGTGTCACCTGCACTGGATCCATGCAAGCAAATGGTATCGTATGCACTTCTAAAATGTCAGTTTTCTAAATTTGTTAATTTTTTTTATTATATTAATTTGTTTTAATTATAAAAAAGTCTGGCAAAAAGGAAAGAAAAAATAATAGTGACAAATACACTAGAGCATTGTTAAACTGGACTTGGGCACCTTACAGGTCTGGCAGCTCTTCCAGGATGACCTAGTATCTACTCCATTGATATTGTCTATTTAGATGGGTGGCCATTGGCACCAATGAGCCTTTCTGCAGCAGAGAGAGGAAAAAAAAAAGGATTTAAAGTATTTATGTACTGTATTATTCAACCATTTCAATCAATATTTGGTACTTGCTGACATTAGACTTATTTTTTAAAAAAAAATTTAATCAATCCACTTCCCTCCATTTTTAGTTATTTATGAGAGTAGTTATTTATGAGAGGAGGACTCACAAGGGCCCCAGATTTATTTCAGCTGTAGATGAGGAACAGTTTCTGGGAGCTGGTCTGGTCCCTGGGCTCACAGGTATGCTCTGTCCTGCTCCGCTGTCCAGGATGAGACACGAGCAGGAGGGACCAGGGCAATGGGCTCTCCTGGTGGTTTCTTTCAGAAGGTGCTGTCTCTTTCTTTCATTGCCATAATTTTTCCCAGGCAGTGAGGTGTGAGCAAGCCATCGACCTCTCTTGACGGTGGGCGGGATGGGCTGGGGAGACAGAAAGAGTCTTGGGGAGAGGAGAAAAGTCTTAAATCTTCTTTTTCTTATGCCACATCCCCATCAAACAGCTAGTTACACTCCCAATAACAAACTGGGGAGCTGCCTGACACAGGGGGGATGTTTTTTCTTGGACCAGCCATGGGCAGATAAATCCTCCAAGGTCTGAAAAGCCTGGGGTAAATTAGATTAGAGGCTTTCCTCTAGACGATGAGGGGTACGTTTGGTGATAGCAGGGGGTGGCCCTGCGGCTCAGGAATGAACAACTGTGAGGGATATGTTTTTAAATGGTTTCCCAGCTGTAAGATGCACATAATTGTGGCTTTCCTTCATCTGGGAGACTTCAAGAGCAGATGGTTGATAAGGGTTCATACCAGCAAAGGCAGAAAAACACAAGCCAGGGTATCTGGTTTCAGTCTGTCCGTACCCGCAACATTAGATCTGATTTTGGCCCTCTCTCCCCACCCTGCGTGTACACAATTATCTGAATTCCTTTCTCCGCTGCTTCCTCCCCTCTGAAGCCTTGCAGACTGGCCCCGCTGCCTTTTCCGTTGCTTGAGGGAGGGCCGCACATTCGGGCTCTCTCCTTTCCCGGCCCATGGAGGGGTCTGTGCCATGGCCACAAGAACTGGCATTCCCCAGAGGGCAGAAAGCAACCATGAGGGTAGGAATTTATTCCCCATCCCCATATTTTTAACCTTTTGAGGTTAAAACACCCTAAAAATCAAGGGATTTCTGCTGTTTTAAGGTGCCAGTCCTTTGTGCCTCCGTTTCCCTTTCGTGCCTCACCTCTGCTGCTCGCCTCTGTTCGTGTCCAGAAAGAGGTCCCCCAGCCCCTTGCACTGCAGCTGGGGATCCCCAGGGGCTATTGCACAAGCAAGTATGGGCTGGTTTCCCAGGCAGATGTGAGGGCAACAAGGTAGATACGCTCAAGGGCACGACAAAAGCGTTGGTGTCCCACCTCACACTGCTGCCATCTCATTTTCCCCACCCAGACACCCTGGGAAATGGCTTCCGAAATACAGCTCTCCATCCTTCCCAGGGGTTGCCACACTCTGGCTTTTCCCACAGGAGGGCACATGCTTACCTGCTCGCAAAGGTATTCTTCCTAAAAAGTTGCATTTTTGTGCCATCTAAATCACAAAAATGTTTTAAATTTCATACACACTACTGTCCATTTTGGCTTTCAGGACAGCTGACAACTCCATAAGATAATTTGAGAATATCCCTTTGGTATGGATCCATGCCTGCTTTATGTACACTATACGCATAACAGCAGATCCTTTCTTCCTTTGAGTTCGCTATAGAAATATTTGAGCATATCTTAAACCACACATAAACATGAATACAACATGTAGATACAGTTTTCCTACCCTTAAACAGAACAGAGACCCATGTTTCCATAATAACACCTAAAGATTTGACGAATTCAGCTGAAACTTTCCCTGTTTTTTTTATTTGGGTTTTAGCCTTTTTGATACAACGTAGAAATTTCAGCATGGGAATTGCAGAGTTGAAAAGCCTTTGCACACTCCTCTGGTGTCACGCTGACATCACTTTCTGACATCCACTTTTGACTGATAGAGCAAAATTTTCTCTACAAACTCTAGAAACTAGTGGGGCTGCCTTCCGCTATGGAGCAATTGCTCTTGTTTCGAGGTGAAGCAGGCAAAGGGAGGACAGCATCAGGTGAAGAGGATCCTTCACAGGAGGACTCAGAAGGTTGGTGGGCGTGGCAGGAGAGAGGCAAGGCTGCATGTTAAGGTATATGCCTGTGCTTGGGCATATACCTTAACTTCAGCTTGCTACATGACAGTGGGTGCTTCTTCAGGCGGGAGGAAGGCAAGAGGCATCCCAGCTCCCAGGGTTAAGGAGCCATGCCGGTTTGCTGAAGTTGGCCAGGCACCCTGCTGGGAGCACAATTCACCTCATCCAGGTAGCAAGTACCCGGTTTGCCTATGTACATTCCAACGTGCCAGTCGTGAGTCCAGCTCCCAGCCAGCTCCTGGCAGCCCCTGCCCTAGCACATCTCTGCTGCTTCACGGTGGCTGCAAGCTTAACGGCACTGCGATAAAAGCCAAGCCAAAATAACTCCCCATGCTTCCTGCCTTAGGTCTGCTTCATATGGCTCACAGAAACACTCAGGCTGTGCATAGCTGGAAGGCGATTTTGGGAGGCTCAGAACTAGGTCAAAACAAACTTAATTTCCTCCAGGTCCAGGTGGGACACTGCTTTGCAAGCCGGGCAATTTGCATGCTGCCTTTCAGCTTTCCACCCGCCGCCGTCCCAGCCTGCCACATGTAGTCACAGGGAAGCCTTCAGCATTTTGGAGCACGACTGTTTTCCACTCTGCCTGTGCTCCAAAACAGCTGGACTGTTTTTGCCTAGGCTCCAGAAAACAAAAACAACAACAAGAAAGAGGAATCACCGTTGGGCATGGAAAGTTTTCAGCTCAAGCAGCATAAGTTTCAGAAGGTTATGAGCAGATAAAAAGCCACGGGATGCTGGAAGGCAAAGCATACAGACCTGACCATGGATACTTGCCATATGCTTTTTTAAAGCAGCCGTTTCTAAGGCAGCTGGTAGCCATGGTCCCAGTTCACCACACTCAGGAATTAAGGGCTGAATTGGGAGTGTTTGGCAGTGAGCACCTTGTGTAGGGACCCTGCCTGTGATGATGACAACCCCTGCCACGTTAGGTGGTTTCTGTGCCCCCTGCAAGGTCCTCCTGGGTGTCTCAGACCTCTACACTTCAAGCTGCCATGTAGGTCTTAATGGCAGTCCCCTTGGCTGGCAAATCTGGGGTTGAGCTGGGTCACAGAGATGGGGAGAGGAGCATGGAAGGCTCTCAGGAGCCCAGGTCACCTGCTATGGGTCGCATCCACCCCACTGTCCCGGTAGCCAGGCAAGACGGGGCTCTCATGGCCAGAAATAATCCAAAGTCAGACTTTCTGGCCTGAGAGTCAAGACACTGAGATTCGTCCTCCCCTCCAGCTTGGCATTTCCCAATCTAAAAAAGAACAACCCGATTTCTGGAGCTTCTTGTTTTGGCATTTTAAGAATTCACACCAGCCCATGCTGACCTTTTCTCTCCAAAGGCACAGGGGCCGACACGTGCGCCCCCAAGTCACGTTTTGCATTGTTCACTGCTGTTTTTCCCGTCCCCGTCCCTGTGCCTACGGGGCAGGACGCACGCAGCGCTGGTGCGGCAGGCGGGCGTACCAGGGCTATGACATAATGCAATAACCGAACTAGCCACATTTATTTATTTTGAAAAATATTAAGGGCAGCTGCTACTTAGCGCTGACTGAAATATTTTATTGATTTTTCTAGAGCAGGAGCGTCCTCTTTTGTGTTGTAACCCAGTATTACTCAAACCCAATGGTTGGACTATTCCAGAATACCTCACCTATGTTGCATTTTCCTCCCCTTTATAAACATACAGAGGATCTCCAGCCCTGAAGGTACACATCTGGGTAACAACAACCAGAGAAGTTACTGCCAGACATGCTTGTTCTGCCCCATCTTGCTCAGGCTCTATCTCCAAGCAGATCCAACTCGACAGGGACTTGTCCTTCCCCATCCATGCTGTAATGTCCCCGTAACATCTTACCAGCTGTTGTGCAGCACCTAGCACAATAAAGCCTTAATTACGAGCCAGGACTAGCGATGGCCTGAGTAGGCTTTATTTTGTATGTTTCCCTGTATATATCCCTTCCCGTTATTCTCTTTTTGGAATTGTGAATTTTGAGACGGTGGCAACGGGGATGTCCAGCTGAGTTTGTTTGGCACTTTCTCGTGGGCTGGTTTAACACTTGCTTCCTCGGTGTGGGTTTGTTTCCTGGGTAGGAAGATCGCAGAGCTCTTTTGTCACCCGTGCCTGCTCTGCTTGCGTCCTATCTCCTCACCCCAGGCAGCCCCACTGCTCGCCAGCCTGCCTCTCAGCAATGCCGCTCCCCACTCCAAACCTCCACAGCCTGCAAAAAAACAGCCTTTGAAGTTAACATCCCATTAAAATGAATGTTGTGGGGATGCCTAAAGAGCAGGCGCAGTCTGGGGAGGGAGACATCAAAGGAAGCAAAATACAGCAGCGGGGATGGAGCCGAAGGCATCAGAGCTGCTGGGACAACACAGACCTGTGGGGAAGCTGGCTGGGACTGCCAGGGCAGCCACAGGCAGGGTCGGTGAGGAGTGTGCCCACCTGTGTCACTTGTAAGAAATCTGTTATTGCAATCCAAACTCTATTCAGCAAGGATGCTCATTCAGAAACCACATCCACTCCGGAGGCACCCGAAGGCGGCGTGCCCTGCACCAACCCACCAAGTGGGGCCCAGGCCTCGGCTTTAATCCACGCTGGTTTTTCCTTCCCCAACTTGAAGGGGAAGCGGGGAGGAAACAGTCTATAAACTTCTCAGTGAGTGCTGAAATCAGTACCAGCTGGCACAGGGCAAGCAGCTGGTGTGTGCTGCGCTACGCCGATGCTCATGCCCCTCATCACCTCCTTGCTGCCTGGCCCTGGCCTCAGCACCGAGCACGAGGCAACAAGGTGGGCCAGCACCTTTCTGGTGGGGATTTTGGCTGGCTGAAGTCCACATGGAGGGAGAGAGGGTGGGCCCTGGGCACAGAACCATTTTTTTACATTCCCAACTTTGAAAAAAAAAAAAAAACCCACACCAAACTCAAATGGGTTTGTTGCACTTTGTGTTTCATTTGCACTCTTCGCCATGTTATGGAAAGTATTTCAATCCCTTTGTAACAAAGACCACCCTAATCCTATATAAGCAAGGGCTTCGGGCACCAGTTGCAAAATTTCCTGCAACCAGGGCTCTGCTCCTGCTGCCACCTTACATGAAGCCTGCAGCTCTCAGCTCTTGTGGTTTCCATGCTATGCTCTTGGGCTGGGGAATGCTCCTTATGGGGCTGGGGAATGCTCCTAAAGTAAGGAAAAAATAAAGCAGCAAGCCCTCCATCCACTGTACAGTGGAAACTGCATTGGGTCTATGATACAGCAGTGCGTAACAACTATATTCCGTGTTACAAGCTACAGGGTCAGAGAATGCTTGGAAACTATGTTCAGCAGAGAGCTTCACCATACACCGTCTCTTGGTCTAGACACTGTAATCATGTTATAATATAGTATTACACCCTTCAGCTGTACCTTGGAGAATCACAAGGTGCCTTATAGGCACCAGTTGATTAAATCCCACACATGCTGTAAGAGAGGAAGGGATGTACTGCAATTTCCCAATCAAGGAAACTGAGGCACATGCAGAGAGAGCAATTACATAGCAAACCTGTGTGTGAGCTGGGATTAAAACTAAGCTCTGCAAGGTCCTGCTGTCCTACCACACCAGCTTAGTGCCAGGAAGAAACTCTGACCTCTCCCTGTGAAATCTGCTATGGGCTTTGCTGCTTCTTTTAAGAATAAGTCCCATAGATCCATACCTCATCATTCCACCACCATAGGAAACCTGCAGCCATTCCTGCAGGACTGCATTAGGAAACCTCCATGGGCCCGGCTCGTGGGAGTGGAGCTGAGGAGTGCCACAGGAGTAGCTGCCAGCTGAGTGCCTTGGCAGGCTTCAACGAATGCCTTGCTGAGCCCCTCTGGGATTAAAGGATCATAAACATGAAGCACAACCTTGGGAGGGTCCATTAAAGCACAAAATCGTTATGGTAAAGCTCCCTATAATTTAAGAGGGGACGGAGCCAGAAGAGCTCTGGTGACTCATTTTATATAGCTCATGAAGGCAAGCGGGGCAGTGCTTCCCCTTTTGGTGTATGAGTTGAGACATCAGAGCCAGCCCTTCTGCGGACCCAGCACATGGCACTGGGTTTACTGGGACACTTCAAGATGGGGTATCCAGAAACAAGGAGCAGGAGGAGGCAGCCACCACGAAGGGTCTGGCTGCAATGATGTGGCAGCACTGGGTAGGAGAGGAGGAAAGACCAGCCCGCAGGTTTATTGGGGTATTATCCATCTTCCTCAGCCAGGAGCTGATCCTCCCTTCCCCCTGCAAGACTCAAACTGTGCAGTGATCAAGGGTCAGGTTTGTGACATGAGAGCCACAAGCCAGATTCAGAGTATAATTTCCCCAATATTCGTAGCGCTTTTTTAGGCAAAGTGAGAAGCCACTGAAGTCCCCTCACCTTATAAAGCTCCACATGGGATCCTATCAGGTTCTTAGCACAGTACTCCTCTATTCGAGTGACCTGGAGGGGATAAACTGAGGAGGAGCAGGGTGGGTGCAGACATCACACATCTCACCACTTCTCTGCCAGCAGCAGACACGTTTCCACACATCCCCCCACCAACGTGTGCCCCTCATGCAACAAGCAGATGCCCATCTCCTTCCATTACCATTTATATGTTTTCAAAATTGCTACTTAGAGCCAGATTTTTGAAAGCAGTCAGCACCCAACATCCCAAAGGTCCAGAGAAGAAGAAACAGAGGGAGTAAGTCACACACACGGGGGAGGGGGGTGTGTGTGCATGTGTGTGTGTCTCATTTTGTGCACTTCTTTCCTTCTCTCGTGCTGACAGATTGGGTCTGTGAATGAGTGGGTTTTACTCTTTGATGTGGATCTTATATAGAACACATGGTAAGAACAACCAGCAAAATGTTACATGATGTGAACTGAAACACAGGTACATGTCAAGATGGGGAGAATAACAACTTCAGGGCCAGGTATAGCAGCTTCCTTTGGGTGACCTCTGTGTCTGGTCATAATGTTGCTCCATCAGCTGAGATGGGCTGCTTTAATGTGGCTAATCACAGAAAATAGCAATGGAAATAGCCTACCACATTGTCTGCTCCTGCCGGGGCTGGTAACCAGGCATTAGCCAAGTGATGGCTGAGCAATAGTCACATCTGCCCAACATGATCCTGGTCCTGGTGCCCTGTGTGGGGTGGGAAAGGATGGGTTAAGCCCTGGGAGCACAGGAGGGGACCTGGCAGAGCCATGCTGGAGCCCTGGAGCACAGCAGGGCCGCCATCCTCAGGGCAGACAGTGCTCATTCATCTTGCCATAACCAGGAAGCCAAAACACCGTGTTAGCACTGAGCTGCTGTGAAATTCCCATTTTTCCAGCTGGTTGGAGCCAAAAGAGCTGCTGGAAACCAGAAAGGACCAGTGGAAACGAGATCCCGCACTGCAGCAGCAGTCAGAGCAGGGCTGACCTCTCCAGCACTGGGTGAGATTTAAAAAAAATCAGTGGAAGTAGATCAGCTCAGTATTGCTTTCTATCCAGTTTCACCTTGTTTTACATGGCAGCCAGGTTCAGAGAAGAGCAGGGCACAGCAATTTGTCGCATAGCTGATAGTGAGCATCCTCCACCACTGCTGGAGAAAATAATTAAAAAACGAAACTGAGCTTAAAGGTTGCCCCCAGGCTCAAGCAGAAAATCACTCTCCAGTATCTTCTTCCTCCCTGTATTTTATTTTCCTTTCCCGCATCCCTCCCTGTCAGGGGCTGCGGCAACGCCAGCCTTAGGAAAGGGCCAGCCTGTCGTCTGTCAGACGTGCGCCTACACAAACCACCGCCGCTCGCGCACACCAAGCAGTTAAGCTTTCCTAAGTGGTCCTGGGCAGCCTGTCAAGTCCCAAGCTTGTCTGCAGAATGTGGTTGTAATTAGATAATTAATAACTTTGAGAAGGAAAGGAAAGGAAATAAGTTAAATGGAAGCTTTCCTTAGTGGGAGGAAATAATTATATCTGCTTTTTGATATATGAGCTGAGGTGGCTTTCTGAAGGCAGAAACAGCATCTCGCCTGCAAAGCCATCCCTCCCCATTTAGACAGGCTCTCCCATGGGCACTGCTGGGTCACAGAGTTTGTCCCACCAGACCACAAATGAGCAGCAGCAGGTTGCTGCAGGTCAGAGCAAACCCTGCAGGTAACAGGGCTCCCCGACGCGTCGCTGGATCTTGTCACATCCCGATAAATGGGGCAGAGGAGTGACGATATGCAGGGCTGGGTCACTGGGAACCACGTGTAAACCAGGGGGTTAGCACAACATCTTTTGGGGTTGGAGACACTGCTGTCAGCATACAGACTTCTTGATGGATGCATTGCTCCTGCCTATGGATTTCCCATTTCATAGTACAATGCAGAAAAAGGCTGTGACATTACCACACTCTGAACTCCAGCTATACATCCAAAAGTCAAAGGAATTGTTAAGTTTAGGTTCATTTTTTTGTTGTTTTTGGATGTGCTTAGATATTGGATAAATATGTTACCCCTGGATGGAAAGAAAATATATTTGTTTCCAGCAGGGTTTGCCTGATTTTGCAGGAGGAGCTGAGTCGCTGTGGGTGGGGTTTCTAAAGCCCATCTCAGGTGCCTGACCATCTGATCTCGCCATTTCGCTTGTTTAAGGGGTGGTGAGGGCTGCTCCTGGTGCGTTGGATCTCGCCCAGCTGCCAGATTAACTGCGTGCCTCCACGCTGCTGGGACCGGGGCAGGTTTCAACACATGGTTGAAATCAAGGTGGTTGAACCACAGTCTTGATCTGTAGGGGAAAAGAACTTACAAGCCAACGTATCTCAGAAAGATGTCCTGTATTTGGTGTATTCATTTTTCTTTTCTTTTCTTTTTTTCTTCTCTCCAGACTGTTCAGTGTCTGAGACTAAAGTGGAATTGGGATGTATCCAAGTTTGTAGCTTCTGAAACCTTAACAACCTCAAGTAAACTGGTCCAAAAGACGCCTCTTGACCTCCCTCGCTCCGAACTCTTGTGGACCACTTAGACTGAGCAGAAAACAGCACCAAAGCTAATGGTCTGAACCTTTGCAACATCCCTCCCCAAGCGACTGACCAAAGAGAAACAACATTCCTGGTTGTTCATTTTTGTTGTGTTTTGTGTCTGTCTGTCTGTGCATTTGGTTTTATTTCTTTTTTTTTTTCTGAAAGATCTTAATTCAGGAATACATTTATGAGAAATCTTTGGGTTCAGATTTTACTTCCCTTTAGCTGTATTATTTCTTGGGGTTTTTTGGTCTGTTTTTTAAAATTCAAAACCTGATTTCTTGTACAGTAATGTCAAAACTGGACCAAGGCTCTCACAAAAGAAAAAGAAGATAAAAAGCCCACCATGTCCCCAGCTCCCTGCATGATTTGTTTCAAGTACAGCCTGGATTACAGACTGCCCTCCACACTCTACCACCTCTTCCTTATTACTCCATGATTTGCTACCGCTCACCCCCCCCCCCCTTTTTTTTTCATTTTCTGTTCCAGTGTATATGTTGCTTATTTGTTTTATTTATTGAGATATTTTTAACAAGCTAAGAGACTGCAATGTCGCTGTGTATACTGCTTCTCTTGCCAATAAAAATAAAGATGTCATGCAGCTACCGGGGGTACGAGATTTACACTCTCGACTGCACGGCTCTGAGCAGAAGCTGAGCCACTTCCTTGCACCCCGCAATGTTTTGACACTCATCAATTTGGCTAAAATCTGTTTCCCAGGTAGTGGGTGAAGGGATGCAGAAGGTACGGGTATTGCCTGTCTAGGCTGATGTCTGCCTGCATGCGTGAGGTTATGTACTTGCCCCCTGGCTAAGGAGCTCTGCTCAGGCCGTGGGTGCTGCAGAGGAGGCACGCACCTCTTCAGCGCTGTGGTCTCCAATGCACCGCTTGAGTGGCTGCTGCTCTCAGCAGAGCCCTTTATTAAGCAAAACGCAACATATCTCAGTACGCCTCAGAGCCACTGGTCTGCATGCTTGCCTCCAGCTAGAGCAACAACAATTTGGTCTCCATCACGCTTGCTGGTGGAGATCCTAAGGGCAAGCATTTCTCAAAGAGAAGAGGGGCTGCACACTGCCATGTGAGGTGCTGCACAAACACATGGTGATGGAAAAACTGTGCCCACGACCCAGAGAGGCCTTTGCATGTTGTTTCCAGAAGAGATGCGTAACCCACAAAAGCCGTTGCACTACAGAAGTGGTTGCCCAGAGTCACTGGTCTGCTCCTCCTTCCTACTTCACCTTCACCCTGCGAGCAAACACTGGTGGGCTTTGCTAGTGCTCACCAGCCTTCCTCCACTGCCTCATAGAGCCCTGTCAGACCCCTGGCCATACACATGCTGAAGCCAGGTTTCAATTTCCAGGTCATAAATAACACACTTTAAAAGAATTAATTCTGAAATTTTTTTTTTTTAAATTCCTTTAAAGAACAATCCTGGTGGATGTGGAAACATGGGGCTAAATTATGCCAAATGACCTTTTTGTTCTCCCACCCTTTCCCTGCTGGATTAACAACAGCGCTGGTTAGCTTAAGAGCATCTGGGCTGCGACACCGAGGTGACAGAGAGAAATTGATTAAAGGGCAGGTCTCTGGCACGGGCAGTTTGGGAGCCTCAGCGTTTGTTGTTGGGATTATCAATTCAATTTTGCAAAGCAAGAGGCAAAACAGATCTTTGTAAGAAAGGTCTGCTCAGAAATTGGCAGGGAGTGATGTACTAGGGGGGGAAAGAAAAGATGGTGAAGGATAATTGACTCCGGAAACAAAAAAAAAAAAAGTAATGCTGTGGTGTCTAGAGCCATTAAAAAATAAATCATGTCATTCCATCTAAACCAGCTTCAGAGAAAAACATTTTAATATGCCAAATCAAGAACATACATGTGTGTATCAGATGCATTAATTGTCTGATAGGTTTCAGAGCTTGAACGTCAAATGTTTATTTTAAAACAAGCGCAGTTACATCAAGTAAAATACATCACATCCATTAGAAGCTCTTACTTTCTTAAAAGTAAATGACATCTCAGTCCGGGCTTTTGGTACCAGCAGAGCCAAAAATGCCATTTAAGAAGGTGAATTTAACAGATGTCATGCGATGCAGCATGCCACGTAGCAAACAGCATTTTTTTTTCCCCCAGGGTATGTGTGTTAGTGTGTTAGTTCCTTCAATTTTGTGAATCTTAAACGATGCTCCAGATTGCGCCAAACTGATTTCACCACAAGGAGTGACATTTCTCTAAGCATGGACACCCAAATCCAATTTCAGTTTCATTGATGGCTTTTCGGAAGAGCCTGTTGTGCTGCTCCACTCTCCCAGGACCTGACCAGGACCGGGAGGAGATGGTCAGACCTACCCAAGCCACAGGTCAGATGTGTGCAGCCGTAGCAGCACCACCATAGCTGCCATGTGCCTTCCATAATGCTACAAAGGGTGAACCCCATGCTTCAATATCATGCATTTAAGGACTTGTCATGGTAGATGAAAGCGTTTGGTACCTCTCTCTGCAAAGTGCACTAGTGACTACTAGTGAAAATAAATGTCCACAAGCACCCGTTGGTACCTCTTCCATGAATTCTGGGTGTTAGCCAAGGCTCCTGTGGGTGAATGGCCTTGGAGAGATAAATTTGGAGCCCAGAGATATGATACAACATTTTATTTCCAGCAGAAGAAGTAGTAACTGTAAAAACTGGTTAGGCCGCTCAGAAACCAGCCGTGCCACAGGGCTCAGATGAGTGGTTTCAGTTCCCAAGGGGAGAATGGAGACTATCAAATGCTCAAAAAACTCCTGACAATTTGAGAGCTGTAAACTCTCTGGGTAACAGATTTTTAACAGAAAACACATTTGAATTGATGAATAGAGAGACACGCGTTTCAATCAGCTGCTGAAAAGACTTTTCATCTTGTGTGAGTTCATCTTGCATGAGTTCATCTTGCATGAGCTGCAGCCCATAGCTGGCAATGTGGGTCAGTTAGGAAGAGGCCGAAGTAAAGGCAAAACCCAGACCCTAAAACTGCAGCTGTGTTGTCATGCTCATGACATAACATATCTATATTTACTTCTCTTTTTCATACATAGGAGCTTTTTCAATAGCATTTATCACACCATTCACCCTAATTCCCAAGGTGATTGAATTTGTCCTTCCCAGTTCGACCCCTGCATGAAACCCCAACGCCCTGTGAGAGATGAAGAGATGTACCCACGGGCAGGGACGGACTGTCTTCCGCAAAAAAGAATGAAACAAAAAATCCCTTAATGCATCAGGCTCAGCCCCAGGCGATAGCTCCCAACAACAGGGTTGCTCCTCCATGGCAGCACGCACGCACACGCGGAGCCTGGCTAAATATTGGTCCTGGATATTTGGTCTCTGCGTACGTGAAAGGCTACAGGAAGCACCCAGTACACGCTATTTTGTGCAGGGGTCTGGCTAACAACAAAGCAAAATATTCACTGGAAAGAAGCCAAACACTGAGGTGGTGATGTAAAGCGTACAGAAATTATTTCCGTTTTTATTTTTTTACTCAATCCCAGCTCAGCTTAGCATCACCAACACCACCCCCACCCCCCATTTTCCAAAGGGGGAAAAAAGGTTTTCAGCTGCCACTTGCATTTTCAGCTAGTGTCCTTGATGCCAACCAAATGAAAAAATAATTTAAAAAAACCCCAACGAACAAATCCAAACCTCAAGTCCTACCCCTTGGGATCCCTTTTCTCCTTGGTCTCCCCCAAGGCCACCCTGTTTTCATGTAATGTGGGAATGCTGACAGCAGCAAGAGATCGGGGAAGGGGGGTGTGCTGACAGTTTTTCCCAGGGATGCTTGTAAACTTGGAGTCCTCGCTTGGCTGGGACCACCCAGGCACTGTTTCTGGGATGGTGAATTCAGCCCCCCTCAAAGGGTAACTGCAAAGAGAGGTCTATGTTGGTTAGCATTGTCTCAGCACTGAGACCTTGGCTAGGGGAGCTTGCATCCCACCCAAACCTGGGAGAAGAGAGAGCCTGAGAGCCTTCAGGGGCACCCATATGCAGTCAGCTGTATGATCAGGGTATGATAGATCTTCTATTTACTGCTGTTATGAAGCATAGTGACAAAGTGGCCTTTACCTTAAAGGTAAAAATTGTACCCAGAAATCACAAGTGATGTGAAAGTGCTGTGGCCCGAGATTTTTGCTGAAACTAATCTCTCATGTCACCTGGCCAGGCTTGAGGAGCAAAATATTGCACGTGGCCTCCATCTGTTCTGCCAAGCTTTGCTCACAACATTGGCCAGAAATACCCTCAGGTATTTTCAATGAAGGCTCCGTTCATTGCTGGATTCAACCAAACATGGATCTCAAAAAACACAGATGACTTCTGCATGCTTGGGCTTTGGAGATCCCCTTCAAAGTACTCACTGAGAGGAGAGATTGCAATTACTGATATCAAGTGCAATGGTGGCAATGCCCACCACCCCAGGAAACTTCACTAGTGTTTCCCTGGGACTCTGTGTTGAGCCCCACCTGGCTGGCCAGCATGTGCAGTGGTTTGGGAGGAGCAGACCCTTCCCTCGGGGCCCTCCACCATCTTCTTCAGGCAGACAAAACCTCTTCGAGCAGCTGCGTCAGCAGCAGATGTACTGCTGGAAGCCACAGAAGGCAAAAAGGAGAGGTCAAGCCCAGAAGAAGACCCTCTTTCACAACCCATCCCTTCAACACTCAGGCATGCTCTCTTCACAATGCATTAAAAATCATCAGTTTATGTCTCATCTTTAAGCCTTTTTCCCACCTCTAGCACCAAATCAGTAGCCATAAGCTGGTCACCTAAACCCCAATAAGAAGCAAACACCATACTAGCATTTTGCTCATGTTTTAATGGAATATTTCAAGCTGATGCAGTTTTTTCAGCCATATCTTGATGCTTTTTGAGGTTTCGATGCCATTCCACTCGCCTTTGTAGTCTCAGAATTTGTTTTGAGCATGGTAAAGTGCACTCAGCCCTTTTATGATTTCCTGTCTTGCTTCAGAGCCCTGCACTGAAAGACTTTAGTTGCCTCCTAAATCTTTTTCCAGAACTCTCCTGTCACTTTAAATATTGGCCAGCATTTTGTTAGCTTCAAGACTTTGAAATAATATCAAAGTAAACCTCAAAGGAAAATAACGCAGTAAAGAGTAAGGTTGGAGCTTAATTCATATTTAAATAAAGATCTTGCACTTCAGCTTGGGTTACTGTGTAAAATGACTGGGAGCAAATGGCGCTTTTAAAGGCCTTATTCCCCTGGGGGTCTATTTTAAAAAGATCGGTGAGCCTACCAGGCAGAGGAATGAAATTGCTTTCCCATGAAAAAATCCCTACCATTGGGAAGAAAAAAATTTGAAGTTCTCCAGAATCAAGATGGACTTTTTCCTCCCTCCCCTCCTGAACTGTGACCCTGGACGACGTTTGTAAATGGTGCTCTCTCCCTGCAGGCAGACAGGAATGTGTTCAAAGCCCTTGCAGAAGGAAACAAGGAGCTAAGGACCGATTTACAAATAAAAACATAGCTTTTTCTTTTTTTCTTTTGTTTTCTGGGGTGAACAGCACATTTTCTGAAAAGTGAACAGGCGATATCCTTCTTTCCCCTCCCAAAACACTAGTTGTCAGGAACGAAAGAAGGAACTAGGGGCTGGTTTCCAACAAACCTCAGCACCTGTCAGGGATTTGTACGAGGCTGTGAAGGGCAGCTTTGCAAGCTGATTGCCCAGTACAGGTACGTTTGCATGAGTAGCCAAGCACACAGCTCTCCTTGACTTTATCTGGGGATCTCCTTTGAAAGTTGCCTTTAAGCTTCATATCCTGCTGCAGTGCGGAGCAGAAGTGGTCATGGATTTAGCCTTCCATGTACCCTCTGCCTTTATTTCTTATTTCCTACTCAAGCCCCAGGAACAGTGGGCGGGAGGGACAGCTTTTGCTAACGCCAGCAACTCCAGATCTGCCAAAACCCGAAACAAAGGCTGTGAGAAAAATATTTCTGCAGGAAGCATTTGCTGAAACATGATTCATTTCTTTAAGATAAGTCATATTTCCTCTGGCCAACACTTACAAAAGGGTTAGCCTCCCTTACCCGTACTCCAGCCTGGATGATGAACACGGCCAGAGCATGTGCTTCCAGTCGAGCCTTTGCAATGCTGGCGCACTTGCACCGCGCTCGACGGCATGGCACACCGTGCAAATTTGCTCTCATGCAAAGGTAGTTTGTGGCTGGGGACTTGCATGGTTTGCTCTGGGTTTTTCCTTATTGTCAGTGCCATGTTCCCCTTGCACCAAGTCACGCTGCTGAAGGGGACTCTCCCCCCAGCTTCATGCCACCACTTCAAGCAGCATTGTTTTCAACCCGGGTCTGACATCCCTGCCTCGGTTGCTGTGGCTTTTTCACCAGCTACTAGAAACAATGGGCTCTGTGGGTCATTTGCAGTTCATCATGTCTTTGAGTTGTCCGGGTAGTTATTTGAAAAAAACATTCTTGCTTCGCACATGGCCACAAGATACATAATGAAATTTCCTAACATCCCTTATTTCAGAAACCTCCTTCATGAGCGGCCTGCCAGACTGCAGCTTGCTTTCCCAAATTAGTGATCTGGTGGAAACTCAGCGGGAACTGGGCGAGGGACCAGCTGGCATGGTCCCGGCGATGCGTGAGACAGCGGCTCACTGAGCGCCGTGGGAGGTGGGGACTCGCGCCACAATCCCCTGGCCCGCCTGGGTCTGGCGCCAGGGCTCGGCTCCGGCACCTGCGCTGCCAGTTTTTGACCCTGACCCCTCGCCTTCCAACAGCCCTTTGCTTCCTCACGTGTGGCATGAGGAGCTGGCTGAGCATCTTCCTCCTCCTCACCCCTCTGGGTGCTCAGCAGAGGTTGGAGGTTGCACAGGGCTCTCCATCCAAGCAGCACACCGGGCAAGTCCTGTTGGGGTGATGGACCCAAAATGCTGGGCAGGGAGCTCCATGGACATAGCCCCTCTTGCTACTCAGGTGTGGCTCATGCCAAAACTGGCAGGTCTCATCCATGGGGACAGCCACACATCTGCCACACCCAGGCATGAGCCTCACACGTGGCCAACCTTGGCTGCTCTTTAGAATCCATCCAAGATGAGGCCTCTGACCTCTGTATTTGCTCTGCTTTTTCTCCATCGCTTTCCCCTGGACACCTCTATCCTGCTCCACTGGTCCCCACCAGACCACATTTCATCTGAGCTTCCTCTACGCATCAGTGACAATCAGAGCCAGTGCCTGTTCAGCACTGTGGCCACCACCCTGTCCCATCAATGCCACCTTCCCTCTGGCGGACACGTGGCACCAAGCTGTAGTACCTGGAGGGCACTGGTGCTCCTGGGGAGCATGAGGACATCTGGCCTCAGATAACTTCTTGTGGTTCAGTGATGCAAGCCAAGGAGTTGTGGTATCCTGGTGGCCTCATGGCATCCCAAGCACTCCAGGTGGGATGCCAGGAGAGACGACAAGCTTGAATGCCCTTTGCTGCTCCATACCAGAGAGGAGGGGTGGATGTGGTTGTGCTTGCACTCAATTTTTAACATCTTGGCCGTGAAGGGAACCCAATTTCCTTCCAATTGATTTTTTGGTTTGTTTGTTTCCTTTTGTTTTCCCCAGGACACATGAAATCAGAGGAGTTGGCTGGAGAGATATTTGCGTGAGTTATTACCTGGCTCACGCTCCCCGCAGGCTGGTGTCCCTGTGACCCCTTGCTCAGCAGCAACAGGGCTGCATCATTGCCATCAGCTATGTGCATCACGCCACCACCATGCATCTTTGGGCACATTGAAACAGCTGGGGATGCCTATGGTCTATGCATGTGGCCTATGGCTCATTCGCGCCAGGGTTCGGCTTGTGCTTCAGTAGCCAGTTGCCACAACAAGGCATCCTTGTGTCATCAGGGTGCAAGGACAAGCTGAGATACTGGAGGAACTTGCACCACCTAAAAGCCAGCAGGGAAATAAATATTCATCAAATCTTGAGTCACAGCCTTCTCACATTACAGCAGTGGGGTGAGATTTGTCTCTTCTGGAGAAACAACAAGCACTACCTTCCACAGCCACAAAAAAGGAACTACAAGCATGAAGGAAGAGAGAGGTGCAGAGGAAGAAGAGGATTAGCATGCAGTGCAGGAAGGAAGGTAAGCAAAGTCTTGCCTGTTCATATGGACCACACATGAATACCTCAGCGTTGAGATCGATGGCTCATTCAGGCTTCAACTCAGACCCATTTTCCGTATATCGAGTGTTGCTCTCAGGTTATACTACTTCTCTGCACTGGGACTTCAGCATTACCTTTGTAAGCCCATAGTTATTAGTGCTGCATTAAAATAGAATTAAATCAACAACGCCAACATTTTTGTTGCAGACGCTGTAGGAGCAATGTGTTCCCACTAAAGGAGTGAGAAGATATTTTATGTTATGAAAAATCACTTTTTCTGCTAGTCCTTTGCAAGAAATTCCTCAAAATGTCCATCAGATCTGCAGAGCTCTCACTCTACACACCTGCGCAGCCATCTGGGATGAGTGGGACTGAAGCCCTCAGTGTATGTGCCCCTGCCCTACCCTCCAGCTCCCCTCCTGTGCAATGTGGTGCACAGGGTCTCCTCTGCCTACATCCCATCCCTCCCCATGATGGACGACATTAGGGTATTAGGTGAGAAAGAGCATGATACCTAACAGCAAAAGCTCTCTGAAGGGAGGCTGCAGCACACAGATCCCCAACCTGGTTTGGGGCAGCAGCTCAAGGAAGGATGGGGGAAGTCTAGCCCCAGCACCACAGCGCAGCATGGACTGGGAACCTCTGATACAGCTCTGCTGGGCTGTAATCAGATCTTACAATACTGAACCTCATGCTGTGACATGTTTATACGACCAGACCCTTTCCCCTTCATTAGTATTGGGGTCAGGAGAAGCCAAAGGTCAGGCTTGAAGCCAATGATTTCACTTCTGCACAAAACCATGGCCTCCCTCTACCTTCCTCCTCAATGAGTTTGGCTCATAAATTTTCATTTAGTACCACCGAGCTGACTTTCCCCCACCCCCATTCTCTCTAACAAGAGAGATATTTCATTCCCCCAAACCAGAGGGCAGTTCCTTATTACCCCGAGTCCCAAGCTATTTGGCAAGCTTTGGCCAGTATCCTGCCCCGTGCTTCAAATTAAGAAGTGCCAGTCAGGACTGCGAGAAAAATAAAGGTGGCAGAGATGTGACACCTCTTGGCTGTCTCTCGCCAGATCGGCAGTCCCGCTGCCCGGTTTTAATGGCCCTGCCACCCATGTTACTACAGCATCAGCACCCCGTTTGACACGCTGGGGGCTGGAAAGTGCAAAACCAAACCCACCGTCAGAAATGCTTGCTTCACTTTGAAGAGAAAACAAGGAAAGAAGTGGAAAATGCAGCTGGCTTTCAGGTTTGCTGCTTGCACTCATTCATAGACCAGAGTCCAGCTAAAGCTCAGTGTCAAAGAGCAAACCAAACTGCACGAGCCAAAGTGCCAAACATCTGTGTTTCTCCTTGGGAAACTGCATGTCTCGGAGAGGAACGGCGCTTTCTGCAAAGCCCCTCTGTCCTCTGCTGCCGTGGACAGCTCTGAGCCTCCCAAAAGGTTCAGCCTTAGTATTGCTTTACAAATCCTGCACTTTCTTACTGCACTTTTCCAGTGGTGGTTCTTGGTGCTTGCTCATCTGACAGCACCCTCCTGTTTTGAGGGAAGTTTCAGAGCTCAGCTAGCATGGGAAAAGAAATTGGCTCCCGCCATGCAAGAAGGAGGTGATTTAGACAGCCAGTTTCAAAGGAGGTTATGGGATTTGGGTGCTCAAATCC
>NW_009259029.1:813978-824502 GCF_000687185.1 Egretta garzetta | reverse complement strand
GAAAGTGAGCACCTGCTTTTCACAGCTGTTTGTGAAAAGCCCGCTGGAACAATCTCACCCTTCCTGGAAGCTGAATGTGCTCTCTGCCCCAGAGCTGCAGGTTCACATCCCCCAGGGGCATCACAGTTAAAAACATGTTTGGTGGTTTCAGCTGGGTCTCAACTCCCACTGGCCACACTGAAACAAGAGAGTTCAAAACCAGCTAGCGATTTCTGAGCAGTTGGGTTCGACTCCTCCAAAGTCTTACGACAGCTTCAGGCTAGGGCTGCACACCTTCCTGCGTCAGCCTGGCCAGGGACCACACTGCTGTGAACAACTGCTCAGCAATTGCTGCAATCCCTGCATAGCCCACTGTTTTTATTTATGCCCTGGTGAGGCATAATCGATGTGAACCATCACAACCACTGATGAACTTGCTAACAATAGTACCTATAAATGCCCCGCAGCCAGGAGTAAATGTGTGCATCTCGCACCCAACACAGGTGGTGGAGATCATACCCAGCTCAGCTGGCTCTGTTTTTCCAGCCACTCCAACAGTGTCGCTGGGGAAAATTTCCCCTGACTAGGCCATCCTCACGTCCCCAGCCTAGCTCAGGGTGAAGGACAGTGCCTGTGGGTTGGTGCCATCGTGTGGATACAACTGCAATGGAGAGGCAGGAGGAAGAACACTGGGAAAAGGACAAATTTGGTGTTGTCCAGGTCAGAGTCTAGGCCTAGTTCCCTCCTAGTGATACCGATGGGCTTAAGTGGGACCATGCTGCTTCCTCCAGCAGGTTGAATAAACATAATAACAGCAGAAGTACGTGCCACCTGCACCTTATCTACCCTACAGCATCTCCAGGTGCTGACAGCAGATCTTCAGAGGGAGTTTTCCCAGATGATGCTCTAATGAAAGCAGCAGCAGCAGCTGAGATTAAAATATCCGCTGTGCTCAGAAGGCTCAGAAGCTGAAACGGAGCTGCAAGTGACAGTCTACCTTACTCAGGCTTTCACGTTTGGAAACGGGGCTGGAACGCAGTCATACGTGTATCATCCCCTCCAGGATCTCCAGGACTGTCTGCTTTACCAACACAAACATACTCTCGAACCTGAAGGAAAATCAGGCTGTGGATTTTGGCTAATGGCAGAGGGTGGGTTTTTTGCTCTGGGCTTGCATCCTGTCCTGGAAGTCACACGGTCCCCAACCTCCAACTCTCTTGCAAAACTGAAAAGCAATCCCAGCCCAGGATAAAAATAAAGGGTCCATGGGGCCCTGTCACTCTTGGGTCAACTGACGCAGTGGACGTGCAATCAAGCTCCTTCATGTAATCTTTCTGCCGCCTTTTACAGGCTGAATCTGAAAGGGAGCCAAATGACGAGCAGGGGGGATAACGAATCATGAGGCTGGGGTTTCCTTTGTTCAGCCAAAATCCCAAGCCAAGTCCTGCTGGCTGGGATGTTCCTGTTATCTTGCAGAGCAGAATGCTGAACTCCGATGGGTTCCTTCCAAAACCCCAAACCTGCCCCAACTCAACGCTCCACTCCTTCCAGGACAAGGACGGGGGACAAGCTTGGTTCCCAGAAGAAGGGGAGGAAGTCTGTGAAGACCCTATCTAGGCACTGCTCAGCCTCCCTCTCTTCGGAGGAGGCAGTTGTGTCTCCGTACCGACCTCTGCACCTCCCACACACATGCTATGCCTGTCCGCCCTTGTCATGGTTTTGGCTCCCCCCAAGTTCACACTGCCAAGGTCTTTGCAGAGCACTTGTAGCGTTGGAGCAGAGTGACTTCCCACTCGCAGGCGTGCTATCTCTGCCAGGATATCTCTGGAGGAGCTCTGGATCTTGGCTCTGGAAGAGCTGGCCGTTGGGGACCTCCTTGGACGAGGTGCAAGGGACATGCAGGTGGCCGGCACTCAACCCTGAGCACCTGGAAAACCCATGCTTGCACTGTTCTGGTTGTCATGGATTGGACCACCAGTCTATAGGTGCAGGTGGGATCTCATTTGTCGATCCATCAGGGTGCATCCATCCTTAGCTAGCTGGCGCCCCGTTCCAGACGGGTTTTGCAGCATGTGGATGACTGCATCCAAGATTCATTAATGACCCAACCCCACATTGCTGTTTCATATTAAATTGTTCCCAACGCTATGCATTGTTATTTGGGAAATCTATGAATTTTTCCCATATGTCTTTGACCTATGAAATGAACATCCCTCAAAACTGAAAGGTTATTGCCAACTACGACGTGTTTTCATTTCTTGTCTTTAAGCATATTTCATGGTTTGCCAAAACTTTTTAGGAGCTTGAAACTGAAGGCCTTGACTCAGGAAAGCGCTTCAAACACATGCCAAATAGGACTTATGCACACTCTTGCATCTAAGCACGTGCTATAGGCCTGTGCTGGACTGACACGTTTTCCCAAACTGGTGCCAAAACCCATCTTCATTAACTCCTTCAAAAACTTCATTAACTCCTAGACACTGATTCTGTTCTCGACTTTATTGACAATCACCTACAGGTGAAATTTGGCTTGCAGGTGTGCGGCTCCTAGATTGCAGAGAGCAGCTAGTGATTTGGGGATTGCTGGCTGGGGCTTTGGGAAGCCGTAAAAAGCCAGAGTAAGTAGAGGTGGGTGATATTTTTTAAATGGCTATTTTAAAAAATACAACAATTTGCAGAAATTTCATAGAGTGGTTGGTTTTAACAACAACAAAATCTGGCAAAAAAATTCAGATGGTGTATTTCAGGAGTTTCTAAATTAAAACTCTGAAAGGACTTTGATTCAAAAATTCTTTCTTATTTTAATTTTACGATACAAAATATTCAGTGTCCAAGTAAAATATTTCATTTCAGGCTGACTGAAATATCTCACTTGACAAAGAATATGTGGTGATTTTTTTATTATTATTATTTTAGTTTGCCAGAAATTTCTGACATTTCATTTTTCAGTTCATCCCAAATTGGTATTTTGACTTTTTGAAATTTCTCTAATAGAAAAGTCAGTGCTCATATATCTACATATATTGTGAGAACTGAAAACAGAGCTGGGTAAATGAAGAGGGGATGCAGAAGTCCAACTCTAAAGTTTGTCTTTAAGAACTTGCCAGTCATCCAGGAGGAATTCAAGCTATGGCGGATACTGTGGGTAGCAAAAGACAAGGGAATCTGTACTCCACTTCCAGGAAAGAAACATTTCGTTGTTACAAGGAAAAATACCGGATGGAGACCAGACCCAGCCCCAAGTTTTCAGCATTCCTACCTGCACTGCTAAATCCCCAAATCAAGCCTCTTCTGCAGCATGCCTTTTATCTCAGCAGCACGACTCTCTGCACGAAAGAAAACCTGTATTCTGTTTCAACACATTTCTGACATAGCTACGCCGTTAACCCACAGAGCACAGTTCCCACAGGAGATGTCTGAGATGGGGAGCAGATGACGGTAGCTTCACTCTTGCAAGCAGCCCTGGCCTTTTTGAGGTGAGGTCTCCAGTCCAAGACATTGGACAACCATAGCAAGGTTTTGCCTGTCCTTTCCAGCTGCAGAGAGCAGGCAGAGAAGTGCGTTTAGTTAATGACCACACATGACTTGCCCCACCATGGGACCTTAGGAAAGGCTACCATGATGGAGGACCATGTAGTTCGAAGCATCTGGCAATCCCTGCCGCGGGAGAGTGGTGCAGTGCACAAACCGAGCAGAGCAACGATGGCAGCTCAGGAGTTACCTGTGGTGGCTGCTCCCTGTCCAGCTTAACCTGCCCATGTGGAGCAGGGAGCACGCACACATGGGAATGTGCAACCACTGCTTTCCTCTGCTGGGACCCTTCATCTCCTGCCTTTCCCCCGTCCCAGCCTCCTGGGCTCTGGGCTTGTTTTTATCCTCTAACCCACCCCATGAAGCCAAAATTCCCATTGCAGGGCCCCCTGGGTTCACAAATTACCCCTCTGGTATTTGTTGCCCCAGGGGACTGGTGATGGCAGGTAGTACAAGAACTACTCTGTGGTGTCTGCAGCTCTGACTCTGTCTCCCCAGACAAGTATTGCCCTCAAATGCAAATAGTGGAGTAAAGATGATGCTGGACTTTGTGTGAATTAAACCTAAAGTTTTTATCTCAGCAAGATAGGGGGCAAGCAAATTCATTTGATGAATGAATTGTCAGATCTGATTCCCCCTTCCTGAGACCAGTCTGAGCACACAGCTTCAAGACTGCTCTAAAAGACATCAGCACTGTGACCACTGAGCATCCCACCTCTGAGCCCAGTCTGACCAGGCTGGAGAGGGGACTTCACCAGTGTGCATCCCCAGGCAGCACTTTGGAGATGATCTTCACCATGTACAGAGTTTACATCAGCAAAGCAACCGGAGCTCTTCCACCCATATGGCTATTACACAAGATGGCCAACAGAGAGGGGGGAAATGCCTAAAACACATTTTTTGATCCTTAAAAAGTTTGGTCACTCCTGAAATCAATTAAAAATGAAGAGGCTTTAATAGGGAGTTGAAAGAAGCAGTAGGGCGGGTCACTTGTTTTTATTCCTATTGTCAAATGGTAAAATTGTTCTCTTATTTAAGATGTCAAAAGCCTGTGAAGCAAACAAACAAAGCCCAAAGTGCCAACTTCCCAACACTCAACCACAGTGACACATAAATGGATACAAGGAAACAGGCTGCAAAAGTTGCAGAAAAAAATAAATCTCCCTGAGAAGGGCTCTGCCAAAATTAAGGGGAAAAGAGGTTACAAGCATTTGTGGGAAACAGCGCTAAAAGGGAAGGATGAAAGAGACACAGAAAAAAAAAAAAAAAAAGAGGAAAGAGCAGAGGGAGAGAGGACTGGGGCTAGGGCTGTGCCAGTCAGGAGGGATTTGGCCGGATGATGGTTTTACTGCATTTAAATGTGCAAGATATACTTTGATTAATTCTAGTAGACTACACCAAAGTCATCCTTGCAACTCCCAGTGTGCTAATTACAGAGAAGAGGCGGACAGTGACTCATGTTGGAAAAAGCCCAACTTCCAATGGGGGGAAAAAAAAAAAAGAAAAAAAAAAAAAGAGGAATCTCAGTGCTCAGGCAGCAATGACGGTCCCCAGACCCGCGCTGGGAGAAAGGTCGGGGCAGGCATGGCTGTGGGGGATGAGCACAGGCCGGGCTGTTCCCAAAAAGGGCTGGCAGGGGAGCCCCCCGCCAGGAGGATGGGGGACATGGGGAAAGGTGGGGTACCTGGTTGTGGGGTGCCTCAGCATCTCCCTGGCCATGCAATCAGGGGAGCTGCTTTCCCTCAGTGCTAATCCCATCACATGGAGGCAGGGATGCTGCCATCCCAGCAGAGATGCCCTTGGGGAGACATCAGTGAGGTCTGCCCCAGGGCCTGGGTATGACATTTCTCCTCCTTGATACCCAAAACCCCTTCTGCCAGGTGGTGAAACGCAAGAGGGCAGGAGCTGGAGGATTGCTACGTGCCCCTGCCTCTACTACCACCCTGTCAGAAAGCCAACCTCAGCTGAAGTGCTGGAGCCATGGTCTTGCAGAGACACAGATGGAGCCCACCAACTCTGGGCTGCACAAAGGCCAAGTTTGATGGGTCACTGAGGAAAAAACAAAGTCACAGACCCCATGTTAAGCCTCAGGTGTCCCGCTTGGCTCCTGTATGGTGAGGAGCTCCCTCCTCCCCGTTAGTGAAATATTTAGCAAGAAGGAGATGCACGCGCACACACACACACACACAGATGTTTGCTCAGCAATGATTACCACCAGCTCTGAAACATCTCTTGGGGCAACAGAGGAGAAACTAAAGGGGGGGTCTTTGCCTGATATTTATTATCCCATCTCAGCTCTGTTCTCATCTACTCATTTTTAACTCTCCGAGAAGCTGACAGGATCAGAAACTGAAGCCAGAGCATCAGATTAACAACATCTTTCTTCTCCAGGCTTTCAGCCACATGTTTGAATTGGTTCAGTCCATGAATAAATCCCAAACCCATAATCTTACAGGCTTGAGACCAGAGGGGGGAGGTGCGAGAGGAGGGGACACGACATTTAATGCCTTGTAGCCATTGGTTTCATTTCTTTATCTTTTTTCTTTAGGGGGAAAGATAATTACTTTGTTAAAAAATTATTTATATCTATTTTTTAAAGAAAGCAAGAAAGGAAGCTGCAGAGTATGACACCCCCCCCCATCTCCACCACTCTGGCTTGTGGCTCAGACTGCAGCTTGGCAATACCAGGGATGTGTTTTATGAGCGTGCATCTCTCTAGACCTGAGCAGAAACCCATCTTGTGGCCTTCAGATGGCAATAATGATGAAACAAGGCATTAACAAGCCATTACTCTGCAACACTGTGCTCCTCTCTTCCTCCCTGACTCCACCACAGACCCAACTGGCTCCATAGCCACTAGAGGGGGGTGGAAGGTAACTAGCTGAGGAGATGATTTCCTCCTGTTGTGTCCTCTTGGGAAATACAGACAGCAGTGGGTTGGGGAGTTCTGCAGTTCTGGGCAGAGTATTGACATCCACCACACTCCAAGTTCACAGTATCCACGTGAGGAGGTTTTTTCCCATCATCCATGGCACCAGCATGCTGCTGAATCAACCTTCAAAATGGAGCAGCCATGTGGGATGTCAAGCTTATTCTCCAGAGAGGGCTGTTGTGATGCTGGTTGGGTTATGAAGCCCCTCGGGGTTCTCCCTTTGGGGAGGGAAAATTAGCCAAACCGCAGACTGGAGAGCTGCAGAAACAGCTATGGAATGCAAAAACGGGACAGTGCAGACAGTGTGAGAAGGAGTTAAAGGCATCCTAATTAAAAATGTATGAGATCGCCCATGTCTCGGCCATCTTCTGGAGAGGTTGCAACACCTTGCAAGCAGGAGATCCTGCACTGCAAGCCCAGTGCAGGCGTCTTGTGGAGATAAGAATCAAGCTGCTCTGCAAGACTCATGTTTTCTGGGAGGCCACAGAAGTGGAGCAACCATTGGATGGGAGGAAATGCTCCTTTGGGCGGGAGGAAACCATCACAGACTCAGGAGAAGATGAACCCTTGCATTTCCTTCACCCATCCTCCTCCTAAGTGGAGAATATACAGACAATTTTGCCTGGTGACCTGTGAGATCTTCTAAGAGTGAAATAAACCATTTTGCTGTTGGAAAAATAGAGTTTTAAGGAAACAAGAGTTTGGTAACATCCATTTGGCAGAGTTTTCCATTGGGAAACGTCACAGAAGTTATGTTTTTGGGCTCTTCTCATCTTCCTTGCTTTCTGATTCATGCCACAGGACAGTATCTCCTGTTCCCTGCACACTGCTGGGCTCTGGTGGTGTCTCTCCTGCTTCACCACCCAGGCGACAGGGAGCAAAGAGGAGAAGGAGGCTCCAGGTCACAGGCTGGCCACTTGCCCATAGGTGCTGGTGCTGATCTGGAGCATGTCAGTATGGCTTGGTCTCCATAACCCATGTAGTCTCTGAAGTTCATCAGTGTAAATAAGCAGAAAGCAGATCTCTTGCAAACTCCCATAAAGCTGTCCATAGATGGGGTAGGGATTCTCCCTGTGACCAAACTACCCACAAAATGCTTCAGGATGCTTAAAAGCAAATCACACCCCCCTGCAAATGTCCAACTGAGCCTTCCTAATTGCTGCAGCAGGGAAAGGGTTACTCAGGAGCTATGGGAGGCCATCTCTACCTTTCTGGGTCCCTTAGCTCACCCTTGCCCAGTCATGTCCAATGGCATCCACAGGGCAGAGGCACTGTGAGATAGAGGCCACCACCACAACCCCATATTCTCCTGGTCCCTCTGTTGTCTTTCTGTGGGGCCTCAGTAGGGCGAAGGGCCACTCCTGACCTGCACGCGATGGTCAGATATTCTCCTGGACCATGAGCATGGTGGAGCTTGGACAAAAAGCTGTTGAGACCTTGCAGGGCACTTTGACACCTGTGTTGATGTTCTCTTCTTGGTGAGGAGCTGTTGCCTGCAGACAGTCAGCCACAGGGGAAAAAACTCCAAGCTTTTGGAGATGCTGCTTGCTCTGCCTTCTGTCTCCAGTTTTCCTTCCTTGCTATTGCAGCTGCAGGACAGAGTGCTGATGAGCCAGGATTGGGTCCAACCCCAGTTAGTCATTTCCCAGTAATTAGTTTGGGTTAGCAGAGAAAGGACACCAGTGTTTTCTCAGGCCACCGTTGAGATTCCCAACCACAAGCATGCCAGGGAAAATGGGCGATGCTGGTATGTGGGGTACTGAGCCACATGAAATCAGTGCAATCCTCTGTTCTGGGCTGAGAGACAGTGTCCTGCTGCCTATAGCGCTTCTCTAGCACCCGAAACACCTTGTGGCATTAGGGAACATAGGAGCCCACGCCTTTGGTGCCTGACCCAATCCCTACGAATGCCCCCATTGCATATTGGGATGTTTTGTCTGCGTGTTGCCCATGATAATACTGCCTGCAGTGATACATGTAGGCACACACATACTGCATCATATCAATCATCATAGACCTGACAAAAGATCAAAATCATCTGAAGCTGCCGACTTTTCATATTTATCATGTAGAGTTCCTTAAGCTTCTGCTGCCTGGGCCCTATAAGCAATATCATCCTAGAAACAGTATCATCCTATAACCAATATCATCCTCTAACCACCTCAATATAGTATAGCTCAGTTTAACTTCACACCATGATGTTCCCTGGGTTGGACTGGTCTGAATGCTCGTTTGCCTGGGGAAAACACTGGGCTTCAGCACAGGAATGAGAGTAAGACAAGCAGATGCTCTTTGAGCACAGCAAAGCACAAAACTTATGGCATGGGAAGGACAGAAAGTGTGATGTGCAAGAAATACCTCATGCCCCATTTCAGGTGGCATCCTTCAGCTCCACTGCAGGGATTTGGACCACACGTCTGCCCATGCCTCTGAACATGGGTTTGTGTCTAAGCCATTCGTCACATAGCTAATGGAGAGAGGTTGTTTCATCACAACCTAAGCCTGATATGACAAATTGCCCTCTGAGGTGCTGGTTTGCTCCTGTTGATTCAAGAGGGAACCTGGAGGATGAGTGGAGAGAGATGAATATGCAGCTATATTGGGGTGAAGCCCATCTTGCTATTCATACATTTCCATGCTAGCTCTCCACCTGCAAACTGGGGAGGACAGGGCTTACATTCCCATGTGCTTCTCCTCTCTTTTGAACCCTTTGGGGCATGGGTTGCCTGTCTCCACCCTCCTGGCCTGAACCCTGCACAATGGGGCTGTGTGCTCAGCTGGGATGCTCCTATGAGACAGTGGCAGCAAATAAATTCAAACCCAAAGCAAAAACCCCATGGTGTAAAAGACTATTGCACCTCTGAGGCCACCCTTGGGTCAGCAGCAATGCCCTGGAGCAACCTTTGGGGGGTGGTGGTAAACGAAGCTGGATGATGAAATCCAGACTGGACTTACCTTGTTCAGTAATTACTGGCTCTGAAAAATCAGTGCTGCACACGTATCATGGGTGGCTGGTTGAAACACTTCCTGGCCAGATGCATGGGCTATAACATACATTTTGATTCGTTCACTGCAGTCAGTCTTGGCTTCACCAGGGTCCTAGGCCTCCATGGTCCCTCATCAGAGATGACATAAAGCCACGAGGTCGTCCAAGCACTCCTCTCACTGTGGGACTCAGCAAGCAAGGTCTTGCCATACATACTGACCTAGGCAGATCTTGGGCACTAGGGCTTCTCCTTTTCCTGTTGGCACCATAAAAATAAATGAATAAAAAGAAGTTCAAACAAACCCTAAATAAAAGGCCTGTGTTGACTAGAGCAAATTTCCACGTGGAGAAAGCTGGAAGAAAGGGTTGAACATTTTTTTCGGTCTGGAAGTCCTTGAGGTGCTTTTTTTTTTCCCCTCTCCAAATAATTTAGTGTGTGTCTCTGTGTCCAAGCCAGTCCAAGCATTCCTCTTGGAGTGCAAAACACAAGTCCTTGGGAAATGCTAGGGATGGTGGAGATGTACATTATATACAGGCAATTTAGTGCCAGTCCTGTGGCACAAAGAATATTTCTGGTTTTGCTATTGGGAAGCTACATTTTACAGACTTGAGTCCCCAGCCCACAATGAAGCAATTATTGATGCACTATGACATTAAGGTACAAAACAAGTTTACCAGTTCAATTGCAGAAATGTGGTGGGCAGGGAGAGCTATCCAATTAATACGGTATTTCTGTGGCGCTGGAAAGTGTGCGGGGGGGTTCTCCTAGGAACAGCCTCTTTGTATCACTGAAACAGCGGAAGCAAGGACACGCCAGCTGGAGGAAGGGGCAATGCAGTGAAACTCCTTTTCAGGGTTTTTTTTTAAAGAAAAAGAATATTTGGTTTGGGTTGTCACTTGCCAGAAAGTGCTGTGCTTGCACATCCCTGTCCCTGCTTCCCTCCCCCAGCGCGCTCTCCTTGCTAACACAGGCTTTGAGGAAGCACTGGCGGCCCCCTGGGAAAGGCAGCTGGGAGGAAAGCAAGATTTCATGCTTGGCGTTTGCACACAAGCCCTGCCGTGCTCCCCTGCTTGACAGGTCTCCCCTGCAGAGGAA
>NW_009259029.1:805712-813834 GCF_000687185.1 Egretta garzetta | reverse complement strand
GTGTCAGGAAGCAGGCAGGGCAGCAGCCGAGCAGCAGGCTGCTTGGCTTTATCGCTAGCAAACGGGTCAATATTTTGCTCGTGTGCATGCCTCCCCCTTGGGTCATTGGAACATATGCCCTGTGGTGCCTGCTATTCAGCAGGCTCCAAAGCGGTCCAGCTTGGTTATGGTAGCTCAAAGCTTTGCCTTTCCGGACTGCAGCATTTATTATCCCTCCACAAAAAATCGCTCCATATATTTTCTCAAGGTGATCAGCTGGGGCTCTGGTCTACTCAGTTTCCCTCTTTTATCTCTCCCCGATCTGTCCAAGCAGCTCTGGAGTCCGTCAGCCCCGTGATATCATACCTTGGCACAGCCCCCGCCTGTTTGCTTTTTGCCAGGATGAATCCTGTAAACACTCGGAAGAAATCACAGTGGGCCCTGGGGGAACCATTTTTTTCCTCCTCCCCTCCAGAGAAACGGCCCATCCTTCACAGCTCGCACTGGATGCCAGGGAGGGAGAGGAGGAAACGGAGGCTGAAGGGAAAGCAGGAGGAAGGTCGGGGATGGAGGACCACGCCGTGGTTTTTCCTGGAACGATGGAGCAGCAAGGACGACCTCGATAACTACAGAAAATAAACAAACCCGGGATGAAGGAGCCAGCTGGGTTCTCTGCCAGTCACTTGATTTTTTTTTTTTTAATCTTTTATTTTGCTCTGTTTGTTGATGCATTTGTTGAAAAGGCTTTTCCTTGATGTGTCAGAAGTATTGCAAAGCACAGGGCAGCCAACACCCAGCTGGGACCAACCCTAACCTGGCAGCCTTGGACTGGTTACTTAAGCAAATGAGGCCTTTGGGATTAATGAGGCATGTATCTGTCTGGTTGTTTCCTTTCCCCTGCCCTCCAGATAACGTCTGAGCCCATTCCTTGTTTGCAAACTAACCTAAATGAGGGCAGTCATCTCACAAAGATTAAATTTCTGAAAGTTTCTTGAAAATGCTCTGGCAGACGGATGGGCAGCCTTAGGGCATGCAGAGGTGGGGCTGGCTGCAGCTGAGCCCAGCCCAGCTTACTCCAGCATGGCAAAAGCCACACCATGAGCAAACTGGAGCCTACCAAAGGCTTGCAGGATGCTCAGAGCAATGTGGGAGGAGGTGGCCCACAGTCATCTCATCCCAGTCACACTGATGCTGCCTTATGATGCCACACCATGCACGCCATGCGCCCCTGTTAATGAAGGGGGAACTGCAGCTTGATGCCAGTGCAAATTTTAGTCCCTATGATCACACCAGGGGCCTGTAGCACCACTGGGCGTTGCCTCACCTCAAGTCTCCTGTGGCTGGAGAGACCCCAGGGATACCTATGGGATAGTTGCTTTGAGCTGCCATCCCTCCCAAGTCTTGCATGCAACATTTTGCAATGTAGAGAGGGAAAGGAAAAAACCTGAACCTCTAAGCACTGTAAAGATTTTATTATAAACAAACCTCTGAGAGAACTTTGGGAGCCAGGATGATTAACATTCCTTAATGAAGAAGGTGGGGGTGGAGCAGGAGCTGGGGGAGGGGAGAAACAACACCCTCCTGCAGGTCCCACCTTCCCACCTAATCCCCCCGTTGCCATCTGGCAGATTTACTGGCCCCAGTAACGTCGCTCCCACTGATATAATGAGGAATTGCAGGCTGTGCTGTATTTCCTCATGAATTTCACTTCCCTGCCAGAAAAGTTCAGGGCTGGGTCAGACTTTTATATATATTTATGTATATAAAAAATATATATATAAAAATACATATATATTTTTTTCTTCTTTCCAGGTGATTTCTACCTTTCCCTATTTAAGGACTCATTCATCTTCATCTTCCCTACTCACCATTTTTTTTACTGTTGCCCGGGTTCGGTTAATGAAAACAATCAAAGGACCAAACCTCACACCCATCTCCTCCAGGGCAGGGATGCTCTGTGGTGCTGCTCTCCATGGGTGCCGGGGGGCTGTGGTGGATGTGCAGCCCCCCGCCCGCACCACAGGACCACTGAGCCTGGCGGCAGCCTGCCCTCACCCCACTTCCCACTGGGGAACGCTAATTCAATCAAGCTCAGCCCCTGCTTAACGGGCTGAAAAGGAGAGGTGGGTGGTTTGGACTTCAAACAGTCCTGTCCCTCCTCCCCCACCACAGGCATGGACTGCCTTCACAGGGTCATGATCAGAAAGGGACATGCTCTGGCATCCTAAATCACTGGTCTCCAAGCTTCTACTGTGCTGATTTATCTCATGCTTAGGTTCACCATCCCAGCTCAAGGCAGGGTGCTGAGAAACATAGATGGGAGATTTAGAGGGGTGCCCATCATCACTTACCTGTTTCTCCTCCCAGGGATGGGTCCATGTTAGTGCTGCAGAAGGGACAGCCAACAGCCTCCATGCTGGGGCGGGCAGCGACCAGGACCTCAGAGAAATGAAACTGCAGCAGAAAACCAAAAACTCATTTGCTCTGCTCCAGGTCTAGTCTTCCTCCCCACCACCACCACCACTCGGAGCTGTGCGTGCTTCTGGAAAGAGAGGAGAAGAAATGAGTTTTTCTCTCTCCATTGGAATTACGGGATGGGAACACAGGGAGAAGGAGGTCTCTGAGAAGACAGCTGCCCCAGGCAGACAACAAGCACTAAAACCCTGGGCACAAAGTGACAAAATGCTTTTCAGCGGCTGCATGTTGCACCACCTGAGCTGTGGCACTGATGCTCCTTCATCGCCGGCTCAGACGTGTGGCTTTGCAATCCAGTTTCACCTGTCTTGTAGGAGAAACTCAAACACAAACAGGTGGAAATCACCTTTTCCCTCATCCCACGTCCAAACCATGTATCACCCCTCCAGCTTTGCTGCGCCCACCTCAAATCTTTCTTCCTTTGCAAATATGTTTCCCTTGAAGCTGCAATTGGTTTTGGTGAGGCAACTGTCCAGGCCAGGAATTCAGATAACCACATCCCACAGATTCACTTGAACAGCAGAGCTGCTTTCTTTGGATGGCACCAGGCTGGCCAGGAATTCAGATAACCACATCCCACAGATTAAAATTCACCTGAACAGCAGAGCTGCTTTCTTTGGATGGTACCAGGCTGCTAATCCCAGCGGCAGGTGTCCAGGGATGGCCTCAGCTTCGTTGTTCACATCCCTCCTGCACAGATCATGGCCACGGCCAAGCCGTCCTGCTACAGTAAGAGGTGACCAAGCCCCTTCTTTTAGAACAAGGAGCCCTAAAATAGGGTTCTAGGTGAATTTTGTAATGAATAAAGGCTCCTAGCACTGCCACTTATGAAGGGCTCTCTTATCTTTTTTAACTAGAGGTCTGGCAGGAGCCTGGTGCTGCAGGCATTGCTCCTGCTGCCTAACATTTTAGGATGCTAATTCTGGGCACAGCATGTGAAGGAATATGCCACCACCACTGATTAAGGGTTTCCTGGGTCCTTTTTATAGGGCACCCTATTTTATAACTAAGAATTTCTGTTCTGCAAGGAAGGCAGTCAAAATCTGGGAGAAGGTGAAGCCCATGTGCACGCAGGCAGGCACGTGAGGCCAGGCATCCGGGGTAGCTCCCACCCCACCCCAGGGTGCAGGGAAGTCCAGATGGCCCCATGTAGCTCTATTTCATATAACCCCGGGGCTGATTGAAAATTTTGGATACAATACTTATGGATTTCCTCTCCCCCTGCTCAGAATTAACTGTACCTGCCTGCTGGAGGGATGAACGCTTTACCCACAGGACTTTCCCATTGGAAAGCAGGCTGTCTGGACACAAATAGGCCTTTGAAGCTGGATTTCAGCAGTGTTCCTCTTTTAGCTCTTGAGGAAAAGTAAGGCTGGCATCATTGCCACATGGCAGTGGCTTCATAAGGTGGTGTTTTCCCATGACTGGTGCTAGAGCAACCCTTGCTGGCTGGTATTTTTCAGCCCTGCCTGCTAACTCTTTCCTATCAGCATTACATGAGAGGTGATTTTGAAATGAATCTTTGCATTGTCTCCTGTGCCAGGGAGATGACTTGCCTTCCTTGCTTGCAGCTGTGAGACCTGATGGAGCCAGTCTGGGAGGACTCCCTCATCCAGGAGGAGCAGCCACTGCCAGCATCCCTGGTCCTCAGCTGAGACAACATGGCCAGGCCATGCTGCTTCTTGAGATACCCCGAACAGCCAGTCCGAACTGGGAGGAGGACCTCCATCCCATCATCAGTTCAACCTTGAATGCATAAGCAAGGCAAAGTGGGCTGGAGATTTTCAGCATCCCAAGGAGAAGCAGCATTTCCCCAGCCCTAAGCTTTGGCACCACTGGAAAACCCTTGGGAGGTGATGAAGGTACCTGTCATGGCTCTCACAACATGGGGCAAAGGCAGGAACGCTGAAGAACAGGACAGGGACATGCTCTCTCAGCAGCAGGAGAGGCAATCAGAGACCTGCATTTCTGGCTGATCCCCTGCCATAGCCCATGCTGTCCCATGTTTTTGTGAACATGTTCTGGACTGCAGAAACCTGGATCACACCATTTAGGAGGGTAAGGAAAGGACTTGCTGTACTTGAGGCACTCCAGCTCCTTCATGAGGGGTTGTCAGACCTTTTTAAAGACACTCTTGTTAAATACTAGCTGTTGCCCTGAAAGAGCTGCCTGAGCCTTTGCCTCTCCAAACACCATCCCCAAACAAGTTGCATGTCTCCTCACCAGAGGCTGGCTCTGAGCTGCCTTTTTCCCACAATTTCAGAGTTTTACGGTCAGCATTCCTTATTTTCCATGTCATTAATCTCTGCAGGCCCCAGCTCCAAGCAGGCTGGAAGCCAAATCCTGCCAGACAGATTCCAAGCGAAATCCAAGTTGTCTGCAAAAGAAGAAAATTCAACTAAAAATTCGAAAAGCACGTGAACCATATGCTGGCTCTCACCAACCACCCATCAGGGCAAGTGCGAGGCTGCTCAAGCCAACTTTGGTGGCAGTCAACGTGCCTTTTCCACTTGACTTTTCCAGCAACCAGCCAAAATGTGAAGTGTTTGTTTGGGCTAACATCTTTTATTTTGCCCAAGGAAAATATATATAAAAAAACCCCCAAAGCTGGGAGATTATTTTTAAGTTTCTCAAGAAAGTTTTTCTTGCTTTGAGAGCTGCCCTTGAGCACTGTCAGCCAATGCATTTTTCACAGTATTTTTGCAGTGATTTTTAATTTCCTCTGGCATTTGTTTGAAATGCTCTGCCATGAAACTCCAATTCCCCAAGGTCCCAAAGCTGAGGATGAGACAGGCAAAATCTCCTTCAGATAGGGCAAGGGAACAGTAGAAACCAGTCCTGCTGTGGGACAAGGGAGAAGGGGGATGAGCAAAAACTCTCTCACCTGGACATCTCTGGAGATGCCTTCTACACCAGCCCTTGCAAGTCTTTTGCCATTTTTTTTTGCAATTCCTCTAAATCTAAGCCTTTAGGCAGGAGGTTCTTCCTGTTATTAGGAGGTCATTTGATCTCAGGGATGTGTTTCCAGCATCTCCACGCCAATGGGGTGGCCCTCAGGGTTTTGGCATGGGCTTTGCTCAACCTCTCCCCAGACTACTCAGCACATGCCAATGCCTCTTCGACTGCCTGGCTGGCAGTGCCGGCTCCCCTTCGATGAGGGGTGTGCAAGCTACCTGCTGGCTGCCCTGCCAGTGAACTCAGGGAACAAGCTACATCGGACTCCAAGACAAAAATCAAGGTGCCGTGTTTTTTGACTAAGGGGAGGCTGGGAGCTGCGAAGTTGCATGTTCAAGTGTTATTTTCCTCACTCCAGAAACAAATGCCAGCACGGTTTAACTAGAGGAGTTGTATGGCGCTGCACCAGGAATAAATTGCTAAACAGACCGGCAGCACCATCATTTTGAGCCGGGATCCTTAGGAACAAGGGCTCTGACAGCCCACGGTGTGATCCATCGCGCCTCCACGCCAGCTCTCTTAGAGCGAATCCGAGATGCGCTTCAGAGGAGCCCTAATGAAATCTGCAGATACTTTACTGCTCAGGTTGGATTGCTCTTGCTTCCCCCCACCCTGTCTGTCCCGTCCTCCCCCCCAAGCCTCTTCAAAACAGAGCTTGGAAGCAGCCTGTGATACTTAAGTCCTTAAGTCCTGCCTTTCTCGACTCACAAAGGGAACTAAAAGGAATTGTTTTGAAATAACAGTGCAAATCAAATTACCCGTCACAGATAAGGGGGAGAGAGGTCAAATATGAAAAGGCTTTAGATGAAAGAAGAATTAGCCTGCAACCCACAAGGAATAACTCAATTCAAGTCTCATTTTCAGCACCCCCAGAATCTGGCGTAACAGAGGTCCCTAATGAAGCCCAACAGATAAACCTGGCCAAGACAATTTGTTATACTGCTGAACACAGAGCCATTTCACCAACCACATGCTAAGCATCAACCGTCCCCTAAAATGGGAAAAATATATCAACATATTAGAAGCCATCATCAATCAGCCCAGCGGAAACCAAGCAGCCCTGATCAGGTTCCAGCCAGAGCTATGGGAAGCCACTCTGTGGTTTGAGTTTGCAGATATTCAGCAGCCTCATGCACACCTCCTCCTCCTCCTCCTCTTCCTCCTAAGCTGCATCCCTTAGAGGTGGGGTTGAGGACCTGGCTGCCCCAGCCTGCAGACATACCCATGGCACCTGGGCTGGAAAGAGCTTGGCGAGGGTGGGGGGAAGTTTGCAGACCCTTTTCTCTTGGCTGCACCAGCATTCGCCCGGCACTCCCCAGACTTGGCAGGGTTATTGATGGGCTTGGGACATGCCTGGGGCTCCCAGTGGAGCTTTTCTACCGTCTCTGCTTTAACTTTCCTCCTTTTCACAGAAAAAGTTCTCTCCACCTTTCCCAAAGACATATTTTATCCCCTTTGGTTGTAATCTTCCTTCTCCCAGAGTGCAGCAGAAAACAGTTTGAGACCAGACCCAACACAGCCCTACCAAGGCTGGGCTTGGCTTGGGGGCCAGGCAGGGACCCTCATCAGTGCTGGGACCCACCTCCTGGATAAAGAGGCTCCAGAAATTCCTGTCGCTCACCACCGAATGAACCCAGCCAGCTAAAAGGCAGTTGCTAAGCTTGTGCTGGCTGTATTATTCACGGGGATTGGGGAGGATTTCAGAAATGGCTCTGTGCAGTGGGGAAGAAGGGAGGGTTTTTTTTTTTTTTTCTCCTTCAGACTAAAACATGTAATCGAAGAGTGAAATTTCAAAAGCCTACTCAAGGCCTCTGGGTATTTAATCACCTTTAAAGCACAGGAATTGCTTCCCATTCCCTTACTGATTTAATGGGAAACAGGTCTCTCATCCATCAGGCCCTCTGAAGCTGTGGACCATTTGATAATTGTGCCTTGATAGATCACAAACACAAATGCACGATGCTGTCCATACCTGCATCCTCCCTAATACAGTAAAAACTTTTTTTTTTTTTTTTTTTTAAATTGCATTGAATTTTCAGATTTCAAACATTTCCCCCTTGGGGCAGGGGACTGGATTAATGAAAAAATGGATGAATATTACTCAAAAGGCCCATAATAAAGCACATAAAGGGTACACATCTGTGGATGGTGCACACAGATGCGCTGCCTGAGCAACCAGACCTGTACAGGAGAAAATGTTTTCCCCACTGCTTCTGTGCATGCAATGTTGGACTGAGCTTTTGGGGTGGTTTTGTTTAAGCCCCCATCCACTCCCTTCAGAGGAGCAGCAACTCAGCTAGGGAGAGGGATCCTGCAGTAGGGGAGCAGTGTGTGCCACCACCTTTTCTCAGGACCTGGCCTGTTATATCTTGTTATTGCTACTGAAGCACCTAATGTGCTCTGAATAGCAGAGGTGTTTCTTCCTTGAAGGCTTGTCCCCATGCTGGAAGATGCAAAGCACAAGCAGTGTCTTAGCCAGGAGGGCAGCTCCCAGCGGCTGCTGTCAGCCGACACCGGGGCCTTGCTGCTGGCACCGTGGGCAGCCCTGCTTCTCCCTGTGCTCAGCCTCCCAGCCCCGCTTCAGCTCCAGCCCCATCTGTTTTCCTTACAGAGATAAAAATCTGTTTCAAGCTGGAAGCACGTGCTGCGCTGCCCACTCCCCCAGGAGCTGGTGCGGTGGGCGGCTGCAGCTGCTGCCCCGTCGCATTGGGCT
>NW_009259029.1:799876-805340 GCF_000687185.1 Egretta garzetta | reverse complement strand
AGGGAGGGCGGCCCTCAGCGGCTGCTGTCAGCCGACACCGGGGCCTTGCTGCTGGCACCGTGGGCAGCCCTGCTTCTCCCTGTGCTCAGCCTCCCAGCCCCGCTTCAGCTCCAGCCCCATCTGTTTTCCTTACAGAGATAAAAATCTGTTTCAAGCTGGAAGCACGTGCTGCGCTGCCCACTCCCCCAGGAGCTGGTGCGGTGGGCGGCTGCAGCTGCTGCCCCGTCGCATTGGGCTGGGGATGCGCAGGATGCTTGGGGACCGGCTCCCCATGCAGGCGGCCGTGATAGAGAGCAGACCTCTGCCATTCCCACTGCCCTGAACAAAACCCCATGGCTCTCCCAGAGAGGTTCATGGTCCCTTTCTGAGCTCAGAAAGCAAAGAGCAAGACAACAGCGTTCTGCTGCCCAGCATTAGGGGACCTGCGGGGATGATGCCTGTGTGCCACACGGCAGCCCCTAACCTGGACCACTGCTGCTGTTGCTCCCATGCTGGTCCCAGAGAAGAAGCCAGTCCCAGGTCTGCAGCTGTGGAGGGTCTGAGGGTCTCATGGACAAGCACCAGTCGCTTCTGCGCTAGCCCCAGGTTTTCTGGATGCTCTCAGGTTTGGATAGTGTAAGAGGATGGACACAGACTTCAAGGAAGAAATCCAAGCTCTCTGCAATGACCTCCCAGGTGGCTTCCCAGATTTCCACATCCTTATAATCACACAGAAATCCCATGGTCCAACCCAATAAGCCCCTCAGTAAACACAGAGACTATCCCTTTTTCTCAGAGCCTGTAATTAGTTCTAGATTTGCTTCGTCCCTGCTGACACCTTTCATTCATACAGCCTCCAAGATGCATTATTTGCACAGCCACGAAATATTAATATTTTCTCAGTCCTCGGCAGGAGTTGGTTTTGCTAAGTTATGCTGTCATAAAAAAAGACAGACTGTGACTTCCCCACAACCCTAAGGAATTGGCTTTTTATCACGATTATTAAATATATTTTATGTTACCCTGCAAACAGCACTGCACAGCTCTGCTGAGGAGCCCTGCTTTTCATGCACCTCCATAGATTTGCTCCCCGTTGCTGATCCCCAAGCAGCTTTCTGCTCAGGGATGGCTCGACATCATTTTCCTCAGCTTTTCCTTCCTCCTTCTGCTTTGCAATGCTCTTTAGAGAAGCCTTTGCAGCTCAACCCCCCTCCGGCCCTTTCTCTTATCTCTGCTGAGGAGCCCTGCTTTTCATGCACCTCCATAGATTTGCTCCCCGTTGCTGATCCCCAAGCAGCTTTCTGCTCAGGGATGGCTCGACATCATTTTCCTCAGCTTTTCCTTCCTCCTTCTGCTTTGCAATGCTCTTTAGAGAAGCCTTTGCAGCTCAACCCCCCTCCGGCCCTTTCTCTTATTAACCTGCCTTTATCTCAACCCACAAGTTTTCTTGCTTTCGCCCTTTCACTTCTCTCCCATCCCACTGCCGGGGAGCAAGTGAGAGGCTGGGAAGGGGCATAGCTGCCAGCCAAGGTCAACCCACCATAACGTGATCTAACATCTGTAGGCCCCTGAATGGGGGACCAGCTGTACTGCCTGCAGGCTGGAGAGCCTAACCTGCCCTCACCAGGCACATCTAGGACTCACATTAGGTTGTTCACATCTTCATTCAGACCTGCAGACGTCAGTACATCCCAGTGTACGTTTTCAGCAGCAGATGCCATCAACTTTTGGGGGTTCCCTTGGAAAATGCCCAATATTATTGACTATGTCTATCTCTCTATTGCTTGTCACTGGACAACTCGACTGAGTCTTGTTTGCAGGCATGATCTGCAAGGCATTTCTTTTCACTTTGAACCTCTCTCTGTTCTCCTAGCATCAGGCATCTTCATTCAAACACATTCATTTTTACAGCCAAACCCCATGGCAGACTTTTGAGGGCAGTTGCTGTCTCATTCATACACAAACCAGCTCCGTTCCGTTGCTCTGTGTCCACACCACACACTTGTCCGGCCAGCACCAAGCTTTCCAGAGTCTCTGAACTGACTTTCTGCACACTGTCTGCATTTGCTCCACCTAGAAGCAAAACACTTAACAGCAGTTAAAAGTCTCTGTCTCTTGGTATAGTTACTGTGAGGTCTCCGAGTATTCTCCTTCAATGCTTCCTCTCATGTTCCTGCAGCTATCTACAGCCCTTTGTTTCAGCTCTTAGGATCTCAGGTCAATCTGCCAGTTTGAGAACAGCCTGACCAATATCAGTATCTTGATTATTTTCTTGTTGTGAATTCCTTTCATATGCGATGTTTCTTTGGAGTTGGATTTGCTGTTGACAGATCTCACCGCGAGTCACTGCTGTCTGCAGGCAGGACAGAAGAGCATCAGCTCCGACTGCCAGCCGCCCATGCTGGCTGGTCCTGCTGGGGTTTGCTTGGGGTTTTTTTTAAAATCTATCACTGTTTCCCTCCCACTGTTTAGGGGGGCCCAAAGAGCACCCCTTTGCTAAAATACAACCTATCTGGGGACAAGGCTCTCGAAAATGGCAATTCATGCCCTCGCACTTACATGTTACTGAGATCACACCAATGTAGGATGTGAGATGATTGTTGCTTTTCCTTAATGTTGAGGAAATCACAGCAGTTGCACGATAGGAGCAGATTTCTGCTGCCTTGGCCAGGCTTTAGATTTTCCTCCCATACTCAGACAGAAAGCTCTTAAATTCCCAGACATGATCATGCTATTGCACCTTTTCATCAGGTATCACAACATTTTGCTCTGGGGGAAACTGTGAAACACCTCCCGGCCTCTACCTGTCCTCTACTTGAGCTCAGCTCCCAGCCCCCTTGCAATGTCCTGGATCGTCTGGCCCAGTCCTCTTGCTGTGGGGGCACCGATGTCCCTGAGCACCTGGCTTTTAGCCACACATGCTATTTTTTCCAGCACCATTATCACCAAGTCTATGTTTTCCCTAAAGCCGCTAGTTTAATGCCAAGTGCATTTCAATTCCCACTTATTGAGTTTCACTAATAATTCTCCTTGCTTAGCAACAGTTGGTTTTGCAGCGGAAGGCCCTATGCTGAACGTTACCACAGCTCACCCACCAGGACCTCCACCCTTGAGCTGGGGAGCCCAGGGTGGGCAGCGGCAGCCTTGTGCTTAGAGCTACTGGCTTTCCTGCGAGCAGCAAAACCACTCCGGCCTCCCCTGGGGAAAAGCAAACGGCTCTCCAGGGCAGCTTTGTATCTCACACTGGTATTTTTTGATGTAAGATCCAGGCAGAGGGAACAAATGAGTTCCCAACTCCCTCAGTGATCTTCAAAATAGCCCATAAGAGACCCATCATACACCAGCCTTAGGAGAAAGTTTCCACTCAACACAGATCCAAACCCTGTTGCAAAAGCAGGACGTTTTGCTGGCACAGGCTGAACCCCTGACAGAGACGTTCATTTAAAGCACAAAGACTTGACTCGTTGCCCAGAGTGAGAAACAGCCTCTTTCTCCTTTAAAAAATAAAAAAAAAAAAAGAAGAAAAACTCCATCTAACCTTGGAAGAACCTGGGGAAGGGTGTGGAGCAGCACCCACCCCGGTGCCTGGCTGGGCATCCTCCCCTCAACACCCAGCCATGGGCACCCATGGGAGGGCTAGGAGGGAACCACCTCAAGGGGGTTGGGGCACGTTCATCGCTGCACAACGTTATTTTCTTTTGGGTTAACAGATTTCTGACCATAAAAATTTCCATGGCTAAAGCAGCAGTTATTGAAATATATTATTTCACACCAAGACCCCGGCACAGGTGTGAGGCCACTGCATTGTGTCAGGTTTACGTCCACGTGTTCGAGGTGAGCAGCAAGCCCAGAGCATTTCAGGCAAGATTAAGGCAGCTTTGGATCGCAGATGCATTTGGAGGCCTGACATGTCAACACTCACGGACCAAGTCCTGCTCCCCTGCAAGCTGCATGCCTGGGGCTGGACCAGCAGGTTTTAACTGGTGGATTTGGAGAAGGAAAAAGTATTGTTGCAGACGTGGATAATCAGATACTGCAGGTCCTGGGGACGCCAAAGTAAGCCCTGTCACAGGCTGCCCTCCAAAACATCCAGCCCAGCACTTTTAAACAGCACCCCTCCATCATATGAATTTGTAGGGTCTCAAAATCACCACTCATCAATGAATATTTATCAGAGCCCAAAGTGCACATTTGGCTTGGTGGAGTGAGACCTGGGACTTCTTAAAGGATTAGCAGCCTCTGACAAATGCACTGCACAGAAACGGGAATCATATTTGAAGCAGCCCCCACTCCCCCAGAACAAGTCCTCTTCCTCGAGGCTGTAAGATCACCCGGCAGTGGGATTTCACACCAGCAGATGAACTCCCCAGCTCCCGGAAGACCTTTCCCAACCTTCTGCCCAGGAGAGCCCTCGTGCCTCTTCCCAAAGAAGCTGCATCCACTCTCTCAGCCATGCTGGCACATTACAGCCAGCTGCCACCCTGCTGTCTCTTGCGGTCCCAAAGCGAGCCCCATCCCAGGGCCATCACCCTGCCTACAAATAGGGGCTCTGCCTGCTCAGACCTTCCCAGGCTACAGCTGAAGCAACAGGTGATGCTCGCCGTCCCATGGGGAGCTGGGATGCTCCACCTTTGCTGCCATGGGCATGGATGAGGGCTCACGCATGGAGACGATGTCTGAGCACAGAAGGCTCATTCAACATGAGCAAGAAGCAAGTATCCAGGCTTGTAGAAGGAAAGGTGATTTTCTCCTTGGCTAATTGCTTAGGTTTGCCAATGGCGGAACAAATGCTGAAGCCACGAGTGGGTCCCTTGCCTCTCTTTGTCTCCTCTTCCCTGCTTTGCGAACTACTCACAGGCTGGGGCACTCAGCTGAAGGCTGCTCTCCAGGGCAGATGGCATCAGGCACTTGTTCCTTGTCCTGCCAGGTTGCTCTGCAGCAGTTCCCATACGATAGGTAAGTCCACTCTGCAGAGGTACACAAGCCTTAGCATAAACGGGAGGTCCCCTCCATCCAGGAAGGAGATAATGAAAGGATATCAGAACTGAAGCGCAGCTGGTTGCCTTGTGATCAGAGGACACTTCCAGTTGACACACGTGGAGAAGCTTGATTTTAGATGGTTCGGTGGCCTCCAGGGATGATAGAGAGGCTAGACGGAAACCACATCTGAATGAGACCATGGAAGAAAAAGAGTGGATGTGCTTAACCCATCTGAACTTGAGGGCAACACAGAGAGTCTTTCCTGAGCCATGGACAACATGGGCAAGTGTGGAGGATCTGCTCCAATGGGACATAGACACCACCTGTGGGTCTGTGGGAGAGCCTCCTACCCAGCCTGCACAACTGGGCAGAGCAGAGCTGGACAATCAGGCACGGAAATGGGACCCACCCTGAAGGCGAAGGATGTCTGCTGGAGGGGGCACATACCACAGCCCACAGAGACAGGCACCGCGTGAAACGGCAAGGAGAATCTCAGGGACTCGGG
>NW_009259029.1:796763-799588 GCF_000687185.1 Egretta garzetta | reverse complement strand
GCAGGCAGGGCTGCTCCCAGCTCTCTTCAAAGCACTTGGACTACTGCAAAGTAAAGCATTTACAACTCCATGAGGCAGAACAGAGCCAGACACAAAATATGAGTTTTTCCCCTCCGTCAGTTTTCCTCATTTTCACTCAGTGCTGGCTTTTGGAGGAAATTCAGCTGCTCTCACGGACTTCTTGCTGGAAATCCGATTTCAGTGGGAGATCGTCTTTTCTTACTCCACAGTCCCTACGTGCAGGCACTTGTCAACACGCACCTTGGAGCAGCAGGGAAAGCGGGCAGACACTCGAACAATTTTCCTACCATGGACATCCTGACATATGCAGGTATCTTCTGACCAGAAAGCCACTTTGGCACCGAGACCCCCTTCCACGCTACCAAGAAACCATTTTGTTTCAAGCGGATGAAATATGGCATCACACCGAAGGCACCAGATGAAAAGATCAGCAACAGAAACCAGGGTGGTACTATAATTAACTTTTTCTTTTTATTTACACCACAAGAATAACAAGTTGTCATAATGTGGTACAAAATACTGGACTCCTAATAAAGTTGAAATTGAAGTCGGTACTGTCAGAGAAAGACACCATTGGCCAGTAAAAAAAAAAAAAAAAACCAAAAGAGAAAAAAACCAAAACAAAAAACCCCAAACAAAACAAGAATGAGAAAAATATTCCAACTCCACCAAGTAAAAGAAAGGACCATCAGAAAATTTAGCACAAAGAATGCTACCATCACTTAAAGTAGGGTCCATACAATAAGAGTGAAATTGTGTCTAAATTACAGCGTAAACCGGTAGCTGCTACCAATGGTGACGTCATACTGAGCATGTATAGGTATAAAGTAGAATATAATATAGTTACAACTTTTTGATACTACATATCTGTAATAAGCTCTTGGGTGAATAATGTTTCAACCCCTCCCCCCCACTTTTATATATATATTATATATATAAGTTTGTCATCCTCATAAATTGGAAAATAGCGCCTCCACTATGGAGCACAGAAAAGTGTTAATTTATTTTCTTTCAATAGGATAATTTTTCATCAATATCAAAGACAAAGTGAAGATGAGCTGGAACGAGCTCAACTTCATGACAATGAAGAAACATGTTTTCCTTTTGATGTAAAGTCTCGTTTTAAACCACAGTGTTGCACAGTACACGACTGTTTAAAGTGAAACCTAGCAATAATACATCATGTAAAAGTAATTTTAAAAAAGTTAACGCAGCTGTGCTGAAGAGTTAACTCTTTAAAGTCCTCATCATTCGTCTCCTTAGAATTAATGACTACGTGTGTTGACAAAGGGTTGCATCCAACCTCCCCACCCAGCCAAGAAATCAAAATAAAATACCAACCCAAATTAAAAGGAAAAAAAATAATGATGACACAAGCAGTTTACTTTGTGTGTTCTGCGTAGTTTCCCTAAAAACACTGTTTCCACATAAATACAATAAACTCTATTATTGGTAAGTCACAAGTGCTAGATAAACGTCTTTTTTTTTTTTTTTCTTCTTAAAATGAGAAATGTTTAAGTAGTCCTTTTTATTTACTCTTTTTTTTTTTAACAATAAAAAGCACAATTTCTTATTAAGTTCAGTAAGACGCAAAAAATGTTCCCACTCTCCTTCCTTTGTGTGTAGCTGTGTGGGTGGTGCGTGGGTGCACGCGCGCGTGTGTGTGTGTGTGTGACAACAACGTCCCAACCTTTAGTCTCCGCAAATGCCACGAGAGGAAAAACAAAAAAAAAAAACCAAACAACCCAAAAAAACCCAAAACCACGATTTTTTTTTCGTTGTCAAAGCTGCCAAGTTTGGCGTGCAAAATCTGTATACAATATAAAGACATGCCAACCTTACAGACCATGCAACCTCAAGGTGTAGGAAACTTAAAAAAATATATTCATATATATTTATATATATATTTATATATATCAATGCCCATAAAAGACGTGGGCCCAAAAAAGTTTACAAAAGGAAGAATGGAATGAATACACGACTGCGACTAATAAAAAAGGAATGTTTTGTATCGAAAGTAAAAAAAAAACCAACACCAAAACAAAACAACAAAACCCCCCTGTGATTATTTGTGTACTGCAAACTGGGCCTTGCTTCTCTGTAAAGAGGATTTAAAGATGCTCCTGTCTTTCCAAGCAGGTATGAAGGATGCCCTGGGCAGCACTGCGCTGGGATGCAGGAGCATCCTGGGCTCCCGTCCCGCTGGTGCAACAGCCCTATGGCGAAGTCGTCTGAAATGAAGAAGCTAACTGCTCAAAAGGTGAAAAAAACCCGGCAAGCCTCAAAACGAGGGCTCTTTCCCCGCTCTCCACGCCTGCACCAGCCCTGAAGAGCATCCCGACCTCCCCGGGAAGCGGGTGCCGCTGTGAAACGAATCCACGTCGCCGGGAGTTTGGAGGAGACGAGCTCTGACGTCTCAGGAAAAATCTTTCCGTCCCTGGCAAAAAGTTGACCGAAATGACGGGAAGAAACAAAGGCGCATCCTGACAAGCTCCTTTGACTTTTAAAAAGAAACTAGCTCAGCATGGCCAGCCGGCAGCTCTCAGGAACACAAAAATGAAATAAAAAACTTTGCCACGACTGAGAGGAGAAATACAAAAACCCACCAGGGAAGAGCTGACAACAGAAATGATCGTGTAAACGTGATTACTGCCCACAGCGTGTACACAGCGAAGGAAAATTTAAAGTCAGTCACCAGATTCGGCAGCCAGATTAATATTAGATCACAGCAGCAAAGTGGTCGGTTGAAAAAAAAAAAAAAAAAAAAACCACAACATCTCCAGGAATGTCGTGTTTTCACACGG
>NW_009259029.1:794556-796731 GCF_000687185.1 Egretta garzetta | reverse complement strand
CTATAGCGATTAGTAAATCTAACACGTACTTGGGTTTGCAAAACTCAAATACAGTAGTGTCTGGTTTTTAAATTGCGTTATAAACCAAGGAAAAAACCAAAAGCCTCCTGATTTGCTCACACGCGTGATTATGCTTCAAATTCCTCCCGCAAGCGAGTCCTGAATGGAATGAAAACGGCCGCTTCGAGAACTGGAAAAAAATAAGTTACCGGAAGCGACCCTGTCAGTCATCATTGTAACAGAATAAAATAATAATAAAAAAAAAGGCTACCCTTGGTTGTTCGGACGAGGGGTGTGTGCTATCCTACACTGCTGTAAGAAGGCACGTGTGTCAATCTGGTCTCCTCTAAGCTGCGCAAACTCTTCGCGGCAGGGCTCTGCTGCTTCTCCCGCCCGCTGTCTGCAGGAGGCGGCAGCCGAGGCTGAAGGTCCGGCTGGCACAGGGCAACGACCTCCTCGGGGGGAAAAAATACCTTCGGGAAAAGCTCTCCAACCCTACCAGCGACGGGAAGAAGAGGAGGAGAGAAAGAGTGAGAGAGAAAGAGGATGTGGGGAGGTGTGCGTGCGTGTCTGCGTGTCCGTCTGTCCGGCGGAGAGAAAAATGCCAGCTGTCCCACGAGTGTCCGACAAGCCTTCCCAACGGTGGGCAGCTACTGCAGCTGCCTGCAATCCTCGCTAGGATCCGCGCGGAGGACAAAGACATCGCCCATTAGAATACTACGACGTCGAAGGTAAGAAAACTCCTTATTTTCTTTACATAGCTACTATAACAGAACTGAGAAAATATACAGTCGGCGGTATCATTATACAAAAGAGCCCATCGCGTTCCCTCCTCCTTGATAAGACGCACCCTTTCTGAAAAATAAACTCTGACAATCTGCCACAGTTCCTTATGCCCGCAGAAAGCTGCTCACTGTACAAAAGACTTAAGAAAAAGGAAAAAAAAACCAAGAAAAAAAAAAGGAAAATAATGTACAAGCAAGAAAAGTGGGAGGAAAAAAGGTTTAGATGCTATTGCCGTTCAGAAACAAAACCTGCCAAATAGAAAATAAATGTCAGAGTCACACAAACAAGGCTTCTTCAGGGTTTTGTGAAGTATCAATATAAAAATTAACAGCAAATTCATAGTCTTTGCTATAAAAAACTCATTTTTTTCTTGTTAGAAAAGGATCACAACTAAAAACCTTAAATTAAAATACAAATGTTTAGGGTAGTTGCCCAGTGGCTAACGTGTTGGCTTTCTGAAAAACTTTCCAACCTGTCGTCTGAAAGTCCTCAAGTTTCAACCTGGATCCTTTTCCAAAAGCACCTTTTACATTCCAATTCATGAATCTGTCCCTAGGGAGCTTCCAATGGCTACTGTTATAGTATGCATTTATTACATATATTTTTCTATAAATGCATCATAAATATTTTTATCAATAATTCATAGGAATCCGGTTTCTAAGCTTGGAATACATTTGGAATATACATTATACACATATATATATATTTATACCTAACAATTTAAGCAATATCTCATGCTAGTTGCTTTTAATAAAAAGCATTCCAGTCTTAAACCTGCGTTTGTGTCTAATACATGCTTCAACAACCAAATTGATAAGTTCAATTACTAGATAATGTAGAAGAGAGAAAACATTTGAAAACTTGTTTTTAAAAATGGTTGAATTTCAAAGACCCAACAGTATTTGCCACTTTCTTGGCAACTACCTTAATTTTTTTTCCTTTTTTTTTTTTTTTTTTTTTTGAAACAGCAATGAAAGAAAACAAAACAAATCCAAACTTGTAGACAGTTTTTGGAGACTCTGTTCAGCTGATGCCTGCTTCCCACCATCATGCCAGCACAAGCCAAAAAGTCTTCCTTCCTGATGGCAGTTTTTGGCTTTTCCAACCAGAGGAAAAATATTCACGAACTGCTGTGTTCTTTGTGGGTTTTTTTTGTTTGTTTTTTTTTTTTGGTTTTTTTTTTTTTTTTTTGTTTTTTTTTTTTTTTTTGTTTTTTTTTTTTTTTTTGTTTTTTTTTTTTTTTACTTAAGGCATTGTTCCTCAAACTTCAGAAAATCCAGCTGCACCAAATCCATCAATTAAAAAAAAAGGCACAAACTCATCTTCAGATGGCTTTGGAGACAATAAAGCCGACTCCATCTGGGCTACCGTTTCCCCCGTTCTCTTTCC
>NW_009259029.1:748620-794523 GCF_000687185.1 Egretta garzetta | reverse complement strand
CCCTCCCCATTAAAAATACACCATCTCCTATTATCCTGGTTTCGACAAGAATGTCGTTGACTCACAGGCAGGCAAGAGCCATTTAAAAAATCCAAGAAATGAAACTACAAGATGGGTCGAGTGGTTCAAGCGGAGATTGCTGAATTGTGGGTAATCAAATTGTAAGCACCAGTTTTACGTTAAGGTTTGTTTGTTTTATCTTCGTATGTGTTGTTGAATCTTTGATTTTTTTTTTTTTTTTTTTTTCTTTTTTTTTTTTTGGCAACTCTGCCAAAGACTTCACGGGCATCATTCCCCTTTCCATTCCCAGTGAGGACCAGAGGAAGAGTGCCCAGCGTTGTCAGTCCTTTACTGCTCTTCACTGGCATTTTCCTTTTTCGGCAAATATATACTGTAGACGCATATAGATATGGAAAGATTTTTTTCGGTTGCTTTGTTTTACACCTGGTTGTCCTTCCGTATTCTGGAAAAAACCATGACAGGACACAGGAGTAACAAGAGAAAGCTTCTTGGCAGAGCTTCAAGACGAAGACGAACAGACAGTAGAACTCCAGCTCAAAGATGAATGCTACAGGGGAGGTTCCTCTTCCATGGGTTCATCATCGGGTCTGAGCAGGATGGGAAGTGGGGGAAGAGAGAAAAGACAGTTGAGCATGACAGAGTTGGAAAATTTGTGGTGCTCACAAGTCTCACACCTTACATTCCCGTCACCTTCCCACCCAGGCTGTTGTGCTCAGCTGGCTCACCTGGAATTAAAACTTGTCACCAAAAAGGTTTTCACTTGTGCAATGCTACCATTTTTTGCAGCAAAATCAATTTCCTCTTGTGGTCTAAAACCATGTTCGGCTCCAGTTGGAGCAGAGGGGTGAGACATAGAGTGCACCATACTAAGGTCATGCATGGTGTTCATGGCTGTACTCCTGCAGCCCAAGAGGGCATTAGAGAACCCATGGAGGACAGGAGGTGCGGGAACTGTGCGTGCAATGGTTAAAAGGAGAGGATTAACCCAGAAGGCTGCTCACCACAGCTCTTCCTGCCTGGGCAGACACTGAGATGTGATGATAAATGGGAAGGAAAGCAACTCACCTCTTCTCAGCTGGCTTCACGCCTACTGACAGAGATGCCATGGCTGTTACTGTCTCTGCCTCCTCGTTCTCGCACTTCTGGGCCTCAACCAGGGAGTACCCCACTGTGGAGGCATAACGCTGGAGTGAATGCCAATACTTGCCTAGGGAGAGAAGAGGCAGTTAGGGCACCTGCACCATAATGGGTCCAGCACCACACTCCCGCTTTCCCAAGCTCAACAGATGGCTGAGACCTGCCTGGGGAAGGCTCATCATGCCTATGCAACATGCAACCTTGATCCACACTCCCTCCCACTTCAGGGACCATCTTGAGGTCCCAGGGCTGTGGAGGAAGCCACAGGTGGAAGTGGGTTACTGGAAACACATGCCAAAGGAGCCCTGGCGTGCAAGGTGGGGCCAGAAAGACCCACTCCTGTGAGCTATATGCCATGCTATGGTATTAATAAATGGAGCTGCAGTGCTGCTGTACCTTGAAGAGCTAGGTTTTAAATCCAAAAGGTATTGAAAGCAATAAACATGCAACTGCACATCCCTTAAGGACACCTCGGATGTCAAACCAGAGCTGAATCACTGTCTGGCAATGAAAGATGCTCTTCTCCCTTGGCTAGGGAAGAAAGGTGGGAGGCAGAAACTGGATTTTTAAAAGGACAATTGTACAGGGGGTGCTGGAGGTGAGGATCCAGGCTGCACAGAGGTGTACAGTATCCTTCTGCCTTGATGGAAAGGGGCACTTAGGGCTCAAAAAAACCCCTGACATTTCCTTTTTCACTTCAAAACCCTCAGAAACTTTTAGACCTAAGGAAAAATATGTGAGAGGCAAGGATGCAGTCCAGGTTTGGACTGGACATCCACATGCAGTTGCTAACTGCCACATTCTTTTTGTAGGCAAATCACCCAAGACTAAAGAAGTCTAAGTTGTATTTATTTTGTATGTCGGCAGTTTGCCACCCTTTTTCAGTGGAAAGAGCGCAGAGAAGGCTTCAGAGTGAGAGAACAAAAGATGTTCTCTTGCCTCCTAGGCAGGACACACCAAATTTGCTGGTACCCAAGAAACCACAGCAAAAAGGCTGAAAGCAAGAACCTGTACAGTGAGGCCAGCAGATGGGGAGGAGGGACTTGTTTTCAAACATTTTTGCTTCTCCTGTGTTGGGCAGCATATCTGACGGTCTTATTCAAAGCCCCTTTTAATTTGCTGTGCTCATTTAAAAAAAAAAATAAAAAAATCACTGGCTGGCTCAAGGTGCTGCTGAGGTGACACACCAGTGCTGAGCGAGTGCAGAGCAGCTTCTGGAAATGGAATTCAGAAATTTGTAAAGCCACCAAGCATTTTTCAGGGGGAAAAAAAAATGCTTTGGTGTCTTTTAAGCTCCATTTTTGCCCTATAAAATGGAGACTAGCCCCCTCCAGTTTTAGACCACAAATGTTTGAAGCAGGAAGATGTCAGGACCTAGTGGTGGGATTCACATGTTACTCAGGCTCTTTCACTCCATCCCCCAAGAATGTCCCCAGGAAAGCTTCAAGCACAATGATTTTAACCTCCCCAGCTAAATAAACATACAATATTAGCATCTGCATGCAATACTCTGTTTAACTTTAACCCCTATCTATCCTTGGTTAACGTATGCCACAACACGCAACATGATTTCTATTAATTGGAGATACCTGAATTGCTTTTGAAGAGATAAGGGCACACTCTAAGTGCAGCACAGCCTGTCCTTTACAGAGATTTTAAAGGTTGTAATGCTAATTCCTCCTCAAGCACCAAAGCATTTCCCCAATGGACCATTCCCCATGTATCACTTGATCCATTAAGACAAGCTTGTGGCTGCACAAATCCAGTTCGCTGTGCAGTGGCCACCCATGAACTAGGACGAGGGAACATGGAGTTGCCAGGATGATGGAGAACCAGTGGGGTGCATGGGGCTATACTCACTATGTATCTCGATCACTTTCTCCATTGAATGCACCGCATTAGCATTTGCTCTCTGCTGGAAAACCTTTTCTGGAAGAGGATCAAGCTGGAAAGAGAGAACACCACCAAAGAAATGTTATCTCATGTTGGAGACCAGGCGTTAAGAGTGATTTAGCAAGTGGCTCTGCAGTATCAAGCCTCCACCCCACTCCCCCGATGAAGAGGCCCTATTACACAGACCAGAAAAGTAAGGCAAATGATGTTGGCTGCTTTTACAAAGGATCTTTTAAAACTCTTTCTTGGATCTACCTTTTTGCAAAGTTTTCACTATTAAAACAATGTGCAAATAAAAGGGACTTAAAAATACGATAACAGCCACACTTCTGGTTTTCTTCTAAAGAAATAAAAGGGGTAGCTTTTTGATTCTTCTAAATGCCTAATTCAATGTTTTTATTAACTCTTAACTGAAAAAATATGTACCTGAAGAGTAAATAGCCTAATTTTGGTACAGGGAAACAGGAAAACACTGTTTTAAAGCCACTCAGCATGACTATAACTTCAGTCACTATCGATGCCTCCTACCACCTAGTCTTGCCAGAGCAGAGCATTAGATCTGTATGTTTATTTTTAAAAAAAAAAATTTCCTTGAAGTTACCAGTAAAGCTTATAATTGGGTATTAAAATTTAGGCTTTTTGATGTGGTTTCTTTCATTTGTTCTTTATACAAAAAGGCGACAATAAGAACGTGCTGCTGGTATTGAGCTTTTAAGTTGAAAGATGACACAGAAGGCCTCCCCAAAACGTTCACTGTAAATGCACATAACAAGCAGGTATCTTTCTGGGCTTCGTTGCTTTTATGCTGTAAATGCCAGTGGCACGTAGACCATTTCTGGTTTGCTCTAACATACATCCCACCCTCCCAACAGCACGTAGACCATTTCTGGTTTGCTCTAACATACATCCCACTCTCCTGATGGCAGCGCTGCCTTTTTTACCAACTGTTAACAACAATAAAATATCAAAGCACTAAGAACAATTTACTTAACAAGGAACATGGCACAGTAACAGTATCTGCATTTTGCTAGAGAGAGATGAATTAGGAAATGCCACTCTAAAGAAGCTCCTCTAAGTCCTTCTCCAGTTACCCCTCGAAGTTCATCTCCAGTTACACTGGAGCAAAGCTTTGTGGTGTGGATCTACCTCTAAAAGCCTGTATATGAAACCCGTATGAGCACTACGATGCTGATGGAGTTGTTTTGCAGGACTGCAATGGCCAAGTGCTGGTTTGGATGCAGTTCCCACCAGCAAACCTGTGTTACCGCCAGGATGGACTACTCCAGCCTGTGGGTGTGCAGTAAGGTGTCCCAGCAAGGAGGTGGTTTTGCCACTGGACCTACATCTCTATTAGAGGTCCCGGAGATCCCAGCTGTACCAGTCAGGGAGCACACACCTCTGCCGACTGAGCAGTGCTGGCTATCAGCAGTATCGCAGATCACTGAGACCATGCTTTGATTGGCACAGCTGTCTTAAATAAAGAAATAAAACTGCTCCTCAGCACTCAAGAGCAAAAAGCTTCTGCAAACCTGAGACTTGCTATATAGAAAACTAAAGCCCAAACTAGGTGCACACACATATTGCTTGTTTTCAGATGCAAGCTCTCCTACCACCCAGGACAGAGTTGCCCCTTTCGTTTTGCAGTTGGGAGGTTACAAAACTACCAGGGGATGCAGTTTACCTTTGCATCAGCATGGACAAATGCACCTATGGTGACTGACGGACAAAAACTCCAGAGCTCCCTTCTGCAACAAAGGACAATGCTTTTCCCTTTTCTTTTTAGAGGCATGAAAGCGCTCCGGCAGCCAGGGCAGGGGAAAGGAGTGAGAATGAGAAGAGGGGGAGGGCAAGAGAAATGTCCTCTCCTTGCTTGATGGTGTTTCCTCCTATTTTCTTGGAGATAGTTTCCTCTCACCTGATAGAAAGCTCTGCCCATATCCATCCTAGCCCCAGCAGCCTTTGGTCAGCACAGAAAAAGAGAAATTAGATCAGGATGCTGAAAACCGCATCCTTCTTTGTGGTGTTTTTTACCCTGCTCGTCTGGGAGGTGGGTGCTGCAGAGCAGCAAGCTGGGGCCCTTCTGGTGGCAGAAAACATCAGTAAAAATGAGCCTTGAACCCGCTCCTCCGTCAAGACCACAGGGGTCGCATACCCTGGCAAAGTCCGTTCTGCAGCGAGAGCATACGTGTGCTCCCCCAGAGGAAGGCACCCGCCAGCACTGCTGGAGGGTTGTTTTAGTTTTTGTTTGCTTTCCTTTAAAAAAGGAAGAGTAGAACACCTTCTTTGATTGGGTTACTTCTCTCACCTTGAGACGACTGTCCTCTGAAAAGCTGAAACTGTCCCCTTTTCCCTTTATGAAGTTATTAAACATCTTATTGTTGTAGCTACAATGCTTGATTTGATTCCCACTCAGCAAGAAACTTGGGCTCAAAATCAACCCACAGTTATTGTTAGTTTATTGTTTCTTTTTTTCCTGAAGAGCCAGTGAAGACCCTGAGATACATTTGTGTGGCTCCTCTGACAGCAGGCAGGAGTTAGGGCTGCCTCCCTCTGCGGCACCAGCATGCCTCCCCAGGAAAGGAGACAGATCTGGAGCAGAGATCTTTCAATTTATTAAAAAAAAAAAAAAATAAGAAAAAATAATGCAAAATTATTAAAAGGTCTTCCAGGGGAAGGAGATGGGGTTATTTGCTTTCAACAGATGACACTGGGGAGAATATTGGTTTCCTCTGGCACAGCAGGGATGTCTGCTTGGTAGGTAAGGATGCCCCAGCAGAGCAGCTCTACTTGGCTCACGTACATGGTTAATGGCTTTGATTAGACTCACGTGAGCTCAAGACATCTCACAATCAACTAGATACGCAAGAAAAGCTTTCTGCAGATCTGATGCTTTCCAAGCCCATCTTTTTTTTCTTTCTTCGAACATAAATTTGTCATAGACCTCCAAGGTTGGGTATCCAAAACAAGAGATGTCCCCAGGTGTTAACTATGTCTGAAAATGCTGGTCAAGGCATTCCTATCCAGGAATACTCCCCAGCAAAGAAGCAGCCACAGTTTAATAGTTAAAAAAAAAAAAAAAAATCTATGGCAAGGTTTAACTGCAACTTCTGTTCAAAGCCAAGAGAAGCTCCAGCCAAGAGATCTGCTCTTGAGACCACATGGCAGCCATTTGATAGGTACTTCATGAGGACTAGAAATTGCTCTGTTCCAGATTTAATAATTACGGATTGCACTTTTTTATAAAATCTCCACTCCAAAAATAATTTTGGCCCAAACCAGGTTCTGTGTGACATTAAGTGAAGGCAAAAGCAATTCCTGGACAAATCTTTAAGTAAGAGCTTTCTAACGCCTCTTGGTTGATATTGATAGAAAGCACGCAACATCAGGCAGCCCGTCCACATGTGTGAATCATTTCCATTGCACGCTCCTCCTCCCGAAATAATGCTCAGGGACAACAGCCTCACCCACCGCTCTCCTGGAAAAGCAAGGAAATACCTCTGGGCATTAGGCAAAGGTTTTAAAGCAACTACTTATTATCACCTTCTTGTTTATTCGGGATGTCTGGAGTCACACAGCGGACACACCTCCGCTACTTCTGTGTGAAAAATGACAAAGCATTTGTAGCAGCAACAGGCAGACAGCGCTGTGAGTGCTGCTGAGCTCCAAGATCACATAACCATGTATCCCAGCACGTATCTCCCATCTCTCTCCCTGCTGTTTGCAGCTCCAGTGGCACAGGGGCTCCACACCCTGCTCCAGGCACGGTGCTGGCACGTGTCCTAGCCTGGGGCAGTGTACGCTACTGATGCTCCCGTGCTTAAATAGCAGCATCGCTCCCTGGGAGCAGACAGTTCATGAACAGCATTTGCCATGGGGCAGAAGTTGGTTTGAAGGGTAAAGGCTGGTGATTACCCACGATGGAGTTGAGCAGGTCTGCACGGTTGCTACCTCCTCGACCTCCAGTGCTGCTGGCACACTGCTGTCAGGGGCTGCTTTAAGTAATGGGAGAGGAACAGTGGCTTACTGGTCTAAATTATCATTATCAGGTCTTCCCCGCATTATGCCTGCCTTCAATTTTTCAAAAGTTGTGTTAGTTTTGCACAACTAAATTTTTAGCTAAAGCAATGTACATCCATTTTCAAGCATCCTCGTCCGGCACTAACTCATTTCACATTAAAATAATCTGCAGTAAAACTAAAGCTCTGTTTTAATTTCCTGGACAGTTGGGAACAAGCTGGCTCTTGCCTTTGCATAACGCTTTTTCCAAAGCAGGAGTTTTGATCTCTGCCGGTGAACGCAGACACTTTGGGGACTGGCACTGTTCCCCTCATTTCCTACCATTTCCCCATGTAACTCTGGCCCCGCTCTTCAGCCAGCAAACCTCCCTGCAGCCTGTCGCCGGCCGCAGCTGGCTGTCTATGTGCATGCATGCAAAATTGTCTAGCACGCTGTATATCAAACTTCATCAAAGGGCCATGGGACAAAGCAACAGCAGTTCCCTCCAACTTCCTCGCATTAAAAGGTTTTTATAAAAGACCTTGATAAAACTAGTGTTTCCTGCTTTTTGATGTGCGGGTAAGTCGGAGAACATTATCATGATATCTGTGCAGCCTTAAAGCCCACCTAGGAAAAGTAAGAACAGGTCCATCTTTAAGTATTTTAAAGCACTTTATAACTGTCCTGATTCCATGATTTAAAAAAAAAAAATGTCTTTTTACCTTTAAGGACCAATATTCACTCTGCTAAATGAATCACTCTGGCAGCTGACAACATCCAAGCTATCGTGAGCGCTAAAATCTCCCCGAAGCCTTGCACTTCCAAACACATTTGTGGCTCGGATCAAGCGCTTATTTATTGCACGCAGATCCTCACACCACATTGTGGTCACCCGCCTGTATCGTAGGAGCATGTTAAGCAAGAGGAATGACATCCTTCATGCGTCATTTCCTCTGTCTCCCCTTCAAAGTGCATCCTGCCACTAGAGCCGACTGCACCCAAAGGTGGGTGGCGCTAGCGCAATTGTCTGTGGTGACAACAGTGCCATCATGCTGTCAGCTTAAGACATGGGTGCTGCAATAAAAACTCTATTGCTTCCATGCTGATGTAGCAGCTGGCTCCGGAGTTTTCAGCTGTCCCAAGGACTGAGCACAGGCTGGCATGCTGGATCAGTTACCCATGCTGAGCACCTTACTGAACTGCCTGGCCAAGCACAAGGAGCGGATGCTCTCTGGACACTTGGAGATGGGATGCTGGATGATTGAAGCAGATGCTTTTGATGAATCCCAGCTGTTTTATCTCTTGGACTGGTTACTGAGGTTTCCTCAGGCACTGTCGTCCTTCATGTGGAGTGTGGATACTGCAAGACAGAGCACTTCTACAAAAGGCTGGAAGAGTCAGCAAACATATGCAACTCCATGCAGATCCAAGCTCCCTACTCCAACTACCCAGACTTGAGAAAGGCTCATGGTCACTGAACTGCAGCTGTGAGTCAGAGCGAATCTGCTCATGGTGGCTCACCACCATTCCCCAGCTCCCACCAGAGGCAGACCCAGAGCTGAAATACTGCTTGGCTTCTTCTCTCTGTGGTGCTGCACCTTCAGATGTTGACCACACGTCCTCCCTCAGCTCCTGCACCAAGGGGTTCTTCAGCAAAGGGTGGTGATGAGAGACGCTGGTTGTGCTCTCCACGGCAGGTGAAAGCTTTAGGAGGACTCTCCTTCCTTCACCATCTGACAGGCAGGCAGATCTCTTGCTTTGTGGAAGAGACCACTGCCTTCAGAAGTCTGCTCTACCAGAGGTCATCTCGGGGGCCTCCTCCTGTCCTGTTGCTCTAGCCTTTCAACATTTGCTCATTTCCACAAGAGAGGGCAATCTCTAAGCCAGCCTAAAAAAATTCAAACACACCCAGACAAGCCATTAATGCTGCCCAAGGTTTCACAGCCACACCCAACTTCAAATCGGTGTGGTTGCTTTTCCCCAAGGCTGAAATTTTTAGCTCTATGTAGCCTAAGGAATCACACCATGCTGTTGTTTTAATTTGTGCTATCAGTCCTCAGTGGTGGTTTTGAATAGCTCCATAGCTCCAGAGCCCGTGCTACACTAGGACACCCACAGCAGATACCAAGCGGGGACTGTACCCGGGGCTGCAGGCTGAGCTGCTTCTCTGAGTGAGCTGGAAAATTGATGCAAGGCACTTTTGCAGTCTACTGTGCCCATCCAAGACTCAACTGTTTGGACTGTGGTCATCCTCCATGTGGAGAAAAAGTGTCCAAAAAAGGGGAGTGAACCATAAGGAGGCAGGCTTGACACAAACAAACCAGTTGCTCATACTCAAAAGCCTACAAATTATAGAGAAATATGCTTCTTGAACAGAAATGTATGCAAAGGTACAGACACAGCAGATGCACAAGAGCCCCAGTCTGGGATTTTGTTGCCAATAATTGATTTCTGTTTTTCCTTACCGCCATATTCCTGCAGTGCACAGCCCTAAGCTCCCCGACCCCAAAGACATGTCAAATGCCACCACTCTGAACTTTTTAACTATAAACCACATTGGAAGAAATGTAGGCGTGAGCTGCTCATTCGGTGCCAGCTACAGCGGATGCTAATAGCCAGGCTGCATCAAGGAGGATGGGCACGGGGAGTCTGAACCATTTCTTCCTTAATCCCACTGACACTAAAAGGGGGGGTGGGGTGGGGCAGAGGGGGAGAGGGAAGGCAGAAAAGCTAAAGTCTCTGCCTCTGTAGGAAAATACCCTGGCCTCCCCAGAAACCAAAAACTAGACTTCCTTGGTGCACTTCTCTGCCTTGCTCTTATCTTGCAATCAAACACCCTCGCCTTTCTAGCCAACTTCTGTGTCACAGCAATTTGCAGAAGGTAGAAAATATACAACCAAAACCAAATGTCAAGCAAGCTGCTCAATGCAGCAGGTACAGGCGGCAGCACTAGAGAGGGGATCTGCAAAGAGAAGGGGAGGCTTGGTCAACAACTTCAGGTAGAAATTAAACTAACTGGTTGTTTCTCAAAGACCACAAAGCAAACTATCTGGATAAAGAATAAACCCAAATTCAATTCTTAGCTATTTCAACCCTTATAATATGGATTGCCAAACACAGATAGTTTTTAAACAAATAAAGCATGCAGTCTTTAAATCAACATGTGTCAAAAGGACCCAAAGCAATGACAATGACTGTTTTGGAGGATGAGAAGCCCAAATTCATCCCCAGGACAGGACAACTCCACAAGACGAGGGGGTGGAGGTCGCAATCCCTGGTTTTGCCTGTCTCTGTACCTCATTTCCCAGCAGAGCAGAAACACACGCTTCCGAGGCATCACAAATGGCGGTCAGGTCGTGGCCTCCTTCAAGGGCCAGGACGACGCGGCCCCCGGCCAGGCCCATCAGCTGCTTCGTCAGGTACCCGAAGCCTGTAACGAAGGAAAAGAGGAAATGCAGGATAAGGGCAAAGGTTGCGGCTGGAATCAGGCTCCTGGCAAAGGATCAAAGAATTATAGAAAGGAATTACATCATATTAAAAAACCACAAGGGATCTGAAAGGACTCAACGCATAATATAAGCCAGGTTGGATTTTAATACGCTCGCTGCAGAATCCCAGCCACGGTTCCCTGCTAGACTGGCTCAGCCGTGTGCACTGCGGGACGGATCCGTACCTCCCCCACCAGCACTTTGCTTGAGTTTATCCCAGGTGAGAGGCACTGCCATCTTCCCTGCCACCCCTCAGCGCCCCGAATTGTATATAGCAGCGTGTATCTCCTTTGGAATGAAGGAAAAAAGGTGGAAGGAGGTGGCTTTTTGCCCTGCTTTGGGAGATTCAAAGTCAGAGCAGTCATGGGGAGGCATGGGGGGAGGGAGGCGAGGAAAGGGAAATCAGTAAAATTGCTGCCACAGTGCTTTCAGTTGCGATAGCAGCATCACAGTGCCCCAGAGATATTTGACATCTAGTTCTTAACAGACGTTTCTTCCCGTATATAATATGCTATAAAAATTCCTGGGGCACCCGGGACTTTGATCATATGACACACAATATATTTCTACCCTTTAAACAAAACAGAACCAAGCTGCGAGGATTTAAAAAGCGTGTCCTCAAAGCAACCTTCCCCCTCCAAAAAAAAAAAAAATTCCAAACAAATGAAAATCCAGGGCATTTCAACCCTCCATCCACGCTCCCTGCTTTTTGTTTTGCAGTGACCCCTGCGAGCGCCTTTGCAAATTGGCAAATTAACAGCCAGATAAAAAGATTCAGGGCTGAGCCCATAACTGTTTTGTGAAAGTAGCAGAGCATGGGAAATTCAACAAGAAGGTAAACAAGACCTTCTCATTACAAAGTGTTTCTGGATATCTTAAATAACTTGTCTGTTGTAAATCTATTTCACTTTATTCTTATATAAAGTTTATAGGTTCAGCTACCTTAAAAGGTTCTGAAGTTCACTGTAGAGAATAAGTTTTCTGGCTGAAGCAAACTCTTAAAAAATAATAATAAAATCCTTTTGCAAGAAAAACTGTCTTCTTGATTGACTTGAATAAAACAGTGCCACATAAAACCAGCATAACCAAGGAGGGAGCGGGGGGAAAACATCAGCACATCTCCTGTGCAATGCAAAATATCACAGATCCAAAGCAAAAGGGATGTTCTTGTGGGCCTGTATAATTGCTTCAAAGGTGGAGAACAAAAATATTCAGCTTGAATTTTTACTTAGATATGCTAGAAGAAGAAATGAACTTCTACTAGCATTCAGAGGAGGGTATGCTGTTTATATCTGGCATTACCTCTTTCTAAAATTTTGCATTAAAACAGGCATAATTCTCGAATTCAGCAGCTGTCTTCCACAGAGGTATCAAAGAATGATACCAAATGAATTGGTAACTTCCTTACATAATTTATTTACACTTGAAATCGAAATATGCAATGCTTCAAGAAAACAAAGGCTTCAGCCAGACCAAAATACATGCGGTGCAATGACAAAACACATAAAAGTGCAAAGAAAAAGGCTGAAAAGTTTGCCATTGAAATGAAAGAGCTGAAGATAGACCCCAAATGGTAAAACCTGTACTTTAGTCCCTAGGACAGCAGAAATTTACACAGTTTTGGGTCTTTGCTCTTGTAAATCCACAACTTACATTTTGCTGATAGGTTATATCCTCCAAGAGGTGTGGGATGGCCTTCCACTGCATCGAAACCAGATGACACCAGCACAACATCTGGGGCAAATTCATTGGCAATGGGCATTACTACCGTTCTGCAACAAAAATTTAACAATGGCAGACACATCATTTCGGCTCTTGAACAAACGCAGGAACACTTAAACCATCTTGAACAAACCCATTATAAAACCTCGTACTATTATTCCACGGTAGCAAAGCCCATCTCCTATTTTCTTACAAGGTGTGAGCCTGGATGGCAGATTACCTTGCCCTACCACACAGTACAGTTTTAAAGTCAATCTCTTGTGAGGTCTATTAATTCCTTCATCAACAGGCTCAAGCTTTGCCCAGGGAAATAAGCTGCCATACATTGTGTTTCCCATTTGTGATCATATCTTGCTTTACATACAGAGGACTGAGGGGATAAGGAGAAAATAACGGGCATCTGGCACAGGCTGCAAATCCACCTGGAAAACCTGTCCGCCAGCAACCTCTGTTTGTGGCACTTGTCTCCCTGTTCTTCTTCTAAATATCTTCTTTAGCCTTTGCAGAACCTGCGAAGTTATTTATTTTTCCTTGCTGCACTTCTCATTTGCCATAATGACAGGCTGGGGATGTCACATGGGGCAAAAAGCTTTAATATGCAAATATCCCACCCAAATACACCTCTCCGAACTCTGGTTCCTTGTCCTCTGACATTTTGTTCACTAAAACCAAGATGCTAACTAAGCAAAACTAGAAAGTTAAGCAGAGAGCAAGTAAGGTGATTCTTTGTGTAACAGGTCCAGCACGAACATGGCAAAACTGAAATTACTGTAAAAGTCAACGCAATGGAGCCTCTTAATAAACACAATGCAGACACCCACAATCTTTTCTGATTGAGAAAGCACGTTGCAAGTGCTCTTACATGAACACCTTCTCACGCCTTCTGTTCACGCCAGCGTACCTACGTGCAAGGTCTTGAAAGTTGTTTTGAATTTCTTGATTGGGCACTGAAAACTGCAGGGAATGGTGGAAAAGCAAGGATGTGCACAGAGGGTTGCCCTTTGTATAGAGTAATATTTTCCAAATTGTGTTCTTTTTCCATTACAAATGTGCCCACTGAATCTTGGATGTATCCCTATGGCAACCTGACTGATGCCATCCCTTGCTGGTACTGAAGACGACAGTATTTCCCTGTTTCCCCATCCTAGGAACAGCTACTGGCAAGGTTAACTTTCTAAAGCATGAACTGAAGTTATTCATATGCCAAAGCACAAACCTGTAAATATGTTTGCATACACGAGAACTTCACTTCTATTGAGTACAGTTGTTATGTGATGCTCCAAAAACCAGTAAGAGCCCAGAAAGGGCTGTTTAGTGCTGAGATTGCTCAAGTGCTATCAAGACACCCAAAAAATTCAAGTCGCTTGCTACAATGATGTTAAACAGCCACAAGACACCTTCTAGTGTCGGCAACTTGTGTTAGCTCCAACACCGATCTGAGCTCATGCCATTTTGCTGTTTTAATGGAGTATTAACATCTACCATACAATGAGAGACTTCCAGTGTTGGTCAAAGCCATCAAGCAGTTTCCATCGCCATCACTGAGCAGAGCCCCTACAGGCAGGGACACTGGGCACATCGCAGGTCTGGTCAAGGCACTCAGATATGATGCAGTCCCCATGAAAGCCTTCTAGCTTTTATTTTTTGCCAACTAATGGCTGCAGTAACCTAACAGCCTCCTGCAATCTTCCTGCCTGCCAGTCTCTGAACACAGACATGAAAACCTATGCAAAAAAAGATCTTATTTTCTTTTAATTCTTACAAAATCTGAAAGAGGAATTTTATTTTTTTCGTCAAATGACATGATTGCCATATACATTTTGTCCTTGGGGAGATTATTACATAAGGAAGACAAAATAGCACAGTTTTTGCTGATGACTTTACAGTCGACAAAAATCTGTTTAGTGAAAAACCCACAGACGTTTTAAGTAGAAACCACCTCCTTCACAAAGGACTAAAGCAGCAGTTTTGAAGCAAGTGCATGTGGCAGAGGTTTTTCTTTTTTTTCCTGAGCTTTGAAGTACTGCTGAGCTCTTTCATTTCTAACCAAAGGAAAAAAAAAACCAACTCCCCCCCCCCCCCCCCGCCAAATTATGATACCATGGGACCTGCTAGTACCTCAACTGATGTGCGGGATCACTCCATGCTGGTTGCAGAGCAAGCCCAAACCTGCACCCCCAAGCTGTGTGCACAGTTTGTCAGCACTAAGCAACCCACACAACCCTGAACTGGTAATGTTTTGTTGGCCATGGGACAGCTCATCTGGCTCATGCCCAAGCAGGAACGCACCCGAGGAAGAGGGACAGCGGTGAGCAGCGCATGATGGTGCTGGTGATGCTCGGCTGAAGGTCCCCACGCGGTGACAGCGGTTCAAAGATACCCTCTAGTGGCACAGCCAGCACACAGGCAGCACCAAGAATTAACTGTGAACCCTGTCTATCTAAATTTTAGGAGAGAAGAAGCAGCAGTTGCTGTTTAAAAGTAAATTAATCAGTATTTGACAATAGTTAGAAGAAGCTGTTTTGAGGATGTCCAGAGTTTTCTCCGGTGCAGGACGGGGTGACCTTACAGCTGCAACTGGTCACCCCAGCAAGTATCTTCATTTCTGAGCAATTATTAGCGGTGCTTTGTATGCACAGTAAATTTTTATCAGGTCCCTCATGGTTTTAAGAAACCTGTGTTGCAGGACCCCTGTCTCCTTTGTCCAAGGGGAGCCAGGAGGACAGCCTGCGCTCATGGGATGGATGCTGCATGCCTGTCCTGGACAGAGGCTGCCCAGGAGCTGTGAGTGTTCAGGGAGAACCAGAGGAGAAGTGCAAAACGCCAGGGTGTCAGAATAAATAAGCTAATGATGCTTTCGGTACCTTGGCCATCACAAGCCCATCCAAACTCAAAAGCGTTCTCAAATCCAGGCTTGAACCCTTTCCTTTGCCCACGACTCCTACCCAAACTCTCTCGGGCTGCTTTTTCTTCTTTCTCCTAATTCCAGTATTACACCAGTACTCCAAAGCTGCAGTCCCAACTCTATTTGATGCTCGCCCTGTACAGAAGCAGCTAGATCTTTGGCTATAAACCTTGACCTAGGAGGGACAAAGCCCTCCTGCCTCTCAGCACTCCCTCCCTCATTTTTCCCTTTTTAATTGTTAAAAAAAAAAAAAAAAAAAAAAAAAAAAAAGAGGCTTACATGAAAATTTAAGACACAAGCAAACAAACCACTTTCAAACAATGTGTTTCTCAGATTTCATCTGTGGACAGCATTTCAGGCACATCTAAGCCAGTCTTTTGGGTTTTAATTTTTCTTCTGCATGGATGAAAACAGCCTCTTCGCTCAGATCCACCACAGTCCCCAAGAGAAAGCAACAATTAAACTGCAAACAAACCTATGGCTTTGCCCTGGTGATGATTCTCCAAAAAAGCCAGAAATTTAAATTACTACCAAGAAGGTGAGTAGTTTTGTCTGGAACTGGGTCTTTTAACTAATGTCTAATGTGGCTGTAGCATTAGTCACCAAGGAATGAAAAGGTCTGTAACACTGAATATTCATTCAAGCCATGTAGAATTTTTTAAAATACAAGGGTTAAGTTTAAATTTCCTAAATTTTAGAGGGTTGTTTTGCTTGCTTAAAATAAAGTAAATCCCTTCATATGACTCTGATTACAGCTAAGCTGAATAGCTATGCATTAGTCAATACTGATGGCTGCAAACAGTAAAAACTACTGATCATGTTCTGCAGGCATTTGGGGGAGAAAAAGAATTACAATTTTATCTATTTTCCAGAAGACTAAATAATTTTAGTCTGTTACTAGCCAATTCACCAATTAAATGCCTAATAAATGACAGGCAGATTAAATAATCCGGCAGAGGATTTTTTTTAAATGCTCAATTGCAGCAAGCAAATCGGTGAAACTTAGAAGGCTGAGCACTTTTTTCAGAGACTCTTTTTCCCACTGTTGGCCATATATATATATATATATAGCAAAACGTTATCCGCTGGCTCTTAAGGCTAATCAGCCTCCTGAAGACTCCAGTCTTTGTTTCTCCGAGCAGCCATCTCCACGGTCATTTACTATGTCAAAAGGGATTAGGAGTTTGGGGACGAAATCAGCATCAGGAGAGCATGAAATCTAAAATACAGAAACAACCGTTCCAGGCAAAACATCATCAACTTCCCCCCTCCCTATTACTCGCTCCTGAAATGGTTTATGGATGGAAGGAAAAAACAAAATCCCCCCCAGTTGGCTCCTGAACTCTTTTAACGCTTTCCAAGAAAGGTAGGAGGAGGAACCTTTCAAATACAGTCCTGGCTTTTGCTTCTGGTTTAGGTGTTTTAAATAAAAATAAAACTAACACGGAATCAAGCTGTATATGGAATTATAATTGTGGAGGAGACCTCAGGGTAGGGAAAAAAATTTGTATGAGACAACACAACTGCTAGAATCATCAGGAAAACTTTCTTGCAGTAAATTCAGAGGAAAACTCCTGTGGATAATACACTTTAATTTCACTAAGTAATTGCTGTTCTTGTGTAATAAGGAACTAGCTGCAGTCTTCACATTTTTTTCTGCAGGTCGCTTAGCTGGGTTTGCACACTCTGCTTCTGAAAACCTCGTAAGGATTTATAGAAGGAAACATGATTTCTGCTTGTATAACAAGTTATGGAACAACAGACTCCGATAAAAAAACCAACCCCGAATTTTACAACCATTTGTTTCTATAACTACGGAATAACAGCGATGAATACCAATAACATTTTGATGAGTTAAGGACTTTTAAAATTATATGCCCTGCATTTTTCGCATTAGAGTTTAATACATTTCTGCCTAATCTGTGAAATCTGTATTGCCCACATACTTCAGCAGTGAGTTCAGCCGTGGGACCTTTGCCCGGCGAATGGTCAGCTAAATTATAATGTCATGCTGTCTCGGGCAGGCAGAGCCGCTGCTACGATGGGGTGGAGGAGCACCAAGCTCGCAGCAAACTCCCCAAATCCTTTCTGCACATCTTATTAGTGACTGGAGTGACTCCACCCTGCTTCCCCCTGCCCCAGAGAAAAAAAAAAAAAAAAAAAAAATTTACAGCAATCATGATATCACCCCAACCTCGAGACGGGGCAGCTGGTGATTTCAGCCCTCGGTTATGAAGACAATAAGCGACAAAGTGCATGGCAAGGCTGCTCTCCGCTTCGCATTTTTAACTCTTGTTCTCACTTTTGAAACGGCTTGGTGGTATTAATAAACATTAAGAGGTCAGGCTATCCTGTCCAACCTAATGTGGCAGTGCAAGCAGAGGGAAGCCAATATTTGTAGAAGAAATGTTCAGTAGAAAAATCATTGATGCAAGTTACCGTCCTTTCTTCAGAAAGAGTAAAGCAACACTGAAACAGGTTTTCAGTGTGAGGATGATAGGTTTCACTGGGATTTATTTATTCACTCAGCAGAAGACTAATTTATGGGGACAATTATCTCAGTTATTATTTCATTAGAGTACATGCTTTTATCAAATCTATATACCAGCTCATCCTGAAATAGAACAAAAAAAAAAAAAAAAAAAAAAGAAAAGCAAGTTGCTTATTTTTCTTCTCCTTGTTTCACGTAGAAAGAGGGCTTTCTTCCCTGAAAGCAGACAAGCATGAGAAGAGTTAAGGCTTAAAAAAAAAAAAAAAAAAGAAGAAAAAGTATATCAGTATCTTCGCCTAGCTCAAAGGATTTCCACTGATTCCTCTACAGACTTCAAAGCCTCACAGTTTGGCATTTGGACTGGTTTGAATTAAAGCTCAGTTCTCCACTGTGAGTTTCCAAGTTCATGGTGAAAATGCCTGCAGCTTCTGGAGTTCATTATGGCCAATTTTCTTATCTTTTCTTCATCTTAGGTTTGATCCCCGGCAAATGCAACGTGGCATTCAATGGGGTGGAATAACAAGGTGCTGCCTTGAAGGCATGCATTGTCTCAAGGGGCTAACGAAAGAAAAGAAGAAAAAAAAAAAAAAAAAAAAAGGATATATGACCCATTCCCTTCACTTTCTAACTCTCGGGGGACTATAAATTGCAAACTTCAAAGCGTTATTTTACATTAAAATCAATAGAAAGATTCAGGGGAGGAAAAAAATGTTTTTCAAAGAAGCTGGTTAAGATTTAAAAAGGTCACTTGATAATGTATTATCATGACCAAACTTGGCATAAGATTAAAAAAAAGCTTCCAATTTAACTTATTGACTGAAGGTGTGCACATGGGGCAGACTATGGGAGTTGCTACCTAGGAGGATGAGTCACAACGTCCCAAAACCCCAGCAAAATAAGGGCTGTGACTAGTTCCAAAATATCTTCCCCAAATAGCTGCAGCCTGAGCAAAAAGACACCAGTGCCTATTAAGGAATGGCTGGCAAAGGTCTTACTGTGCAGCCTGAGCAATTTTCCAGAAGCCTTGAAACTCAATTAATATTTAATAGCAAATATGTCACTGCGTCGCGAGCTACAGGTTCTCTTTATAATGAAGAGCTCAGTCTTGTGGACTGCTGGGATAAACAGACTTCCACTTTGGAGGAAAGTGCTGCTTTCCTGTAACAGGAATAATACATTGAGACAAATGACAGTTATTTGACTAGATGTTATTTTAAATTGTATACATTCTTTGAAGGCTTTTTAATGGCAGGCTGAAGAGTAAAAGCTCTTTTTGCCCAGTATAACGGAATTCAAATATGTGCACAGGGAAGAACAGAAAATAATGCTCCCAGATTTAATGCTATTCCATGGAGGCGATATTCCATCTGCCTCTTGCCAGAAATTCACATCCCATGTTTTGGCAAGTGTGTGTCTCCCTGAATTTATGTGGGGTGGTCGCCAGAAGTGCGCTAAACCTCGTTTAAGGACAGAAAACCACTTCAACCCCTAATTGTTAAAAAAGATGCCAGTTGGAGAGGATGGACCCACAGCGCAGGAGAGGCAGGGTGTGGAACAGGACAGTCTCTAAGAAAAATAAAGCTTATATATCCAGCAGGTAACAGAATCATATTTGTTCTCCTGGAAAGAGTATTAGAAAGGAAAGTGTGGTCTCACACTGGCCTCTTCACTAGTGCATTACTTCTAAGTTCTCCTCTACTCAGAGATCTGCCTTCATTTCATCTTGTTATACTGTTGCTTCCATGGTTAATTTTAATACCTTCCTTTTCCCATTCTCTGCAGCTCTGGGAGGCAAATCCATCACTTGCAGCAAGTCCCCAAAACACCAGTGATGTACAATTGCCCTGTTGGGCTATTTTGCCCATTAGCTGCTCAGAGCAGCAAGGTGATGTTCAGCCCATACTCTCGCAGTGCTCCCATAGTGATGCTGCTCAGAGAGACAACCTGGGTGTGCATGACTGTAGATCAGCCAACGTGTTTTGCTTCACGCATCGCTTCTGATGCTGCTGATATGAAGAGGAAAGTAAGGATCAGATCAAATGACTCTTTGCAGATACCTCCCTGTGATCCTTAGGTATCGTATGCTTCTGTGAGCAGGACAATAAGACCAGCAGGACATCAACAAGTGAATCTACCAGTGGCTTCATCCCCTGCTCTATTTGGAGACTCAAATTATACCAGTTTTTTGGAGCATGCTTGAATATGCTTGTACAGCCCAGCACAGTCATTTATATCTGGCTTTACTATTCCTGCTAATCAAAGAGCATATCCCAGCAACACATCAATTCAACTCCACAGCTTTGCTTACCTTCATTCACACTCTGACAGTGAGTGATGAGTAACTTATTTAAGAGATGGTTGTATTTTTATTCATAACACACAACATGCGGCTTCTGAGGAGAAACCAGAACCCAGTAAGATAAACACAAACCCAACAGTTCAGTTGTTTCAATTTCCAGTTGGTTGGAACAGACATATTTGAGATCTTGGGTGAATAATAATAAAATCTAAAGCTTATCAAAACAAGCCCACGTCCGCTTGCTAGGTATACTTGGGAGTGAGCTGTGGTGCGACCCATGAGCACAGCTTTTGCAGGGGAGGGACTGCATGGCCAACTTGCCCAGCAGTTGGGTACCATCGTCTGCAGCGCAGCAATGATGTCTCAAGTCTTGGGGCAGCTGCACTCCCATGTTTCAACTCATGATGACTTATTATCAGGTTTTTCTGTGTTCACCTCCCCATCCAGGTGGGTTTACCCACAGAAATACTCACCCCAAAGTGGTAAAAAGATTTTTAAGCTAAAACCAGAAGAGCTTGTTCACATCAGTTGGCATTTTACATTCATGCATCAATCAGTGCTGAGCAGTGAGTATGTCAATTCCCTAACATCACAAGCACACTTCTTATGGCCAGAAATACTGTATTTACTTAATTCAGCTTCATTTTTATTATGGTACTCAAAAAGTAACTGCAACTAGATGTTTCTAAACTTAGCAAGAGAAAACTCAAGATTAAGGAGGACTGCATGAGGAAAAAGAAACCCAGTTTAGGTGAAAAATATGTTTACAAGAGGAAAACTTCAATATTACCTGAAAGCAGTTAAGTATTCTGTGTCTCCCATTGGTGGATCAAGGCCACCAGTAAAGGCCATGTTAACATTGAAACCAACTCCTGCTCCTGTGCCAACCTGAAAAAGGGAGATGGTACTCTTAATTAGATGTACAGAGACAGCAAACTCTGGCAACACATCTCTGCTGTCTTAATATTCTTCCAGTTGAATATGGATTTTGATTAAATAGCTTGGTGGTAGTAGATCTATTTTTCCCTCTAAAGCAACCTGGTCCCCAAAACAAGAGTGAAAGTAAAGCTCCTCCATGCTCTGATCTTTACGGGAGCTGTGGACCAGTGGTATTTGACTGCTGCTCACCCAAAAAACACCCCATCATCAACTGGATCCTCTTCCTCTTTTGCAGGAGAGTGTTACATGCAATACCTTTCCTTAGTTTGTTTTCAGCTTTATTCAGAAGCATATTTTATATTTCATTATAGTTGCAACTGGGGGAAAAAAATCCACAGTTTTAATCAGAGCGAGCTCCCCCTCTGCTGGGGAAAAATATGATTCACAGAGAAGAGATTTTCGCTGCTTGAGGGACATATGGGTGGTAAATGTAAGCACATCCCCATCCTTGCATGTACTGCGAATGTCCCCATCTGCACTAACTGCAAATACCTGAGAAAGGGGAAACCGGAATAATAAAACAGGGGTTTCTAGTAATTTGTTTGCCAAGAAGCAGGGCCATGTTTTCCCCATCCATACTGAAACCCAAAAGCCTGTGTTCAGTCCCTTCATCAAGCAGGGACCTTGTAGCTGCCTGAGCACGGTGGCCATGAGTGTGGGCTGTAGGTCCCTGGGGAAAGCCAGGGAGCCGGGCAGTATCTGCTGCCACCAGCCATCAGCAGCTCTGCAGAGGGCTCTGAGCTCCTACACACACAGTTTGGGTTTTCTGAGTTTTTTTTGGTCTCTGCATATGAAAAAAAAAAAAAAAAAAAGAAAATTAATGTGCTATACAATACACAGCCAGATAATTCAGGCTAGATAAAGCTGCAGGGCTTTCATTGCACGTTCTTCCTTGTATTGGTGCAAATACTGCTGGTAGAAAACCACAGTGGGTTCATCCACCCATGGTGGCTTTAACTGAATTGTTTCATTTGGTCTGGAATGACACATCCAAAAATTAACATAAATGGTAAATAGGGAGTGGATAGTATAGCCTAGTATTTACTTACAATACTAGATATTTTGTAAGACAGATTCCTAGATTATTAAAAGGTCAGCAGAAAAGTAGGTCTGCGAGCTTTGCATATCCTGAAGGAAAAATTCAGAAATTAAGCCTGATGCAAAGGGCTGCTGATATTCACTACAACAGTAGCAAGGCAATGAAGCAGTATCACATTATATTTAAGTTTGTTTAGAAACTGAAATAGCAACATCGATGTTTAATAAACAGGAAAATGTAAAATTGACAGGGTAAGAACTCTAAGCGTTTTCAAAGGCAATCTGAAGTGCCTCAGAGTACACAAAACTAAGTATTTAATACAATTTCCCTTTGATAAATCATTCTGGAAAGACAGTATTTCCTGCCAACCTAGAGGGAAAGGAAGGATGCAATGGATGTAGTAGTATCCATCTGGAGTTTAGGGAGAAAGGGCTCCCACCTCTGTTGACCTGCCCCTTCTGCAGAAGGCTCTGAGGCCACCACCAGGAACCAGTGGATTTGGACCAGCAGCATCAGTGACTGATGCTTAAATCCCACTGTTGGGGCTGTGCAATGGGCTGCAAGGCTCTGCCAGGAAACCCAAGTGCCGGTGGCACAGCCATGGACAACTTGTTCCTCTTGCATCTAAGAAACAACTTATTCCTGTAAGGGGAAAATCTTGAAAAGTACGCAGAGTGCAGGGACAGCTGGCAAAGGGCTCCTCTGGAACAGGTTCTTCCATAAGGGCTGGATTCATTTTCTGCTCATTAGCCAAGGCGCACGCTTTCCTGCCACCTCACAGGGCAGGACACAATGTCCATGCCTGTTAGGACTTAGAAAAGAAGGCATCAAACACATGAACCTGGGCAGTGCATTCTCAAAGGGGTACCATCAAGCACGAGCATGGGAGTGGTGGCAGGAGCTTCTCTCCAAGTCTTGCCTGGCAGAGGCTCTCCAAGACTTTGGGGGGGCACCTGAATCACAGCCCTGAGCAAGTCCTATCAAGACACAGATGGATGCTACGCCAATCCATGCTCTTACCTCGTCCGGAGCACCACTGCCTGGAAAGAAGTTCCCATCATCATAGCGGTGTAGTGAAATATAAAGAACATTAGGATCATTGTAGAAAGCTTGCTGAGTACCGTTCCCATGGTGAACATCCTTTGGGGACAGAGATTGCATTACATGAGCGAGGTTAGTATCTTAGTAAAAACACAGATTAAAGCCATCAACTTGGGATTCAGAGGGGTTTTCTTTGCTGCTGGGCTTCATTTTCTGCAATTCTCTGATCTAGCTAAAGCAGTTTATCACAGACGAGAGCAACGTGCTTTGCACAGCTGGCTTCAGGTTGCACTCCTTGTTTTAATACAGGGGATAAATGGGCATAAACACAATCTCAAGCGTATATAAAAACTGAGGACAGGATCAATTTACTCGGATGGAGAGAACTGGATTCATACCCAATCTTGGGGGGCAGAGAGACTATATTAGTTACCCCAAATTTGCGTCTTTAATCGGTCTGCAGGGTGACCACTGATACAAGTGCCCAGCAAAGTTGTCTTGGACCCAACAAGGTTAAACAACACAAACCCATTACCTGGATCCCCTACTGAATTGCTACTTGGTGCAGAAATGCAGGATGGGTATTCAAAATGCCCCTTTCTGACACAAAAAATGGTTGGTGAAGTCAGGAAAAGGATTTCCATCCAGTAGGTCAAAAAGATAAATAAATCCATTTAAACTTGTGGGTCTAACCCATGGGAGACTTGTGGCAATCTAATCAAAACTCTTGGCCAACACCCAGCAACTCAAATGCCGTCACAGCCAAATAAATACATTTTTAAATCTATAAAAATCAATCAGGCACATTTTTAAATCTATACATTGCCATAGCAAAATCCTGAACAAGCTCCTTCTCAAATCTGCTGCACTGTCTGCAGAGTATTTCACTGTCTTGTTCCAACTTAGAAATCACTTTTGACTACTTGCTCACTCACACAGAGGCTGCACTGGCCCAGAGGCAGGATGCTGAGACCATCCAGATTGATGGTCAAGCCATGCCAAACAGCCCAGTCCTTGCATCTTGAAAAGAAAACTGGGATGGATCCTAACACTTAAGGTAAAAAACCTTCAGAAAAAAATAACCAAAACTTAGCATGGTTTGCAGTTACCCATCCTTCAGATTGTGTTATGGGCTTGTTTTAGGAAGCAACTACTTCTTAATTAAAATTTTGTTCTATGGACACTTTAAGAAATGTTTCTGTTATTAAAAACACTTTAATATAAAAACCCCAACAACTTTAAAAAACAAATTTTGGCTTGCAGATCACAGGCAACATTTTTTACACCAACTTAAAAAGCCAGGGTTGCCCCTGCAAGAAAAAAAAACCAAAACAAAACATGAAAATTTCCAACTGTTTTCCTGAAGGGTACGAACCAGCATTTTACTCACCCAGTCCACTATAAGGATTTTGCTAACGTTCAGTCTTTGCTGGAGCAGCTTGGCTGCGATTGCCACTGAGTTAAAATAGCAGAAACCCCTGGAGATGATGAGAGGGGGGAGAAAAGAAGAAAAGGGGAGGTGTTAATTATAGGTTTCCTTGGTCCCCATGCATCTATCATCTAGATGAAACACAGTAGGAAGAAATTTCTTCTGTTTTCACTCCTTTCCTCCCTGGAAGATGCACATGTGCTCAACTGGAAACACAAAATAGCCATGCAGCAGCAGGTGTCTCATGATCTCTCTGGTAATGGGGAACATTTCACACTTGCCCATACCCGCTGTAATGAGATGCTGCTTGGTGCCAACTGCCCATGAGACCTCCAGTGCTATGTGCGATGGAAGGGAACAGGAGCCGATGAGGAGGGGACATGGTGAGGGGGAAAGGAAGGAAAAGAACCCAGGGCCAGAGCACTAGAATGCATCGGCTGGGAGGGAGTGGACATGCTCGGAGAGGCCTCAAAATGCTGGGTTGAAGGGAACTCAACAGCAAGCACTCATCTGCTCTTGACCAACCTCATTGACTAGCCTGATCTTCTATGACATGGTGACCTGCTTAGTGGGCAAGGGAAAGGCTGTGGATTTTTGTTTACCTGGACTTTAGTAAAGCCTTTGACACGGTTTCCTACAGCTTTCTCCTGGAGAAAGAGGCTGCCCATGGCCTGGACAGGCATATTCTTTGCTGGCTTAAAAACTGGCTGGATGGCCAGGCCCAAAGAGTTGTGATCAGTGGAGTTAAAGCCAGTTGGAGGCCGGTCACAAATGGTGTTCCCCAGGGCTCAGTGTTGGGGCCAGTTCTGTTTAATTGCTTTATCAATGATCTGGATGAGCGGATTGAGTGGCACCCTCAGCTAGTTTGTAGATGACACCAAGTTGGGCGGGAGCGTTGATCTATGTGAGGGTGGGAAGGCTCTACAGAGGGACCTGAACAGCCTGGATTGATGGGCTGAGGTCATTTGTATGAGGTTCAACAAGGCCAAGTGCCGGGTCCTGCACCTGGGTCACAACAACCCCATGCAGCGCTACAGGCTTGGGGATGAGTGGCTGGAAAGCTGCCTGGTGGAAGAGGACCTTTGGGGGGGTTGGTCGACAGCTGACTGAATATGAGCCAGCAGTGTGCCCAGGTGGCCAAGAGGGCCAAGGGCATCCTGGTTTGTATCAGGAATAGTGTGACTAGCAGAACCAGGGAAGTCATCCTTCCCCTGTACTCGGCACTGGTGAGGCCACACCTCGAATACTGTGTTCAGTTTTGGGCCGTCACTACAACAAGGACATTGAGGCACTGGAACGTGTCCAGAGAAGGGCAACGAAGCTGTTGAAGGGTCTGGAGCACAAGTCTGATGAGGAGTGGCTAAGGGAACTGGGGTTGTTTAGCCTGGAGAAGAGGAGGCTGAGGGGAGACCTCATCGCCTTCTACAACTGCCTGAAAGGAGGCTGCAGGGAGGTGGGTGTTGGTCTCTTCTCCCAAGTAACAAGCTATAGGACAAGAGGAAATGGCCTCAAGCTGCACCAGGGAGGATTAGATTGGGTATAAGGAAAAATTTCTTCACCAAAAGTGTTGTCAAGCATTGGAACGGGCTGCCCAGGGAAGTGGTTGAGTCCCCATCCCTGGAAGTATTTAAAAGATGTGTAGATGTGGTGCTTAGGGACATGGCTTAGTGGTGGACTTGGCAATATTAGGTTAATGGTTGATGACCTTAAAGGTCTTTCACAACCTAAACAATTCTATGATTCTATCTCCCACCAAAGAGTGCTGAAGCACCCAAGACACAAAACTTCAGCACATGTTAAGCCAAATACACAAAGCCAACATGCTTTATGTACAGGACCCTGATTTGAAAACAGTCTGATGGCAAACCCTCTGCTATACTAAACACACACAAGATGCCCGACTTCAGCTTTTGCTTTGCGAAGCCTTCCCACTCTGACACTCTCCTAACAAAGTGTTGTGACTCCAGGACACAGTTACGTTTGCTATTACTACTATCTGTTGCATACCCTCACTTTCCTCACACTGGACAAGCCATCAACATCTCATTTAAAACAATTCACAAGAGTAAAGTAAAGAAAAGCATCAGTGCTTTTTCAAAGCATGACTGTAATGCTGATTCTTGCTAAAAAATACCCACCCAAAACCACTAAGCAGGATCTTGCCCTCTTCCAGAGAATTACTGGGACCTTTGAATATAATACTCTTGCATATCAATAAGCAAGAAATTCTGCAATATTAAACTAACAAACTACCTTTCTAATTTCCAGCTGCTGATCACATAACAGATGAACACTGAAGCAAGCTGATAAAGCACATATGCATACTTACATAGGTGTGCTCTCTTCTGCGTGGTGACCTGGAGGCCGAACAACAGCAAATCCATTCTACACACAAAGAATAAGAAAATGAAGAAGTGAGACAGAAAGGAAGGTTTATTGCACAAAGACGGATGCAGAAGTTGCAGGCAGAAGAGTTAATTCTGCTTTGGAACTATGCGGTTGTTCTTGATGGTTTTCTCACAAGACTGTAGCAGTGGACGATGCTCTCCCACATTTCTGTGGGGGGAAAAAGTCCACATGAATTTTATGGAAATGGGTTGGTACAGCATTTCCTTCCATTCAGGGAAAAAAAAATATTCTGCATGAGGTCACTGAAACAGCAAACGAACTGGTCCACCTGAAGACAACAGCAAGGCCCTCAGATGAGACTGGAATAGTGATTTAATTTGTTGCTCTGGTTTCTTTCTTCCTTTTAACTGGTGCATAAAAACATTCACCAGCAGTCTGTTGTTCACTTGCTGATGTCCTCAAAGATTTTTATGACTAAAGCCAGATGATGCTATTAAAATGAAGCTAACTGGACCTCCTGCATAACTCACCCGAGCCGAGTGCTGTACAGGGCCTATATCAAAGCCAAGTGTTATTTTCATACCAACCTTCAGCTCTCCTGTGGCTACTTTGAAAACGAGCTCAATGACACAGCCCACAGCCAGGCGAGCGGCACCGGACGAGTGAACTTCGTTCCAAATTGTGTCACTGTCAACCTAATGGAGACACATAGGAACTATGTTTAGGAGCAATGAGGACAACCAGGAAACAAGAGACCCATGCTTTATAAAGAAGTTATTCACATGTATTAAGTGAATAAATGCATTCCATTTAAATACATTAATGTTAAATGCATTAAATGCAAAACTGATCTTGACAGTACCAGGGCTGGAACCCCACCAATGACTGTCACATCGCCACTACTGAGTGTCCATCCAACCAAACGACACTCAAGAGATATCCATTTGCAATGCTAAAGGGTCAGTGCCATAACAGAGGAGCAAATTCAGCACTCAATCACTGTAAATGTGCAGGTGTCTCCTACCAATAGTCCTACCAACACCACGGTATCAGTATTTCTTTTCAATTGCTGGAGGAAACTGATCCCAGATGAAATAAAAAGGTTTACAAAATCATTCAATGATTCTATAAAATGAAAAAAAACCAAACAAACCACAATAAAGAAGGTTGTTTAATAATGGACATTTAAAAGACGCCTGCCCAGGACTGCCAGGGTAAGGTTATGCTGACAGCAGCTTTCCCTGGGGAACCATAAGATCAACCCTGTCTCATCAAAGCTAACAAGAGATCTTCAACATCTAGCTGCTGACTGGAGACATTTACTTCAACACTAAATATCTGAGAGGACCAGCATCCTCTGTATTTTCCCCCTGAAAATGTGCGAACAGGCCAACGGCAAGGCAAGGCATTCTGCAGCCATCCCCATGTTCTTATTATATGAGATCATGTCCTAATTTAAACAAAAAGTGAGAAGCATTGGCTTTTACCACATTCATCCCCCAAACCGTACAAAGACGAGATTAGTTTGCAGACATGCGTTGAAACGCCTGGGGTTTTTTTTACTGCCATTCAGCCATGACTCGGCAGAGAGCAGAGGGGAAGGGACAGCTCCCAGGGGTGCTGTTTCCAGGCTGAAGCTCTGGATCTCCTCCGCTGCACCCCCGGCTGTCTTTCAGGCAATGATGAAAGCCAAGCTTGTTTGCTTCTTGCCAGTCACAGCCTTTGCAAAAGCCAGAATGCTAGGACTGTCCCATGTCAGGACAGCTTGGCTGCTCGGGAACATCATAGGATAATTGTAACATTTCTCCATGTGAAAGATCACCAGCTATTTTTCACATATTACTGTGTTGAGTGTATTTATGGAAACAATGGCAGAGGAGAAGGAAAGAAAGAGATTATTTGTTGTGTCTGGCATCAGTCTGCTCACTGAGCTGCAGGGAGATGCAAGTCACCCCACACGAGATTGATCCAGCTCCTTCACGGCTGGGCTAAAGCCAGTGGAAATCATCCCAGGCCTGTCATCCAGGAAGACTTCTGGCAGCATCTGCATGGAGGACGGTTTTGAAGTCACAGTAGACCAAGAAAGCATTCAGAGAGCACCAAAAAGCCATCTCTGTGCGGTAAGGCTGGCAATACGTGCACTGTCTCACAACTCTAGGCAAAGCCACTGCATCAGTGGAAAAAGCCCCGCAGTGACTATTTGTGGAATGAGGGCTCCTGCGAGCCCCCATAACATGAGAATAGAAGTACAATGGGGTCTGTTATGCACAACACCTCCAGGAGTACTGGATCAGTACTGTGCATGTGCAGGAGGTGGGACTGATCTGACCATGTCCCTCCAAAAGCCCCTAGTAAGGCAGGAAAAGACCAAACTGCTTTTCCTCCCTACTGACCAGCACGTTAGTGCTCTGCAATGGTCCATCTTTGGACTCCTCATCGGCAGTCCTGTAGAAATGTAATGGGATGGTCAACCTGCTTTGCAATCAGGATGACACCACTACACTCCCTTGGGGGATCCAGCAGTCTTCATCCTCAGATCCTCTTTCCCAGTATCTGTGAGTGGGAGACACTCATGATTTATACAACAGAGAACATCTACTTGCCTTTTGCTAGGAGCTGACCACCTCAGTTTCCCTGCTCAAGTGAGATACAGCTGCACTGTGCAGTCTGGGCTGAGCACATCTAACCCATCTTTCTTGGTCTTGAAAGAAAAAGCTATAGGACACCAGTAGGTAAGAGCTTCCATCCCTGCCCAGACACAGCAAGCACCAGGCCCCTTCTACAGATGCAGAATTGCAGAGGGACATCTTCATTCACCATGAGACACCAGAGAAATGGAAATACAAAAAACCAAAATTCACATGTCCTAAGCATGGCTTTGCCTGAGGGACTGACAGACCCTCAGATCTCTTCAGGCATCTGTTCATGCCAACCTTCCCCATAAAGCATGCAGAAGTCACCAGTGCCTGAGCAAAGCATTCAGGTCCTTTGATGCCTGCAGAAACTGGGCTCATGTTGGCAGCATTTCAAGAAGAATGAGGAGGGCAAGACAGAGTGGTTTTAAAGAGTTATTATTTCTGCAGAAAGAAATAAAGTACTTAGAAAAAAGTATCCCACCTGTGATTTAGAAGCCAATTTCAAGGACTGCCATGCCCCCACACTCAGCTCCCCAGCAGGAGGAACACTGGATCCAGAGATGTCTGCTGCCACCCGCAAACTCTCCACTGCCCCATCCCGCAGGCAGACATCTCCAAGATAAGGATTTAACACCCAGCCACCTTCCCTGGAACAGATGTCTGGAGTCTGCTGGGCCCTACTCCAAAGCAGCATTTCATCATCTGTGTGACTGTGTTTGAACAGTCCCACTGAAGCCATCAGTGCTCTGCAGCAGGGGATGTAGACTCTGCCATGGTGGAAAATGTTATTAATATGGCCCTGAGCTGGACTGCTCTCCAGCTCTGAAGCTGCTGCTGTTTGGTGCACAGGCTGCTGTTGACCCCTCCATCATTCCTGAATTCTGAAGTTCATTACAGAGGAGACGCTATTTGGCTTTCCCTGCCTATGAGCTCTTTGATGTAGCTGCCATCACAGGAGTTGTTGCTGGGACAGCACATCAAGCCTTACCATCTGGAAGGACTTTGCGGAGAGAGGAAGCATATTTCTTGCCTTTTGTTGATCCAACAGCATATATTTCTCTTTTTTCTCCCGAGCTGGAGGATACAACTGCATCAGAGACACTGAGTCTTCCACATCTGCCGCTGTTGGAGCAGTTGTCCCGGTCAGCACACTTGTCTTCTTGAGAATAATATTAATGCCTTGCTCATTCCAATAAAGAAGCTGATGTTTCTGCTAGGTGAGCCTGCAGGAGAGGGCTCCTTTAGAGGTGGGGAGAGGGACTTCAGCGCCTGGACCTGCTGCAGGCTCTTAACCTTCGCAGCACGTACTGTTATAAAATGATGAGGGAATGTGGAAGAGGAAGGGTCAACAGTTTGACACAGGTTCTTTTCTACAAGGAATGTCTAAGATATTTCAGGGAGATTTTCTTCCTTGTTACTTGAAGTCTTTATTAATACACATGATGAGGTTCCTACTCAAACTGTATACTATGCCGTATACTAACGTGCAGCTATTTAAAAATGAAATGTGAGGAGGGTCTTATAAAAGGTTTCATTATTCTAATCTTTTCTTTAGCTAAAGATAAGCTAGCAGATAAGAAGTTAAGCACAGGGACAGTTGCACAGCAGCTCCAGCCTCTGCAAAGCGCAGGGGAACGAAGGAGTTCTGCTTGTCCCTCACCACAGCTCATCATCACGCTTCGGCGGCAGCACCACATGCTGTCTGTGCTGCCAGCGAGTTGTCTTTACCTAACCACGTCTCCTACTGCTCTAAAGCACTGATTAAATAACCGTGCTTACATTTTGTTCTTCTAAGACTTGCTAATTAGTCTCTTCTCATTTACATTCCATGGAAATCCTTTTTGTTGTCTCTGCTCTGCGATAAATGTACTTTGCTTGCACAGGTAAAGATTTTTAGACACTCTAATCGAGACCTTACAACCAAAAATAGAGTAACGTATTCTGCAAGACATCAAAAACATTAAGATCATTTTTTAAAGCCCTAGATCTTTAGATATTTTTAGAATGTGCACAGACAAAGAAAATACTACACACAAAAGAAAACAAAGTTATTAGCTATTGTAAGATCAAGTCTTGGAGTGTTTTGAAGAATCTGGATGTAAGTATGCTGGAACTATTTTGCAGATTTTCAAAGCTCAAACTCCTTTCTCCAAAATCTTCTTCTAATTATCCTGGATTAGGTAATGCTCTGGTGCATGTATATCGTACATTAAGAAAAGAGTGTGTGCTGCAGAGAAGTGAAGGTAACATCCTAAGTAAAAATACCGCATACTGCACTTGCAGATGCTGCTAAAGATCAGAAGGAATAAATTACTGTTGTTTAAATCAGAGCTCACATCTGTTGATATAAGTGCTTCTGTGCTTTCTTCCTTTCCCACTACGATCAGACGTCTGCAGATGGGAGGAGGTTTGTCAGCATCAGCTACAGCGATGTGAAAGCTTCCTCATATAAAATAAACCAATGGGGGGGAAAAAAAAAAAAAAAAAAAACCCGACAGGAGTTTCCAAGCACTGGGGAACAAATTTACCCTTTACCTCATTGATTCTGAGACAGTGTGACTTATTTTTTAAAGACAGAGATCAAAAGGTAAAATGTGATGAAGCGATTTGTGCTAAGCTTTTTCCTATTCCTTCACTCTAACTTAGTCTCGCTTGCTAGTAAGAACAAGTCATGGTTGCCCAAGCGCCAGATTTCATCCTTCATCCTGGCGCCTAACAGCTCTTCTTGGGCTTCTTCCCCATAAACTGCTCTACGTCGCCTTTCAGATCCATCTATTCTTTTAATCTACATAACATCCCCTACTGAAGAGAATTGTGTTTAATTGTTTGCAGAAAAAGAACTTGGTTTCAAGCTTTCTAGCCCATAATTTCATTTGACACCCACATCTCCTGAATTATAAGGAACAGCAATCATTCAACTTTTACCTGTTGCAGATCAGTCCCCCTCCAGCCCGCAGGCATTGCTTTGCATCCAACACTGAATTTCATGTGCTATTTAGTTTTATTTACTATTTAGTTTCTCATTATCATGACACCATCTGTACATCTTTGCAGGCAGCTTTTGCTTTGATGACCCCACATAAATTTAATACCATCAGCAAAGGACACTTGCTTATGTCCCATCCCCTGCATTGCAACACTTAGTGAATACACAGATTTCTTGGGATTGTAATTCTGACCACTATTTCCTACCTCCTAACCAATAATAAATCCAGAAGAGGACTGGTCCCACCTTATTCTACTAATTTTTAAAAACTTCTTTCCTTTTTTCTTTATGGCATCATGTTTGCCCCCTGTAAAGCATTTGGTAGACCAGTATCAAGCTCTCCAGGGAACATCCTCCTTGAGAAGCAGTCACCCAACTGTAAAGCTGTCTAAGCATTGTGGTGAGCTGAATGGAAAGACCCATGAAGCATCCCCTAGACCGCACTTATCGTAAGTGACAAAGTCCTCTGCTGAAATAAATCCCTTCTCCTTCAACCCTGGGCTACAAACCATTGGTAGTCAAGATGACATCCTACAGGTGCTCTAGTCATCACATGCACCTTCATCATCAGGAAAATATTCACCAGTATGAAGTGACTGGAACCCACACAAGCTTCTTACAGCACCAGAGCTACCTCTCCACAACCTTCTCAACTTGTCAGAAAAAGACAAAACAGAGACTGATTACTGCTTAGCAATGAGTGATGTTCTGCCAACCTGGCAATCTCAAACAAGGGAGAGGTCTAAATAAAACTCCATCCCTCAAAAAAGCTATATGACCACCTTGCAGCCTGAAAATAGCCTGCCAAGCAACAGCAGAAAAACACCCTTAAGATCTCTTGCTAGAAAAATTTGAAATAATTTCATTATACCATAACAAGCACTCAATCTCCCAGCAGTCTTCACATGCTGAAACTTCTCAGATTTACATTACACCTCCTCTTGCATGAAAATTCTTCATAACTGATGTTTTACCCTAGGCTCTGATTTTTTAAAATATTTTTTTTCTGACTTCCTCAAAAAAAAAAAAATTACATGCATCTCAAAAATGTCTTGTCATCCTCTTTGGTGCAGAAAACAATTTGGGTTTCATCTGCTACTGAAAGGCATGCTCTGTGGCCCCAGCTATGATCCCACTATAGGGCTTCTTCCAACAGTTTCCCATAGCAAATCAAATCAAGAGCAACTTGTCTCACAGAACTGGCACGCTAACAAAGACCACAGTTTTCCCTCTATTTCTTCAATAAACATACCACGCTGCTAAGCCAGCTTTCTTGACAAATCTCACACTTCGAAAGACAGTAGAAAACGGGGTTGAAAGGACGTCGTGCAATCACCATACGTCTCTCCTACCCCAAAGGAGATGATCTATGCTTAAACCCATCCAGAGCACGTACAAGTGCAAAGCACTTAATATGCTATAGCCAATTTGCATCCCAAAAGCAGCAAAAACAGTGTTTTCCTGCATCAGCCACAAAAGCAGCAGAAGTACACAAATAGTTGGCACTGTATCCCAAGGTAACCAGGGAAGGAAATACATTTTTATGAAAAATCTGACTATCATACAGTTGATTACTAGTAAATTACTGGATTTAAAAAAATTTTCCTAGAAAACATGAAAATATCTGTTGGGATTGCTAAAACACTGTACAAAAGTCAGCAATTGTTTTATTTTATATTTAAGGGTCTGTGGAGACAACCAACCAGCAAGTTAACTGCAAATGCTATCTTTATTACGAGCGTATCGATAATACCAGCACTGTGGAGTTTCCTGCCTTGATTTAGGATTTAATGCAAGACTTCTGGGATCACGCTAGGCTCAGGCACTGTCTCTACTTGTTACCATTCAGTCTTCATTTGCAAATGATAATTTTTGCTTTGAATGGCATGCCTGACTGGAGGGCAGAGTAAATCCAAACCTTTTAAACTCTAGCCAAAAATTTGCCATGAATTAGGAGACTGCAGCATACAATACAAATAAAATATCTCTACGAGTGCTCAGTGGTGGCGGTATGAATAAATGCCAATTATTCTTTTTTTTTTTTTTTTGATGGGATAATTTTCAAAGCAGCGATTTTGCAAAGACTCAGGAAGAAAACAATTTTGTTTCATTTCCATAACAGAATCCAGACCTCTAAATTCAACCTCACGAGCTACAATTATGCATAAGAACTACCACTGTGAATTTTCAAACACAATGCCTTTTATTGTCTCTTCTCATTCTTTTCCCTTCCTGTTCTCTGAGATCTTCTGTACTGTCACCCTCCACAGAAATTTAGAGCAGAAAGTCTGACTTGAAAGGAAAACTTTCAAGTTTTTAGGCTTCAAAGGAAAACAACAACACAAACCTTCCACACAAGGTATTTGAATGGTATTTGGGTTTTTTCAACCTTATAGGAACAAAACCCAACAAATCTGTCTTTTTATTATATGGAATCTTGACAGATGAAAACTAATATTCAGCTTTTCTGTGACGGATTGAGGGGTATTTTAGTCACCTCCTTCAGAATTCACGCATGATTGTCCCAGAGCTCGAGAAATGAAAGATGCTAAATACTGAAGACTGCAATTCCCTTGTGCTATGTAACCTCCGAGACATTTCATTCTAGGACACTAATGTAGCCCAGACACAAATACAGCAACTTACTATTTACAGGAACTTCCTAAATATTGTCTCCAATATCCCTATTTTATTAATATGTTTTCCACCTGCGCTAGGAGGCAGGCAGCTCTGAAGTATAAATACTGAAGATGAAACACCTACGCAGAACGAGCAGCATGAAAAGCACATCTTGCTTTCCATGTAGAAAGCATTTTTGGATTCAAGGGTTGCTTTCAAATGTAGTAACCTCTAAGCCATTAAACACCACTGCCTGGGAAATGAGGTTTCTCCTCCTAAAAGGCAGAGACGAAACATGCCTATGAATGTCACACACACTTCAGTGCTCCAAAATAGTTTAAAAATCTTCACGCTGCTTTTGAAGAAAGGCACGTGAAGCTGTCGCTGCAACCCCGCACCCCAGGCAGACCCTGTTTATGGGTAACATTTGGTTGCAATTACCCACTTGATGGAATGCAAAGCAACATTTTTTGTTACCAATGGGACTGAGAGAACAAACAGGACATTATTTACACATTAAAGAGAGTACTCACCCCGACACCACCACAAGGAAGCCTGACAAACATCGATGTTAGGGAACCTGTAGGAAAAAAAAACATACTCAGTAGGTCAAAAAGTCAAAGTTCACCAGATTTTGGTCCAATTTTACAGCATTGCTGCAAACTTTCTGAACATAGTAACAGACTGAGGGTTTCTTGCAATTTTCAGACAACACACAGCCAACCCTGTTACATTACAATGCATACCTACACAATAAACACAATTGGGCTTGTTCAAAAGCCTTTCCAATAGAAAAGCCTTCTATAAATCACTTATTTTTATGCAAGGTTTGTGTGCTGTCCTACATTTTAAGCAGTCATGCTGACTATAAATGATTGAGACATTACCAACAACTCCTCAGCATGTCTTCTCAGATGAACATATTAACCCCTTTCAACCGAAGGAGGACAGGAAATCATAAAAACAGCCTAATTATCAGTCATCTGCACAGTTACTAGAACACTTTGGAGTGCATGAGCTTCATAAAAGATGAAGACAAAAAATAAACCGGTGGCGAGCAAACCCAACATTAAGAATTTGAGAAAGATAGAGAAAACCATCTGTAGGGCTCATTTTGCATCTGTAAGAATTGTAACATCACTTTCTGGGCTTGTATATGAGCAAATTATCCTCCATGCAAAATTACACAGGTTTATAAAACATATACTGAAAAAAGAAGACGCTGTCTCATATCCGTCATCACCCTACATGCATGACTTGTACACGTGTCTGCGCCCTGCAGGCAAACAGGGAGAGGGAAATCTGTGCATGCAGGCACTGTAAAAGATCTGGAGTACATTGCCTGAGATTCACGTGCTTGGCACCTTTTTAAAGTTAATGAAAGCTAACGGTGAAATTAACTGTGTTGAGTTTTTGTTCCCCCAGCAAAGCAGGTTCTTGTCCTAATCATGTCTATACTGAAAGAATAAATTCCCTTAAATGCTAACCTTAAATAAATAAATTCCCTTAAATGCTTTGTAGAGCATGAATTAGCCAGGACAGCAGACAGACGTTACTGAGGACCATGCAAACGCATCACATCGCAGACACATACGTTACCCCTGTGACTGAAAGCAGAGTTAATGCATCTGCATTATTAATCTGAGTGCACAGCCAGATTCACTCTTTGATTAGATCCACATGAAAGTTCTTAGATCATCCTGCCTTGGACCTCCTGTCACATCTTTCACTGCTAATCCACCCATTATTTTGATATTTATCTTCTTGACAACAATTTATGATTGCTCTCCACAAATTAAAAGCAGCCTTATTTGCCTAAGTTTAAACTTGTTCAACAGGTTCCAAAGCTTTACACTGTCTATCGGAAGATGGATTTGTATTTTTCATCCTCAGACTTTCAAGGGCTTTAGCAACACTTCCAGGGGTAGAGTTGCGCAACCTGCCTTGAAGCTACCTGATAAAGCACAGCAAAGCGGATCTTTGTGATGCTCAGGGTCCTCTGGGGAAAGTAACTTCAACAACGGTGGGCTTCTGTGGCAAGTCTCTTCTCCCACACGTGTAAAGAAGGGTACTCTTTGAGAAGGGAGTAAGAATCAGAAGTAATGTGCTACAGGACAACTGCAGAACTAAAAGTAACCAGCAGAGCCACAATGACACCCGCTTACAATTCTGAAAAACCTGAACTATTTAGCCCCTTCCCGCTTTCTCCTGAAGAACTGCCAGATGAAGGGACATCCCCCTTATCATTTGCAGAAGCTTAAAAAGAAACATCCCGTGTTTTCATCCCCTAGCTTTACAAGCTCTTCCTTTTAGGCTGAGGTTTCTCATGCTTTTTCTTCTTCACAGACATATCAAAGGCAAAGAGTTTACACAGAGTCAGCCACCCGCCACCCTATTGCAGTCGTACACATGTCAAGACATTTAGGTCTAACAAACTCACATTTCCACATGTGAGCCTCACACAAAGCTTTGGTCTCAGACTTCAAACCTGCCATACGTTTATCCTCTAACATATTGAAAAGAACCCCGCAAAGCTGCTTGGCAAAAAAAAAAAAAAAGCCTTTTTAAGTCTTAACAGGAGAGGATGGCTGAAGAACAGGCTCCTTACAGGCTTGCTCACCTCTACACACAAATGCATGCACCAAGGTTTTTCAGGGAGGTTTTCCCAACACTGTGGAAGCCATCAGATTAAGAAACTGGTTTTAGGGCCAGCATCACCCTTCCTGTCCTGCTCCCAGTGGAGAACTCTCCCTGGGTGCTATGCAGACATTCCAGCCAGGCTCACTACTTTTGTTATTTTGGCTCTCCATGCTGTCCCTCTTGACTCCTGTCCGTCAAGCCGCCAACTTATTTTCTCCTGCCTGGTGGGATGACTGGCAGCAATGCTGAATGGTGAACCTGTTTGCTCTTCCTCCAAGCTTGATGCTTGGCACAAGTGTCAGTGCCAGCTGTGGCCCATGCACAGCTCCACATACAATGGGAGGACAGCTGGGCAGTGGGAAGAGGCAATCCACTGCTGTCTGGGCAAAGATGGTCACGTGAGCTGGCAGAAAGTTCCACTGCTAGTAGCTAAAGGCTAAAAAGGTGCCAAGTGGGTTTAGGAAACAAGGTCTAAGCTCAGCTAAGAGCTACTGGCAAGCCCTTCCCACTGGAGATCCTGGGGACCTGACCTTCTGTCTATGGCTGCAGCCTCAGAAAACTAAAACACAGCTTCTTGGCAACATTTTGGGGGATGGCTAGACCCCGAGGTGTAGCCCTAACCAAGCTCCAGTCTAATATCCATGAACAGGCTAGTCTTAGAACTGATTTGTTGTGAATGTTGCTCCTTGACAACTTGGTCATCTTTTCAAATTACACCCAAATAGATCATGTTTTGTACTGAAATACCCTCAGAATTGTTTCTCTTCACTGGAGGAATAAACTTAATCTCTACAAAAGAAGACATGGGGGGACACAGCAGAACTACAGCAGTACTCACAGGCAGAGCAAGAGTTTCTCCTCCCTCAGGTTCTCTAAACAAACCATCAGGAATGGTTCAGCAAAATCTGGGTATCCCCAAATCCAATACTAACCAAATAAACTGTCTGTATCTCCAAATGTATCTGTGGAACTACTGATACAGATTGTGCCAAGAATCAAAGAGAGGACACAAAAGTATCTCAAGACCATCTGACATTTGAATTAGCAGGCAACACACAGTGTTATCTCCGTCCACCCTAAAAACGTATCTTGCAAGGGATATCCCCTAAAGGAGAGGGGTTAGGGTGACCCACGGCCTTCTCAGCCCCCCATACAGATCATGACCACTACCAGAGGCAGAGTGCTAACCCTGCCTGCTCCATGCTGGTGAAACCAAAGGGTCAGATGCTGGAGGACTGCCTGGATCCCACCACAGCACACAGGACACATGTCCTCACACACCTTCAGCACTATGGGTCAAGAACTTGCAGAGAGATCAGTCAGCGTGAAGGTGGTGCAACTGCAAATGAGGAGCTTTCTCAGACCTACTGGTGAAGATTTACAAGCCGTTTCTTTGGACTGGTGGATACGCCTTACACAAGGGGTGGGTTTTACACTAACAAGGATATGACATCATAAATTCTTCAGACTGTACATACTAATTGCACTATCATTCACCCAGAGGTGTCTACTTTTTGTTTCTCTGGGTTCTAGAGAGGTGGTAAGTTAGCCATAAATACAGCGCTAATTGCATGTTTAAATAACTGGCTAATAGCTTTCCTCTTTGGGGATCTAATGTACATACTGAATACGTTGCAAAATCTTTCCAGCTCTTTTGCTGAAACTACTACATCATACAGGCCATCAAGTTAATCCTCTTTTTATATCATCCAATGTCAAGTTAATCCCAAAATAAACTTTCTCAACTTTCAGGTTCCAGAAACGTCTTTTTTTTTTTTGCTGATCCCCACGTGAGAACTTCCCAAGCTGCCCCTCCAGCCTATCACCTAGTGCTGCAAAAAGGCACAAAGTAAAAGGAGATGATGATGTCTCCACATAGGTAAGGTGCTAAAATCAATGTGGTTTGATTGCTATGGGGGGATTGGTTATCTGAACAACCACCCCCTAGATTTTTTTGCAGGGAAAATGTCTGGTTTATGGCAGATGCAGCCCTGTTTCAGGAAGATCCAGTCTCCAGTGAAAGGGATAAACAATCTTACTCCAAATTAAACAAATGTAAGACTATCTAAGAGGCCCCTGCATCCTTCTTGCAGATTATCCATACAAAACTGACAGCTATTTGTTGATGTCTATGCAGCTGGTTGGTGCTGCAGATCCAGGTCCTTAGGATGTTCCAGTTCCTACCTAGCAATGGATAACTTTCTAACATGCAGCAAAGAGTGTCCAAGGATAAAATACACTCTAAATCATCCTTCCTCCTCAGAGAGGGCCCTTTTAGGTTTTGAAGACATCAAAGAACAGAAGTTTTAGCTATCTTGGGTTTAGTCATCTACCTGAAGAAAGGGACATCTATCTTGTACCACTCTCAAGCAGACACTGAATGGAGGTGGGAAGAATCCTCTTGGGGACTGCCTAGAGATGAGGATGGAGGGAGCTCCATGTCCCACCTTTCATACTGCTACCGCTAAGTTACTGCCAGAGTCAGGGCTGAGGACGGCAGCGGGAGTGCTGGAGGTCTGAAAGGGGCCACCCCCCCTCCCTGCCCCAGGAAAGATACCTAGAAGTTTCTTGCTGTCCAGTTTCTGTCTGTTCAGAGGGTTTGTGCCGTACAGCAGCGTATGGGCTTCCGAGTGAACTGTCTGCAGCTCTTCTAGAGTTGCTTTTCTTCCACGAATGCACTAAAAGAGGAAAGAAAAGGAGTGATGAAATCACTGATTAACTGCTTAACTCTCATTGAAGAAGTTTTCATTTTCCTTAGCAAATCATAAAACCAGTGAGAGAAACCTAAAATGAGTTCTTACGTGAAAAAATTCATCAGATTTTTGTTTAACCTCTTATTCAAAATATTACCTTGCCATATAAAGTCATCTTTAGATTTTTTTTAATATTACTGCAGAGCATTTCCTAAATTATACAGATATTGCTTGACTACTGAGTAGTCAGGATTTCAGTTATAAGCCATTATAAAGTGATTCACTGTTGAAAATGCATCCCCCCAAAACACCCCTGACACATTCCCTCCATAATTATTAAGCTAACATAAAACATTCTCCCAAAACACTGCTTTCCAGACTGGACCTTTGAGTAATTAAGAGTTAGTTACAAACTTTCTCTTCTAAAACTCATCTTGGAAATCCCACGAGATTATATGGTTGGAAATAGTTTTCATATATGATGATGCATGTTGAGCTGGAAGTATTGTATCGAATATGGTCACCCCTGTTTTTGTTGCCAGCTGAAACCCAGAAGGGCAGATGCACATTGAAGTCAAAACCCTGGCTTCACTGAAGATCATGGCAAAGCTTTCACTGATTACCCAACTTCACTTTGCATTTTACAAATCGGGGATCTTTTCCCCTTTTTGTCATAGGGGTCCAGCATGCCTTTAGGGCTTATCTTTTGTTGCCATCACCCATTTGTGAGGGAAAATATGTTTGTAAGAACAAAGTGCTACTTGGAGAAGCTAAATTGTGGGTATACAAGGACCATGCTGTGGCCTCTTACACAGGAGCAATCACTGACACAGTGACTCTGTGCTGACACAGAGTCAAGGCCTTCTCACCCCACCCCACCAGCAAGTGGGCTAGGGTGCACAAGAAGTTGGGAGGGGGCACAGCTGGGACAGCTGACCCCAACTGGCCAAAGGGATGTCCCACACCATATGATGTCATGCTCAGCACATAAAGCTGGGGGAAGAAGAAGGAAGGGGGGACATTGGGAGTGATGGCGTTTGTCTTCCCAAGTCACCGTTATGCGTGATAGAGCCCTGCTGTCCTGGAGATGGCTGAGCACGTGCCTGCCCTTGGGAAGTGGTGAATGAATTCCTTGCTTTGCTTTGCTTGCATGCATGGCTTTTGCTTTACCTATTAAGCTGTCTTTATCTCAACCCACGAGTTTTCTCAATTTTACTCTTCTGATTCTCTCCCCATCCCAGTGCGGGGGGAGTGAGTGAGCGGCTGTGTGGTGCTGAGTTGCTGTCTGGGGTTAAACCACAACACCCCCTCCCATCCAGAACAAAACAAAAAAAAAAGTAAAAAACAAAGTAGTATTTTATATGGCTTAGAATTACTTCATATTTTTTGTCATTATTTGGACTAAAACACTATAAAAAGAGTTGTCATTTGGGGGATTGTTTCCTACAGAAGGAAGGACAGGATTATTCCTCTCTGCAGTAGTAATACTGAAATATAAATAGTTAACAGCAAAATATCGGAAAGTTCTGAAAGCCTGTTGTAGAGGTCCCAGGGTCACCCAAGACGCAAGGCTCAGCAATGAGCCTCCTGCTGTGCAGCCCACGCAGGAACGCATGCACCTCCTGCACAGCCTTCACCCTGGCTTTGTCGAAGCCAGTTGCTTTTTTAAGATTTCCATGTTCCTGGAGAAGCAGAGTTTCTAATGAGAACAAAAAAAAAAATTGATAGCTTAAAGGAAAAAAACAGGGAAAAAAGTCACACTCCTAAAAAGAACAGACTTTCAAATGGAAAACTTGTTCTGAAGAGAAGGTGAAACTGTGCCACTCACTCCTGAGAGCTGCTGCCACTCAGAAAGCACTGCCGTGTGCCGCTTACTTTGCAGGAGAGTGCTACAGACATGACGCTTCAAAGGCATCGGCACTTCCATCCAAGCAGTGCCTGCTTTTGCACTGCGCCCCCATCTCAGGCTGCAGCCTGGCCCAGCCAGAGCATCCCGGGGTTGAGTGTGCTGGGGGCATGGGGACTCCAGGACCTCCACCTCTGAAGCATGGTCTATAGAACTCGGAGGATTTTTTTGGTCTCAAACCTTCAGCGTAAGCCTCCATCATGTGTTGCAAAACGCACAAGAAATCACTTTGCAAAACTGTTGAGGCATCAGGCAGCAGAAATCAAAGCACGGCAGGAGCGCTTGTGCACTCTGCCTCTCCTAATTTTGGCATTTCTGCTCACCAGTTCCTCTTTCATTTACTCTGCGCTCTGCTCCACCACCTAGCATTTCCTGAGGTTAATGATGAGGCAAAAATACAGCATCCCATTAAAGAGGCAATAATCACAAAAATGCTAGACCCAGAAGGGATGGAAATATCTGGCAAATCCCCCTTGAACTTTTATCCTCTCTTTCTTTTCTGTTTGTGGAAAGCCTGCCTCAGTCCCCCCTTACAGGCTTTTACAGCTTCCCTCTAACCCATATGCCAACTCTCTTCCTTTGAACAAGATGTACTGACCCATTTTCAGCTGCTACATTTAGGGGATGTACAGAAATAGCATTTTGTATTTCTTGGCGTTATGTGAAGACACGAGGAGAACAGCAGCCCGTTGCAATAATGTGCCAGCTCCTCCATGAATGCGAACAGCTTCAGCTCCCTGGGATGGGGAAGGGCTGCTCCTGTTTCAAGTCAGCAACCCTACCAAGACATTCAAGCTCCATGCACTTTAGGAGGGTGACAACAGTACCCTCCCCCCCACATGACACCCAAAACCAAGTTAAAACTACAAGTAGATGGAGAACTTCCTTCTGTGTTGCGAGTGAAACACATTCAAGGAGAAAACTACTACTTACTGAAAAATTATGTATCGCAAACATGACATCAAGCATTGCCTGGTTAGAAGGGATTATGCTTGAGATGCTTTTGTACCTTTCTCATCTCCCGTCTCATGTGCCACAAGCTTTGCCCTTGGCTCTAACACAAAGACACCAAGAAAATTAATTAAATCCTCCCAAAATAAAGTTGGAGAACAAAATGTATTCCTCACTCCTGTTTCCAGACCCATCATGATTAGTATCTCAGTCTATGGCTCAGCCTGCCATCCACACTCCTAATTTGAGCAGTTCCTTGCTTTCCAAGAGCTCTTAAGTACTGATTCTCTTACCTTTGAGGGTTCACATTGCCTACTGAGATTGCTTGCTCCGTATTACTCTCCCCCCGCATCATGTGACCTCCTTCCTGGCTGCTAAACCCCGGCTTTATGTCTCCTTCTGCACAAAACCTGACCTTTGTATCACCACACCACCTCTCCTCTCCCACTGCTTTATACACATCCTTCTGCACTGTTCATCCATTTCCTTGGAGCCAGCTTTTCCTTTGCATTTTGGACAAAAGAAAAACCCCACTAGTCTCTTAGTTTGCATTTTATTCACCCTTTCACCCCATAATGTTTCAACAGAAGAGGATATGAATCTTGAGCGACTGCGAGCCAGATCTGATCCCAGCTGCGGCCCCCAAAAAGCCACAAAAAGCTATGAAAATGGCTACAAAGCTTCTCTCCAGCGACCAACTTCCCAGGCACCACTGCCACCACCTCCCACACGCCCTTGCTGCTTTGCGATGTGAAACCTTGGGCACAGAGCGGCTCTCCAGAGGCTTCACTGTCGGGACCTGTCTTGCACTCCAGCCGGACACCCGCCCGATGCTGTGCCAGGAACGCCATCGACATGGCTCTGCTCTTACAGATGGCCCAGCCCCGGGTCTGGATTTTCACGTCAATCCTCCGCAGCTGCAATTAACCTTCAGCTAACAGTCCTTGTGTTTTAAACAACGCAGGATTGCTGCCAAGATGTGCTTCGAGACGGACCCTGGTTGAGGAATTCATTCTTCCCCTATCCTGGTTGAGCAGCCGGGGGATTTGATTACCTCCAAAACACACAGCAAAACCTATCGATTTCCTCACGCTCTTGATCAAGGCTGGGAAGATTACACTCTACCATGATTGTGGGTTTTCGTTTGGGGGGCAGAGTCTTTTATTGAGATTGCCTCAATTAGTATAATTGTTGCTTTTAAATTCTGAACGTACACCAGAGTAATTGCTGTATTTTATAAAGCTAACTTAATTAAACAAGCAATACTCTAAACCGCAGCTGTCATTAAGTTTGGACAACTGCTTTCACTCCAAAGGGTCATCTTTAAACTTGTGCGACTCTGCCAGACTCTTACCTATCACACCACAAATCTGGCGCACATTTTCCCCTCAGCTGGACATAAAATAGTTTTTGGACAACTTTAGCATATACGTATCTGTTTCACTGCTGAAAAATGAGAGGCAGAGGGGGGAAGTGATGTGGTTTTTTCTGGTCTAAAAATATTCGTGCCCCTTCTGGATCACTTCTATTGCCTCCAAGAGAAATGGTAGGAACTCAGCACTTGGAAGGTTGTCTAGGAGCCTCTCAGCTGCCTGATGAAAACAGGTTTTCACTTAGTTCATTTCTGAAATTTCAAAGCAAGCATTTGTTTGCATGCATGATAAAAATATTTATCTGTGAGCCCTTTCCTGGCTTGGGGCATGTGAGCAACAGAAACACCAAAAGAACATTTCCAGGCGACAGACACCGAGAATTGTTTGAGCTTGCATGAGAAAGCAGAGCTGGGATTTATTTTCAGCATGCAGCCGTGAGGGGAAGGAGAGCTGTTAAACTCCTTCTGGAAGAGGACAGGGATCCATCGGAGACTTGTCTGATCCCACACAGTGTGCATGGGATTACTTAATACACAGGGTGCTGTGTTTTTAATCTGTGTCAAGCAACTACTTGCAACCAACAGAATCAAAACTATATCCGCACCCAGACCAAGCAAAGGGCTGTTAAGGAAGGAAGGGGAAATGTGAGGATAAGGAAATGTCAAAGTTCAAACTGTCTTTTTACAAATATGAGTTGTAAGAAATGGAAAGAACTACATAATCACAAACAATTTTCACATCAGGCCCTTGGGCTTACTTAAATCGCTCATAACAACTGAGACACCGTGAGGATAAAAATGAGCGTGCACATATGTGTCCGTCAGCAAGACCAGCTTAAAAAAAAAAAAAAAATAAAATAAAAAAAATAAAACAGGAGCTCAGCAAAAAGTTAAGTGCACAGCTTGGCAAATTTCTGAGTGCTATAATCCAGGTGCTGCTGCTGACTCGCTGCAGACCTACTACTAATTCTGAAAATACTCACCTCTTTCCAAGTGTCTATAGGGCTGCTATGCAAATGAAGCAGTTATAATCCATTAAAAAATCATAGATATAGATACATAGCAGGCTGGATTGGCAGTAAGTGTCATCATCCTATCTAAAGAGCTCTGTTAAAGTTTGCACATCACATGCACACTGCTGTGGGTGGAGACAGAGGGCACAGCTCATGCTGTCCTGCATGGAGCTTTGGCATAGGCAACAGGGATTTGAGACAGTAATGTAGTTATTAAAAGTAATCATAATTATTAGGCCAGACTTCAAAATTCCTTTTAAATTGATCGTATAATGGAATATGTGCCACAGAATGAAGCTTTCTACATGTTAAGTTTACAGCATTCCTGACCTTGCAGC
>NW_009259029.1:741218-748605 GCF_000687185.1 Egretta garzetta | reverse complement strand
CAGGCAATGCCAACAGCTCATCCCCATGCTCCAACCTAGCAGCAGAGATCACTTGCGTCTAAAAAGCTGTCCCCTTGCCATACAAGTGCACCTGATGTGGAGGTAACCTTCACTGAAGGAAAACCCTATACAGTCCTCCACTCTGCTTGCTGATAGACAGGTTCCAACACAGGAGCTTCAGAAAGACTCTGAAGGGCAGGGAAGTGACCAAATGGTATTGCAACGCAGAAAATAATTACATCAGCCAAGGACAGCAGAAAGTGAACAAGTGGCTCCAGAAGAATAACTATCAAGAATAGAAGAGTGAAGTGTGGAGGCAGGAAGGAGATGGAGAAACTGAGAAAGGTTGTGCCAATCAAGCCCATGAGAACAGGTAAGATAAAGAAGGAAACTTTAACGTGGATCTGGGTGGGAGTAGGAAACGGGAATAAATGAAAGCTAACTAGAGGGAGAAGCAAGCGCAGTATGGCAGGTCAGACCTTGAAGAAAGCCATCAGAAGAGAAAACACCAGAATTAAGGCAGAAAGTTAACATCACGTATTTATCATTTTCTGAAAAAGGAAGAGTCAAGATGAGGCTGAATGTCACCAATGGTCAGAAGGGAAACACAGGTGGAAAGCAGAGGAACAAGAACTCCAATCGTGAGAGCAACTGAAAATATATGATGAAGGAAAATAATACTGGGATCATACAGTGAAGAACTTCGCACCTTAGGGAACATATGTAACACAAATCTAGCAGGCAAGGCAATTAGTACTGCACGATTTAACTTCTGCTTCTAAACAGAGGAGCTAGACAGCAGTGCAGTACTTTTTTTTTTGGTCCCAAATAATAATCCCAAAATTAAATTAAATGGGTCTCCATAGACAGAAACAGGTTTGAAGTTCTTCCTTGCTTTCTTCAGGGATAAATAAGGGCACAATGGGGAACTTTAGCCAACGGCAATGCTGCCACCATGTGGATGTCTTTTCTGACTGCTCAGAAAATATTTCTAACCAGATGCTGACATAACTCAAGTATACCATGTCGCCTCAGATGCTCAAAGAACCAATGAACACACCCTACCATTAATTCATCATCACTGCTATTAGCTATGAATAATGATTATTAATCACCATTGTTAATCATTAGTCTTTTTATTTGAGTATCTAAGCTTTTATCTTTGTTTGCCTTGCTCTTAAAACATGTTTGTCCAATGCAATTAATTTAACCTCTCGTGAGGGAGTGCTTAGTTACATCCTCCTACCCTCATTCCTTTTACAGACTCTTCACTATACATTGACCATTACTTATCAAAGACTATTAAAAAAGTTATTGAACCACAGAAATATGAACTTGTTGCTTTTGTTGTTATGATTGGACTGATAACAAATAACACGGTTACTTCGTATCTTGCTCTTATCTTTGGCTGCTTCAAAATCCAACGCTTGGTAGGGACTTGCAGTTTACAGGGAATGGAACCCAAAATTACAGAAGCAGCTTCGCTGCAACATTGGGCAAGAGCATCCTCCAACATTTCATGACATTTCTAACAGCCACCACAATGCAATGGAATCAGATCACTAGAAAAGTACTCCTGACAGACACGCACACGCAAGCAGAAGCAGTTGCCTAGGAATGGATTAAATTCAGGCCACATACGGCAAAACATTGCCAACAGCTGGAGCTATAAAAATCTCAAACCAGAATGCAGTATAAAGTTTGCACATCCAGGTAGCAATCAACAGCACAAGCTGCAGGTTTGGTAGATACGCTATTGTCCAGAAGAGAAATCAGCCCCCCAAAAATGCTCATAATCCAGCAGTCAAATCAGCCAGACAAATCCAAATTCTCCCTTTCCCCCCAGGCCCACCACCTCATCTTCCCCTCCGCTGGTGTTTTTATTACCTCACACTTGCCACGGAGACCCGTCTCCTGGAGCCGGGACCAGATGCTCTGGATCCTCCCTGCATGCTCTGGGTGGCTGTTTGTATTTCCACAGGTACACTGGTGTTTCAGCATCAAGGTGTCATATACAAGGCCTGCAGCAGAGGTTACAAAATTGCTCTCAGTTAAAAAAAAAAAAAAAATAAAATTTGCCAGATACATGGAAAACAAACTTTTTTTTTTTTTTTACCATAGCACTTTATATTTAACTGAACACTTCTAAAAGCAGTATGTATTTTACCAGGAGCCACAGAGCTCTAAGAAATGAAAATCCAAGACGCTGCTTTGAGACAGTACCAAACCTGCAATGATCACAGAATCATTGGGTTGGAAAAGACCTTTAAGATCATCAAATCCAACCATACCTGTCCACTACTAAACCATGTCCCTAAGCACCTTGTCTACCCGTCTTTTAAATACCTCCAGGGATAGGGAGTCAACCACTTCCCTGGATAGCCTGTTCCCATGCCTGATAACCCTTTTGGTGAAGAAATTTTTCCTAATATCCAATCAAAACCTCCCCTGGTGCAACTTCAGACCATTTCCGTTCATCCTATTGCTTGTTACTTGGGAGAAGAGACCAATACCCACCTCACTACAACCTCCTTTCGGGTAGCTGTAAGAAGGCGATAAGGTCTCCCCTCAGCCTTCTCTTCTCCAGGCTAAACAACCCCAGTTCCCTCAGCTGCTCCTCGTAAGACTTGTGCTCCAGACCCCTCACCAGCTTTGATGCTCTCCTCTGGACATGTCCCAGCAACAGAATGTCCTTCTTGTATAGTGAGGGGGCCCAAAGCTGAACACAATATTCGACGTGCAGCCTCACCAATACCAAGGACAGGGGAAGGATGACTTCCCTGGTCCTGTTGGTAACACTATTCCTGTTACAATCCAGGATGCTGTTGGCCCTCTTGGCCACCTGAGCACACTGCTGGCTCATATTCAGTCAGCTGTCAACCAGTACCCCCAGGTCCCTCTCTGCCAAGCAGCTTTCCAGCCACTCATCCCCAGGCCTGTAGTGTTGCATGGGGTTGTTGTGACTCAAGTGCAGGACTCAGCACTTGGCCTTGTTGAACCTCATACAACTGACCTCAGCCCATCGATCCAGCCTGTCCAGGTCCCTCTGCAGAGCCTTTCTACCCTCAAGCAGAACAACACTCCCACCCAGCTTAGTGCCACCTGCAAACCTGCTGAAGGTGCCACTCAATCCCCTCATCCAGGTCATTGATAAAGATGTTAAACAGAACCTGCCCCAACACTGAGTCCTGGGGAACATCACTTGTGATCGGCCTCCAAGAGGATTTAACTCCATTCACCACAACTCTTTGGGTCTGGCCACCCAGCCAGTTTTTTATCCAGCAAAGAGTATGCCTGTCCAAGCCATGGGCAGACAGTTTCTCCAGGAGAATGCTGTGGGAAATGGTATCAAAGGCTTTACTGAAGTCTAGGTAGACAACATCCACAGCCTTGTCCATTAAGTGGGTCGTAGAAGGAGATCAGGTTAGTCAAGCAGGACCTGCCTTTCATAAACCCATGTTGACTGGGCCTGATCTTCTGGTTGTCCTGGATGTGCTGCATGGTGGCACTCAAGATGATCCGCTCCATGACCTTCCCTGGCCCTGAGGTCAGACTGACAGGCCTAGAGTTCCCTGGATCCTCCTTCTGGCCCTTCTTGTAAATGGGCATCACATTTGCCAACCTGCAGTCATCTGGGACCTCCCCTGTTAGCCAGGACTGCTGATAAATGATGGAAAGTGGCTTGGTGAACACTTCTGCCAGCTCCCTCAGTACTCTTGGGTGGATCCGTCTGGCCCCATGGATTTGTGTGTGTCTAATTCGCTGAGCAGGTCACAAACCATCTTCTGTTGGATCATGGGAGCTTTGTTCTGCTCTCTGTCCCCGCCTTCTGGCTCACGGCTGAGTACCCAGAGAACAGCTGACCTTACTAATAAAGTCTGAGGCAAAGAAGGCATTAAGTACCTCAGCCTTGTCCTCATCCTTTGTCACTATGGTTCCCCCTGCATCCAGTAAATGATGTCTCTTTGGCTCTCCTTTTGTTGTTAATATATTTATAGAAACATTTTTTTATTAACTTCCACAGAATTGGCCAATTTAAGTTCTAGTTAAGGGCTAAAGCCCTTCTCATTTTCTCTCTGCATGATCCCTTCCTCTGGAAATCTTCAAAAGATATGGAAAAGAAATTAGTCACCAACGTCTCTGCAGGCTGAAGTTGTCAAAGTGACAGAAGGAGGTGACAACACATAGCATCTGTATGAATACAGAGGTGCCGGCACAGGAAGGTGATCTAGGAGGGGACTGACTTGCAACTTTTCCGTTGGGTACTTTTATAATTGCTGCTAAAAGGACTCTAGGGCTTGGGATTAAAAACCAGAAGGAAGAAGTCGTTAGCAGGCACTATGTTTCATAAAACAGTTTGTGCTGAAGTCTTTTGCATCAACATTATTTGACAACATGCTAATTAAGGCTATTAGCACACGCTTGGGCATAATTATTCAGCACGATATGTAGGTATTTAGCAGTGTTGTTTCATTTGAACGTGGGAGTCAGGCAGCTAAATCCTCTTTCATTACCAAGTATTTATGGTATGACAACAGCGTAGGAGACTTTGATTCATGCTCCAGAGCTGCCCGGGTACGTTTTTGGAAGGGGAATTATGATTTCATAGCCAATGTTCCACTGGAGGAAAACAGCAGGTCCTCCACAGCTATGCAGTCCCGGGGACAAAAGACCTTTTTTTCACTTAAGCAAGAAAGACATACTCAAATATTTAAATCTACCGTTGCCTTCAGCCAGAAGCTCCAGAAAACAGAACAAAAGGGGTTGGATTTTTTTTTCCCCAAGGAGTAAGGTTTCTTGCAAGAAATATCTGTCTGAAAGCACAGTATAAAGTTGCAAATCAAAAGTCTTGATGAAAATCCAAAGCCTTTGAATTAGCAGTGAAGGCAGGAGCTATTCCCAGATCCTGACATTAAAGGGTCTGCACTCCAATTGATATAGCTCCTCCAAAATTCCAGACAAGCACACCTATGCTGCAGTGGGTGGCATGAACACAGCTCAAGGAGCTTTCATGTAGCCAGTTCAAGTACTGATAAACAGCACAATCTGCAACTGCATCGAGTTCAAAGGGGTTTGTAAGAAATCAGACTCTGAGAACACATGTGGACACGTAGCCTGGAGCTGAGCACCATGTTGATGCATGTACCCAAGCTTGGCTCGAGCTGAAATCACACCTTTTGACTGAGTGTAGGCATGTTCTGCAATTGAAAAATTTGGCTTTCCCCTCTGAGGCAAACTTTCACACTGACACTTTCAGGTATTCAGCCGTAGGGGTGATATCTGGCAGTTCCTTGCTTTGCTGTAGGGGAGTGCAAAGGAAAAAAAACCAACAAAACCCCGACCACATTCAGTTCTAGGAAGAGAACAGAGCACCAGTTAATTGACTGCCTTTGGGTTAGCCAAAGTTCATTTAAAGAAAATCATGCTGCAAAGCTCTGTAGAAATCTTCCATGTTGGATTCACAGCATCAAACTTCATTAGGGGCTGCTGGGCAAAGGCAGGGCACTGTAAACGTCACCTGAGAAGAAGCTGTAGCCCAATGGTAAGGCTGGCTGTCCATGAGAACTCCCCAGTCTGAGTTCATTTAAACTAGCACAAGGTCTCTGGTAACCTTGCCTCAGGTTAATTTATTTTTGAAGGAAACTCATCTTCAGGGGACTTCATGCATTCTGACAAAGTATTTGTTACGCGGAAGAACCCCACATAGATGTCCCCCTAGACCATATGGGACTGCACCAGGTTTGGCTAAATCATTCATATCAAAGAAAGGAAAGTGGTTCTGCCTTTTCTGATTTCTAGACATATCTACAGGGACTACAGCTAGGCTTTATAGATTTAAAGCCAATAGCTGCATGCATATTTGTTCAACACATATTTATTCACAGTCAACAACTAGCCTTGAATTTAAACAAAAAGAAGTACAAGCACCAAGTCATTCATCAAGCTGCTGACCTGTCTGGGTGCCACCCTGGCTCCTTTCAGTCCATGGGCACTCTGCTGTTGGTATCAGTGGGGCCAGGACAGCACTCTCTTGAGGGCACTGACCTTAGAGACCAAAGACTAGAAGATGGTACGACTAAGGTATTCAGGTGATGGCCAAAGAGAAGGGCAACAGGAATCCACACTGCATGGAGCACAGGCAGGAGAGTGCATCAGAGAATTCACTAATGGAAATGGGAAAAGTAAAATATAGGAAAGCTATGAACAAGAAGCTGCACCTCATTTGCAAAGGACACTCCAACCTGGGATAAATCTGAGGCTAGTTCATGCCATACCTTTGTAAGTTTGTGGAAAAAAATTAAGCATTTTCAAGCACTGTTTTTTAAGCAGCCTTTTCTTACTTGCCTCCTGGATTCCCAGATGATGCTTAATGCTGTTGCTCTAACAAACCTTTTCGCTACTTGGGAGCTGGGCACAACCGGACAGTGAATTACACCGGTTGCACTGCAAAGTTGGAAGGGATCTAAGACCATTTAAATAGTCAATATGTAAATATGTGCTGCCAGTTTCTTTTTAAAGGGTGCTTTCCCCAAGTCTTCAAGCTTTAAATTGTAACTCCTGAAAAACCATCATGATGCATCTCTAGGTACATAGGTAAAGCAATGCCTAGCCAATCTGGTTGATCTATAAAGTTTCTCCTTTCCTAATGATTTAATGATAACACTAGTGTCTCAATAAACTTCTTCCATACTGTAATCACACATCACTCAACAGTTCTCTTTTTTAAAAACTAAACCACTGGAAAGAAGAGAACTGTTCCAAGTTCCTTCCTGTGGCTGGGGACACTCACATGAAGAGACACACACACACAAAGGAAAGCTTGGCAATTCAGCTTAAAAATACGAAACTACATTGGCCATTACAAGTTAAATTAAGTGGTGCTGGAAGCAATACTCTTTAAGACATGAGAACAATCATTTTTAAAGGTCAGCACTAAAGCAGAACCAACTCGCTTTTCTTGGCAGAACAAACATATGATTTGAGGTTCAGATAATTGTATTGCTCTGCACAGGAGAGAATAAATGCCTTCATCAGAAATGAAAAATACTTTAATGGAGAACATCAGAATAATTTGTGGAACCATTTTTACAGGAGATCAGAGACTGGATAATTGGAGTTATGCAAATTAATGGCCTAACCTGAGAAGTCTTATTCAAGTGTATAGAACAGTGCATGCAGAAGTATTCATTAAAGTCAAGGGGACTACTTGTGCTAGTGAGGGCAAGTTCAAGGACTAGCTTTCTTTTATATGCTAGTAGGAAGGAAAATTAAACGTCATGCTTCAGGACATAAAACTGACTGCTTGAAGAAGTCAGGAAGGGCACTGTTTTCACTTTCATGTGGAGTAACGTACATCATGTTTAAGAGGTGTATTATGTTGTTCTTC
>NW_009259029.1:727295-741176 GCF_000687185.1 Egretta garzetta | reverse complement strand
TTTCCCTATATCTTTGAAGTCTCAGGTACTGGTCACCAATAGAGACAGGAGAATAAATTATACATAAACCCCAGAATTTCCAGCTGTCTGGTTCTAAGTCTGTCCAGAGAAAGCATTAGTGTTTTCTACATGATAACTGAAATGTGAAAGTGATGAACAATTCCTTTGTCTGTTGGACAGTAACTGATCTCTTAAGAGCCACATTCGTGTCTAGAGCAATCACGGTTGGCTTCATTAGGGCCATTGAATGAGGTTTGTTTTTTCCAGCCCTCTCACAAAATGATCACAACAATTCAAATCTTAATTTCTCTGAAATCCAAAGCGCATAATCATGTTAGGATCAGTCTCCAAGGCAGTCACTTATCAAACAGATGGATTTTCCAACGAAAAAGAAGCCTGATGCACTTCAGCACTGCTTGTTTTGAAAAATACCCGAGACACTAATTTCCTGCCTTTCAAAGAATAGTTCATCCCAGTGATTAAGCTTTAGTATCCTCCTCCAAAATCACAATCTCCAACACACCGTGGACAACTTCAAGAAAACATTAGCAATCTAACTCGCATACACATGCTCAACAGCTGAAATGCCTGCCTTTCTTTTCTATGCTTGCATGCCCATAATAGCAGGCTCTTTTCTTCCTGCCGCTCTTAAGCAGATGATGATGGTTAATTAAATTAGTCCTTCACCTTTTATAGGAGGTGAAGGACTAGTTATAGGACTACTATAAAGGTCTCACCTTCTGTGCTTTGCACCTTTATTAGTGCCAGTGAATGCCCAACACTTCCTTCCCTGTCAGCATTTTATTGTATTTTTCCTCCTCAATTCACCTAGCATACATGTAGAGAACTGCATGAGATATATGGCAATGGAAAAATCAAGCCCCTGGAGTCTTTAATATGGATAAATGTTATGAAAAGGATATTTACCAGGTGAAATACAATAAGCATTCTTCATATCATCACATCGGATTGTCTGGTGCTATATAAAAGCAATGTGATATTCTTCCTCTTATTTTAAGTCACGTTTTTGTTTTTAAACCCTGCCTCCAAGAAAAATAAATCATAACGTTGTAACAATGTCTTTTCAAAGCAGCATAGTTCTCAAAATCCACATTCTTACTGTTACCTGTAATTTTAAATAGAATTTAGAGGCACGTATCTGAGTTAAACTTATATCCTCTGGTAGGAAACATTATTGTATGTTCAAAGTCTTGCGTATGATTGACAAGGCAACTTAAATACTGGAGGAGGAGAAGGGAAGAAAGAGAAGGAATGAATAATCTCTTAAAGTAGGACCAGGCTTCCTTGTTTCTAAAGCACCCAGATTTGGGTCTAAACGTCTTAGATGCTCAAATTTCATCTGGTTTGACCGTGAGCCAGGGGACTACCCTTCTTTGTATCCTTGGCAAAAGCCAAAATCTAGACTAATCTTGCTATAACTGGTTGCATTAGAAATGAAGTTTTGCTGAAATTCAAGGTTTCAATATTAACAACAAATAGAGACTGACAGGGCTGATTTGCAAAAATGGGATACTGCTTGGGCTTTTAGAGAGTTGATCGCACATGCTTCCCACCCTGCAGCTAGCAGCTGAAGAACAAAGTCATATTTAATATATCACTATTACTATACCATCAGCATCTGAAAATAAATCCGATTCACAGTGCTGATTTTAATGATGCAAAAAGCGTGGGTTAAATAAGAATAAATGGGTAAGTGAAAGAGAAACAAAATCATGAGTTGCTCTTACTTGGGCATTCTGGATTTTTTTTTCCCTTCCTCTTCCCAGGGCACACATCACATTGCAAAATGTTCATTCACAAAATAGAGCTTGACATTTGGGGAAGAAGGCGGAATTCAAAATAAGTCCGCCTAATCACCCAACACAGGGCTTGAAAAGTTGCACATAAATTAGCTTTTATCTGGTACTAAGGCTACTGAATAGACAGAAAGGATTTTGGTGGAAAAAAGTTGGTTGTCAGGATTTAGCATGAACAATTATTTTTCACCTTTGTGGGGAGATTAACACCTTTTTTGCATTTCTGGTTTTCACTTGACAAATGCAGAATTGCACTCATAATTTTCTCTCAAGATGAAGACCCAATAGAAAAGACCCAATAGAAAAGACTCTTCAGCCTCTTTCTGCACCCTAACAACTTTAAATAATCAACCCACCTCACTTTTTTAACCTACAGGCACAAACTCCTGGGCAGAGATAGTGTTTCATAAGGAGGGGTAGGCTGGCACAGAGCCCGGGATGGATAACTTATGGCATGAGATTGTGCAGGGACTGGAGAAGGTGCAGAAAACACAGCCAACAGATATTGCATTTGGCATGCTATCCTTTTTCAATAACATTGCCTCTCTGCACATTGCACCTAAATCAGCCTTGTCAAGCATAGGACTTGTACTTTTTTTTCTGGAGATACATAATTAAAGCACTGTGCTATGCTTCTATTGATTTTTGCAGGTTATCTTCTGTCTGGACTGTAGGGTGCCTTTCCCTCCGGGGAAGGGACAAGCAAGACAACAGGGCACAGGACAACTGAATCTTATCCTTGTCGAAGATAGGGTGTTATGGAGTCCCCAAATGCAGATGAGACACAGATCCCGAACAGATGGCTTTGCAGGGCCAGGGCAGAAAAGCACACAGAAGGCAAAATGGTAACCACAGCCCCATCACTTCAGCCTCCAGTGCCCCAAAACATTACCTGTTGTGAACCTTGGCTTAGTGGGTGGCTCCTGTACGGACATTGGGAAGGTGGCCGAGGCAGGTGAGGACTGTGCACGGGACAGAGGCCGATGCCCTCCGAAAGAGACGGGCATGCCAGCTGCCTCCAGTGATGCCTGGTAGTTTCTCAGCTGGTGAATACGTTGCTGCTCCAACAGAAGGGCTTGCTGCAGGGAAAAGAAGCAGGTAGTTGCTGAAAGTCTGTGTGGTGCCTTCGTAGATGGGTTTTTAAGAGTTTTTAAAGTTCGCAGGCTTGGAATCCTTTCCCTGATAAATGAGCAGATGCACACATGTGCAGCAAATGAAGACACGCACATTTCTGGAGCAGTCAGGCAAGTGCAACGTGTTCAAACCACAGCCCTGAAGCTGGTGAACACTGGTAAGGTCATTACTAGAAACAGCCCCATCCTCCCCTCGGGTCTGGCCACATCTTCCTCCCCCTGTGCCTCTTCACTGCTGCAGTGGTGTATTTAGCAGTGTGATGCTCCAGACCAGGGAATGAGTCCAGCTCAACCAGACCCCAGGCAGGAGAGGGAGTTTTCCACCGAGCTGGTTCTCTGTGCAGCCGCACCATCAGCTGGACAGGCTCTTGGTCAGAAGGGATGGCTGTTCCAGCTTGCCACACTCCAACCACAGCCCAACAACCTTCTCATTTCCTCTATTTATTCCCTCTCCTCTTTGAGGCAAAACAATGGCAGAAGACATAATATCTTTAAGACTCCTCAAGTGTGACCACGTATCCAGGACTAGGGCTGGGTGGGCTGCACTTTCAGAGGAACGGTATCACCATGGTCCATCACTAGCAGCACATTACATTTTATTTATTTACTAAGACAATGGTGCTCAGATGTGACTATATAAATCAAATAACACTTTGTACAAGCACGGGCAGCAACAGCATTGATCCTTCAAAGCAGCGCTGTTACAAAGAAAACGCTGCTCAGTAAGGAATGGAAAATGTAGTCTCTGAGCAACAGCCAGTGACACCCATGTGGGACAGGCAAGTCAGCTCCTCAGTGCTAGGAAGAGGGCAGTGAGCAGTGAGATGCAAATGACTACAGGGAGCAACCAGTTTGCACCTGATTCACAGACACTGCAACTGCAAACCTGGCATGAGTCCACTTCCCCTAGCAAAGGGCTGTGGATTTACTCAGAGAGCTATACCCTGGCATGGCTACAGCAATCTGCTCTTGGCTGCTGATCCCGTGTGGGAGTTACGCACGGCTGTAGGTACAGTCAGAGGCTGAGTGCTAAGGGCTGCAAAGATGAGCAGAGCACTGATGCCTTACGAGAACTGCAATTTTCTCACCTTCATTACTGCTACCACAACAGGGAGACTGACATGTAATTGGGCAGATTACGTTATGCTATGTTATTATTGGATTTATTACTTGCAATCCACAAGCCACTGATGTTTACCCTCAAAAGTGAGCAGAGCTGCAATCTCTGGGATCTCCAGCTCTGAAGAAGAAACCCCATCCAATGAACCTCATCCTTCACTCCCTTATCCAGCCATTCTCCATGGCAGTCAATTTATTTTAAAACATAAAATCCTCTGCCAGTATTCAGGGCTCAAAAATATTAAGACATACTTGTCTTCACAAAGAAACAAAGAGAAAGCGGTTCAATTGCTACAAATGCATCGACTGCAGGTCATCCAGATTGTCCTCCCTGGGACTTCCGAGTTGACATGGTGACTCCAGGGAAGGATGGCACTGATTTTACCTGCAGGTTTCTTCACGTAGCAAATCCTCAAGAGCTGGTTCCCCCTAGCTCCTCCCCCTTAGAGTAGTAAAGGTGACTACCAAGAAACAAACATTCTACAAAGAAACAAGTCCCAAATTTGGTATTTTGCGAGCTCACCTGACGGAAGAGCAGCTCCTGCTCAGCCTGCCTCTGCCCAGACTCCAGCTCCTGCTGCGGCTCTGCTTCTTCCTCATCACTCTCGATGGGTTCTTGCTTCACTTGCACCATGTTGGCCAGCCCTGGGGCCTCCTTTTGGCTTGTGACTCTGTCACCGTATGGCTCCTCCAAAAGGGCTTGGTGTTCCCGTAACTCTTCTTCTGTCTCCTCAGGGTGGCTTTCATGCTGGCGAGCTGGTTCGTTGGGTTTTGATATAATCTGAAAACAACACAGACGTTAACCAATAAATAAAATGTAACTCATCACAGGTGAAGTTCACTCTGTTCTCCTCAAAGAACCAGCTTCATGAAAACAGCAATTGTGAATTATAGCTTTTATTTTATAAACTAGGTTCAAAACAACCACTCAAGAGAAAGGTCAGGTCAACCTTGGCATTAAGCACTATGAAATCCCGTGTCCCAAGTAATGACAACCCCTTCATTTTGCACTTGTTTTTCCCTCTGAAGAAGTAAGAGCCTCTTGCGCCTGCACAACTATGGATGCTACTCCATTCACAGACCCACACAGGAGAAGCATAACCATCAATACATTTGGCAATTAAATTCAAGAGAGACAAAAACCTTCTAAGAAGCTTTCTGCTACCTTGTTTCCCCTGCTTCTTCTTGAATCACCCTCTGAATTTTGTTTGTAAAGTGAGAGGCTGTCGTGGAAAGATTCCTCCAAAACTCGCACTCTTATGAAGTTAGTTAGGAGGAAACTGAGGACACTCAACTTACAGCATCCGTACAGAGCAAACTGCAATAAAAGCATCATTCTAACCAGATCTTCCTAACTAGAGGTACGGAATGTCTCTGAAAGTGGCTGCTAAAACAAAGGGAACAATATAATTTTCACTATAATTCACACAGGCTCAGACTGTTTGAAAGTACACTGGCAAGATAAAATTCACAGTTTTCCATCTCAGACTGCTTGTGATTTTTATTTGGAACAAAAAAAAAAAAAGTGAACTGTTTTTAAACCCAGCATAGGTAAATAAATCAACTTCCTTTCTTTAAAAGAACTCAGGCTGTACCCGTTTCATAGGCTTATAAAGAAACTGCTGAACTTTGAAAGTTGTCAGGGCAGAGCTTTAATAAGGATTAGGTCATTGGTATGAAAAGCAATATTGATTTTAAATCTAATAAAACTAAATCAAAACATGGTTATTGAACACATGCAGAAGGAGTGACTACTTGTAAGTAACTTGCTCTTTGAAGAACAGTGGCTCAAACCTGAAACTAAGCCTTTTTCGCTAAATGTAGGAAAAGGGGCTCTGCCATATAACTTAAACAAACCTATACGAAGCAGATTTAGGCAGACAAAGGTAATATAAAGGGTTAATTGCCTGCAAGTATTACAGCAAGGATGGCAAGAGGTTGCTCATAGCTACAGCAGAGGATCTCAAATGACTGGGGCTCAATCCTTTTAGAAATGGAGCGTTGCAGGGACCAGGATGCCAGGCCATGGCTTTCAAGCACTTTGTGGATTACTGCGTTTCCAATGTCTCAACTCCTGAGGGGAGCAGGACACACAGAAGGGCAGTATCTGGCATAGAAGCTTAAGGCCCTCTAGGCTTCACGTGCCACCCAGGACAGATGGGGGGTGCAGCCCATCCCTCTTAGTGACAAGAGCCAATATTTTTGTGCTGATCAACTGGCTGCTGGCCAGTTGCTGGGTTTCGGTTTCTACAACTGTGGAACCATCTTTGAGAGTCAACAGTTTCTTGGAAGAGATGGGATCTACCTGACTAAACAGGGAAAAAGTACCTTTGCCAACAGGCAGGCCAAGCTGGTAGTCAGAGCTTTAAACTAGAAACAACAGGGGAGGGATTGGTTCCTCAACAAGCAGCTAAGGAAGCTGGGGACAGGGTAGGCAGACCAAGGGCCTGGGGTGGTGTGAGAAGAAAGGAAATGGCAATCAACAAAAAAGAGCTGAAGTGGTATCCCTTTGAGTGCAGGCATGTAAAGAAGGACGTGCCTGCAGAACAGCCTGATGGGAAAGGTCTCAAGCCTGTCCTGGGGAATCAGCACGCTTAGGTGCCTTTCTGAAATGCCTCTACACTAGGGCATGCAGCATGGGGACCAAACAGGAAGATTAGAAGTCTATGTGCAGTTAGAGGGCTATGACCTCCCTGGGATCATGGAGATGTGGTGGGATAGCTCACATGACTGGAGTGCTGGGACGGAGGGAGACAGTCTTCTTAGGAAGGACAGGCTGTGAAGGTGAGGAGGGGAAGTTGCCCTTTATGTGAGGAAGGAGCAGGAACACGTGAAGCTCTGTGCCTTGGTATGCAACTGGAGTCAGTCAAAAGCTTAAATGTCAAGATAAGTGGACAGACCAAGATGGTGGTCTGCCTACCCCCTCTTGTAGTGGGTAGACTGCTGTAGACCTCCTGATCAGGCAGAAGTAGATGAGGCCTTCTACAAACACCCAGAAGCAGTCTTTCACGGGTCCTGGTCTTCATGGGGGACTTTAACTACCCTGCCATCTGCTGGAAGGACAAGACAGCAGGGCTCAAGCAGTCTAGGAGATTTGAGTGCATTGATGATGAATTCCTGACACAGGTGATCAAGATGCCAACAAGGAAGGTGCCCTCCTGGATATGACACTTACAAACAAGGAAGGACTATTCAGGGATGTGGAAGTCACAGGGGCAGCACCGGCTGCAGTGACCATGAGATGGTAAAGTTGAAGATCCGAAGAGGAGGGAACAGGGCAAAAAACAGGACCACAGTGCTGGATTTCAGGAGAGCAGACTTTGGCCTCGGGCATTTTCTTGGAATAGACCCATGGAATAGAGCTCTGGAGATTAGAGGGATCCAGGAGAGCTGGCTGACACTTAAGGATTCTATAAGCTCAAGAAAGATCCATCCCAACAAGTAGGAAGTCAAGCACAGGCTGCCAAAGGCCTGCATGGATAAGCAAGAAGCACCTAACTGAACTCAAGATACAAATAGGTGGTGTAGAAGAGTTGGAAGCAGGACAGGTGACCCAAGAGGAGCAGAGAGTTTCTATCTAATCTTGTATGGATGGTGTTAAGACAGCCAAAGCCAACCTGGAGCTGAATCTGGCAAAGAACATCAAGAAAGAAAAGATGATGACTAGGGAAATCATGAGCCCACTGCTGAACAGAGGAAGGGACCTGGTGAAAAATGTCACAGAATAAGGCCATGGCACTTAATGCCTTCTTTACTAGTAAAACCCCTTCTTTACTAGTAAAACTGTCCTTCAGGAATCCCAGGCCCCTAAGACCAGAGGGAAACCCTGGAGGAAGGAAGACTTACCCTTAGTAGAGGATCACCAGGTTTAGGGAGCACTTAAAAAAACCTGGACATACAGAAGTCCATGGGGCCTGATGGGTTTCACTCACAAGTGACGGGACAAGAGGCAATGGGCACAAATTAAAACACATGAAATTCTTTCTGAACACAAGAAAACACATTTCTTTCTGTGAGGGCTGTCAAACACTTGAACAGGTTGCCCAGAGAATCTGTGGAGTCTGACCTTGGAGATACTCAAAACCCAATTGCATATGGTCCTGGGCAACCTGCTCTCGCTGACCCTGCCCAAACAGGGACATTGGACTAAATGATCTCATGAGGCTCCTGACAACCTAAAAGATTCAGGGATCAAAACTTCTCAAGGATTTTTGTGAAGTACCTTCCGTTCTCCTCACCTCTCCCTGCCCCAGTTTCATTACTCGTAATACACATTGGATAACTAAACCACGTTAAGCTAAAGGTAGTTCTTCCATCTTCCATCAATTTTCTTTAATCTCTCTCTTAGGCTTGGTGAATATAATCTGTTTCAAAGATAATTAAATCATCATAAACCACCTTCTGCTACTTTTTTTTTTTTTTTTTTTTTTTTTTTTTTTGCTTGGATCTAAGGTCTCAAGCTTTGAACTTAATACCTTTTGAACTTATGAACTACACAAGGTAATTGCTGGGAAAATAACTTACAATGTCATTGTCAAATCTAATGGAAATGAGCAGCAGTGTAATTCCCTAGAAGTTTTAAATTATTCCAACTCCATAAGAATGTAAGAATTAAATGAAAACACATGTGTAAAATGCTATAATGAAGGTTGAAAGATCAAGTGGTCAATGACAAGGACATTTCAAACATTCATTTTCCTCTCCTAATACAAAGTGAATCTCTTGGTATGTTATTTGTTCTAGCTGCTGCAACCATATTCTTTTTAAAGGACAATTTTGAAAGAATGCACTTTGTTATGAACATGCTCCATATAATACATGAGTATGTGTATCCTAGGCCCATTAAAACTCCCTAAAAATCTTCCATTTTTGCAATTTTATGAACATGTACTCATGTAATTTAAGAATGTCTAAGGTAATCGAAGTGCAAGGGAATGAATATAAAGTTAAGATATATTTTGTAAGCATTTTCAATTCTACCTGAAACAGTAAACAATTACACAATCCACCATAAATAACTTCTCCTTCCCTTAATTAGGTCTCTAGCTTCCTTTGCAATAAGGTTACTCCTCTGTTTTCAAACACAGTTGCCTCTGGCTATCACACACTGCCACCATAAAACATTGTTAAAGGCAGTGCCTCTCCAGCCTTGAAACAGCTAACTATTTCAGTACAGAAGAAACCATATATCTCTAGTCACAAGCATTTTTAAAAGACTCTATACAGCTGGCACAATTTCTTATCTATGTCTTTGAAATACAAAGAACAAAGAAAAAAAAAATCACAGCAGCGTCAGGTCACAATACAAGGAAAAACAAAGAATTCATAATTTTTCTGTGGAATGCTTCATAAGGAAAAAAAGGCTGCATTTCTTTGCTAGTAAAATTTCAGGTCAGCTGGCATCTAGTATGTCTACCAGATACGACATATCTACTGCTTCATGAGACCTTCTCTGGAGCAATATGTTCTTAGGGCACCAAAAACTTTGAAGATACTGCTGAAGAGGATAGAAATATCTAGTTTACTCATCACAGAGTAATGAAGAGTCCCCAACAGAAAAATGCTTAAGAAGCTCCTATAAGAATATAAATAATGCACTTTTCTTTAGGCAACAAGCGTCACAGGGACCTGTCTGGTTCTAAAATGTGGCTGAAGAGCTCCTTGGAGCAGAAGCAGAACCGATGAACTTCCATAGGACTGCACAGCAAAGCTTCCTATCTGGACAGACCAACTCTGACAAGGTTGTGCACCTCTGAATCTTTCTCTTAAGACAACAAGCAGTTACAGAAGACATTTCTGGTCCCACACAATTAAAAGGACAAGGCTCCTTCAACACTGAACCTTAGTTATCAAAGACTGATAAGAGATGGAAGCTGGGCATGAATTTAAGGAAAACTTGATATAGGTCTATCCTCTATCCCTTTCCTATGTGGGAAAGGGCATCTCTGCTGGAAGGAATACCTCAGTCAAGCCCTTCAGAAACTTCAGTGTTACTGGACAGACTGATGTGCGTCAAAGGGTACAGGTTGGAGGCTGAAAGCAACCACACACACCTTCAAAATTTAGGATAAATCATCACATTTCAATCCAACTCATCCAGGGTTATCTACAGGTAGCAGAAACTCAGAGATCATACTTGACAACGCACCAAAACCCCATTCCACTTTGCCAGATATGTACAGCTGGTCAAAACCTTTTGCAGACAGGGATATGCTGGAAGGTGGTCAAGACAGCACTCCCTTTGATAACTGTCCAGTTTATATCCTGGGAAGTGCAGAGCACACCCAGTGGGGTGGAGTGACTTCCCTATTTTGGGAACAGGGTGGAGTAGCAGAAGGTAGCCTCAGCCTGTGCTGTGCTAGTAACATCAACCTTGCAGAGTCCTGCTCCCCCTTGAACAGTATTGGGGGGGGGGACAGCCACCAGTAAGGTGACACAGCGTGTCCCGCTGACCAGAGGAAGAGAGAAGCCAGGAAGCAAGGGAGAGCACCAGACTGACTCAGGTCTGACCATGCCATGCTGTGCTGAAGCGAGCAGAAACCTCCCTTTCTTTCTTCTGGAGATCAAGGACAAACTCAGGGAAGAAAGAAAACTCTGGGTAACTGGAGACACAGCTTGGGTAAAAATGAGAAAAAAACAGAGGGAAAAAAGAGGTAATAAAAGCTCATCTCAAAAGATGTCTCTATCCTGAGACAGCCAGCCAGTAAGTGCTGGTCTCAAGTCAAGGATGTGGCTAGGAATTAAGAGGTGGGAGGTAGGCGGTGTGGAGCGTGTACCCAGGCTGCGATGCTCAAGAGAAAGGAGAGCACTAGCAGAGAGGCATAAGGCAAGAGTGTATCCACAAGGGAGTGGACATGTGGACAAGTGCTTGGAGAAGAAAACGTATTGCTGGGGGCTTGAATTAATCACTTGGAAACGATAACATAAGCCTTGCTCTTCTCGCTGTCCATACGACTCTTCCCACCTGAGGTACCCCTTACAGAGTGGGAAGACCCTAATTTGTAACTTTTATAGACCAAAGAGAGACCAGAGATGATAAAGCATGATGGGGAGATGCTGAGTTGGGCATAGGCCACATCGGGAGCTGGCAGTCTTCTGCAGCAAAAAAATCTCTTTGATTTTTTTTTTTTTTTCCTCTTGAAGGGATGAGACAGCATGACAAAAATAACTGTCTGAGGCAGCCTACCTGCTGGAAGGACCACGAGACTGCTGGCCTCTGTGCCTAAAGAGGGAAGCACCCAACTGTAACGAATCAAAGAACAGGGACTGCCTGGAGGGGAAAAGGAGCGGAGCGAGAAGAAAACACCTTGGCACCAGCAGAAGCTGTTTTCTACTTCCCCCACCCCGCCAGATAATTGGAGTTATGGGCTTGATTCTACCAGGTACACATCTACTCATTGCCAGATCTGCAGCAACAGACACCTGGCAGAACAAGGGCTCCTGGCAAACCCACTTAACAGCACTCAGGCAGTAATAGGTGTGACAAGGCACAGGCACACCAATGCCAGCATCCCATGTCCTGCTCAACAGCATTTCATATTCAACCGACCGAGACACTAAGCAGGAAGACACCAAAGGAGGTTTTCTGGAGATCTTTTTCAATACTTGTTATACCCAAAGTTACATCCGGGTGCTTCAAAACAAGGCTTCCCTTAAACTGTTCAAAAGGTAACAGTCCTACCTGAATGCTGTGCAACACAACCTAATACATGGTATTTTTCTAGTATTACAAATTAAACATTACATATGAAAACCTACTCCAGGAGTCACTTGAGGCTAAACAGTTAATGTGTTCCAAAAAAGAAAAAAATCAGGAAATAGCAAGGTTAAATCCTAGGTGTTAATAAAAATGTATCCACCCAATGCTGCTGCACCAGACAAATTGAGGCACTGTAGTCTGGCATATGTATGTTGTCATATATATGCCGCAGCAGGAGAAACACCTCACTTTCCAGAGTGTGCTAAAATGGGGTTTACTCAGAACCATAATTTGACCACAGAAGCTCAGTGTTAAATCTGCTTAACAGTGCAATTCAGGGCTAAAAGGGAGATTTATCTGTTCTACTAAGGCTTTGTGAATTATACATCCAGGAGAGTAAAGGCAACGCTATAGAAAGGTAAAAAGTTGAGTTTTCTGGCACAGAACTTACAGAAATCTCATTTGTATGTTTCTCTTTAGAAAGGGAATTGCTGCTTCAAGACCTATCACACTGAAAAGCTAACACTTTTAACTCAAAATACCTGGAGTCTGCTCAGAGAACAGTGTCCTACTTCACCTGGCTTGCTGTCACAACAGAAATACCCCCCAAATGCCAACCTCCAAATGCCACAGAGAACCACAAGCATATCATGGCTCCTCTCTCTCATAGATAAAAGACTAAAATTTGCATCTTAAAAGAGAGCAAAGTCTGCAGAGAAACTGTAATTGCGAAAAGATGAAATGATGTCAGATTGCTGCATGTATTTATCCTATGGCAAAACAAGCCCCATCGCCCAGCAAAGCTCCTCTGACCATGGGGAAAAAACATTCCCGAGGTTTGAATGCTAAACACGCAAAAAGGTAGGAAACACGAGTGCACATTGCCTGTGTAATTTCAGGTCAGTGCTCCCATGCACCAGCGTTCATGTGTAGCTTTTATTTTCGGGACCGTTTAGCATTTACTGGTTTAGGGCACATGCCTCGTTCCAGTCAAAGGTTGTCCAAAGCTCAATTAGCAAGAAGTGATCCAGTATCTTAGCCAGAACCTCATTTAATGTCTCAAACCCTGGTTCTGAAGAAAGAGTTGTTGATTGTTGTTGATTTCTACATATGGCTTTGCAGTGCAATCACTAGAGCACACGAGTGCTCTACAAGTATTAGCATCTCTGTGTTCACAATAACTTGACGGCAAGCAGGGAGCAGGGCTGCTCCACGCCATCAGATGCACAGCTGGGGCAGAGACTATGAAACCCTGCTAGACTGGGGTTTCAGTATGATACGGTTAATTTTAAGATTGCATGTTTTAAGTGTGCAAGCACACCTCTGCAGCTAGCAGCTCCCTTTCCCTGTCCTGCAAACTGTATGGAGAAGCCGAGCATGCTGCTGCAAGCTGCCCACTGGCTGGACCCACTCAGTAGGACACGGCTCTGTGGCAGAGAGGAGAAAGTCAATTCCCTGCCATGGCATCAAACTGCCTTAGCCCTAAGGCCCTTTCTCTCCCTCTTGCATTCCTTATGTGTCCTCTGATTTCTGCAACAGATGAGGCAGCATGCCACCGAGAGCAACCTCACTCTTACCCTTCTCTGTACTACTTTCAGAGTCTTGTAAAAGAGATACCACTTGATTACCAAAAACTGGATCAAAAAGATGCAAAGAAAGAAAAAGTGAGCAAGACTTGCATGGGGCACTTAACTACTCTCGTGTCCTAGCTTGAGTGCTCAGTGAGGCAACTTCAATAATGCTCTTTTCATTCATGCACGTCTTTCATCCCCATTTTTTGGGGGCATTGTGTGGTTTTTGCATTTGTGATTTTTCCCCTCCTTGAAGCAAATGCAAATGTCACCACCAGGTGACAACATGAACACCAGATAAGCAGGGCTGGGATGCTCATTTTCCATACAGAGCCTTGTGGTGAGCCAGGGGAGTCACTCAGTGAGCCTGTTCCAAAATGGGATCACAGAATCACAGAATGACAAGGGTTGGAAGGGACCTCGGGAGATCATCTAGTACAAACCCCCTGCAAAGCAGGTTCTCCTAGAGCATGTTACACAGGACTTCATCCAGGCGGGCTTTGAATATCTCCAGAGAAGGAGACTCCACAACCCCCCTGGGC
>NW_009259029.1:703654-726862 GCF_000687185.1 Egretta garzetta | reverse complement strand
CCCCCAGCCTGTACTGGTGCCTGGGGTTCGACCTCCCCAGGTGCAGCACTTCACACTTGCCCTTGTTGAATTTCGTCATGTTCCTCTCCACCCAACTCTCCAGTCTGTCCAGGTCCTGCTGAATGGCAGCGCAGCCTTCCGGCGTATCAGCCACTCCTCCCAGTTTTGTGTCATCAGCGAACTTGCTGAGGGTACACTCTGTCCCCTCATCCAGGTCATTGATGAACAAGTTGAAGAAGACTGGGCCGAGTACTGAGCCCTGGGGAACTCCACTAACTACTGGCCTCCAACTGGACTCTGCCCCACTGATCAGAACCCTCTGAGCCCTGTCATTCAGCCAGTTCTCAATCCACCTCACTGTCCGCTCATCCAACCCACACTTCTTGAGCTTCCCTATGATGAACCATGTGCTTTGCTACATTCAAGGGATCCCCAGTTTGCTGCTGACAGCAGTAGACCAAGGACTTCAGAGCCCATGCTGGAAGGGATCACACCCTGGGGAGCACAATCCTTTCCAGTCACCCCAAGGAGCCCTGTCCCTCCTTCGGATCCATCCTACTCAACCCATCCCTCTGCATTCTCCTTCCCTACCCAGCCACCTGCCCTGTCCTTGTTTGTCCAATTCCAAGTTTGTGCTCCAAAGCCTCGGGCACCAAGGCTTCACAGCCGAATCCCCTAGATGATTATTCTTAGTATTTTTAATCAGGAGCAAACCAACTTATTTTTCTTTAATCACCTTCTTGGAAACAGCAAGACTTGTTTTGGCTGCAATCTTCTCAAACTTTTCATCTGTTGTAGACACCTAATAGGGAAAGTTTAAGGCCAAAACCTTAAAGTTCAGGAAAATCACAAGCAATTGAAAACAGCCTTGTATTATTTACAGGAAATCCAACACAACCTTAATAGACAGTGCTGTCAGTTCTGCTAATAATTAAAGGGCAGCAATCTATTACATTATTTTTAGTTATGCCCTTACTCTCCTACACACGAGGGTCTTAAAATATCCATGCATCTGGGAAAAGTCTTTTTCCGTGTCAGCACTTGGATTCTGTCCCATGGGATAAATTTGCCACACGCATACAGCACTAGTACCAAAACCATTTTAACTCATTACTTATATAAATCAAAACACAGGGAAATCGCCCCTGTGCAATCAGTTTAATTACATTCTCTCCCCACCCGCCTCTGCTATGGATGTGATAGATCGGAGCTCTAACAAAGCTGAAATTCAGAGTGCTGAGGGAGGACTCGCTCAGCTCTGGTCGCACATGCTCTCCAGCTCCTGGGAGGTCCGAGTGAAAGTCTGAATGAGTTCAGTGGGTACGTCACGGTGAAGTCTTTGGACACTTAAAAGCGCTGGCAACGGAAAAGCCTTAAAAACCTCAAACAAACAAACCACTGAGCTGACATTTATTTCCGAACAAAGAAACCCTACCTAGCACCCTGTGTCCGATGATCCTGGCCATGAAGCGTGTTGGGGGAGGGGGGGGGAGGGGGTAAGGGAAATTTCTATGGCAGCAGCAGCTCCCCACCACCCCGGTGTGCGGGACTGAATGAGGTCCAGGGCTGGCACACGCGGTGCATGGTGGCAGCTCTCCAAAAGTACATGATTGACGTCAGTAACTTGTGTAATCATCCTGCCTTAGCTTGAGTCTATAAACAAAGTTTTGGGGGGTTGTGTGTTTTTTATTTTCTTTTTCATCCAGCTCTCGGTAGTTGTATTTTCTCATAGGACTGGAACAGTGAAAATATTTGGAGAAACCTCCACCATAAACTAAACTGCAGCAATCTGAAAGGTCTGCCTGCCATCGAACCTGTCCTCCTGAGCCAGAAACCTACTACTGGATTTGCTTGTATCTTAAAGAAAGCCACCACTGGAACTCCTTGAGAAAAGTCTTTAGAAAGCCTCAAAACAGTACAAATCAGAGCCAAAAAAATACCTCACTGATTATGATTGATTTCCCCCTTCCCCAACAGCCTTTTTTTATTGCAAGTCTAGCAACAGACTGTACCTTCTAAAATCCTGGGAGAAATCCTCAGCTAGGGTAAAACGTCACAGCTCCATCCATACCACTTGCGATCAGATCTCTTGCACGTAAAAGGTGAGTTTTGCCTTCCTAAAGGCTAAAACATCAGGGTAGATTTTGTCTTCTTTAACGCATACTCAATGCAGTCATCTCAAAGCAGCTTTGTTTCAGCTTTGTTGTAATATTGACAGATGATTTTGGCTACACAGCAACTGCAAAATCTGTGCACTGATGAATGTTGCTCTGCAATGTTACCTGATGTTCTCCAAGTGATTTACAGAAAGCAAGATAACAAACATAGTGCTTGCTTTCTTCAAAGCGATTTTTGAATCACATCTAATTGATCTTCAAAACAAACTCTGCAGGATGCACAGCAATACTGTCCTCATTTTCAGGAGGAGAAATGGATGGGACACTGTAATGCTTTAAACAGGGCCATAGTTAAGAGAACCTGGACTGGAGATGGAAACAGCTTTTCTCTTTCCAAAGGTAATTCCAGTGAAAAGTGCTTCAGCGAATTTGCATATCTTCACTTGCAATTATTTTCTGGCACTGTCATGTCTCAAATCCCTTGCTTTTTATTTTTTTCTCAAATCCATACTACTGCTCCTTCTCCCTTTCAAACTGAATATATACACAGTATATATATCCCCATATTCCTTGACAGCCTTTTATGTTTTCTGCTACAAAACTGACAAAAGATCCTGATGTGGATGAACGGCAACAATGACAGCTTTAAAAAGTATTACTGGAAAGCCAGAAGTTTAAACTGTACTGCCTTTCCACTGTCTGCACCACAGGTATTGATCCTTGCCTTGGTGATGGATGTCCACATCCTTGTTGATGTATTTCTCAAAATTGTGATAAAGATGTTCAAGGATGAAGGCCAGTTGGTTATGGAGGATGAGACCACATACATTACTGCACAAGAAACTCTGAAATTGTGTCACCTAAAAATGGTATTGATATGAGGAAGAAAGACTTAAAAAGCATCATGCCTACCTTGTTGATGTGCAGTTGCTGTTGCTGAAATTGCTGTTTGTGTTTCTCCAAGAACTGCTGGTGCTGCTGCTGGATCACTAACTGCTGGAGGGCCTGGGCATTCTGGGGAAGGGGAGCAGACTGCGTGCGCCCCAGCGGGCGATGCTGCCGGAGTTTGTGTATTGAAGGGGAGACCCTTTCTCCACCAACCAGAGACTGTGCATGGAGGGGCAGTCCTGAAAGATACCAGTCTGAAGATAATATGGAGGAAAAAACAGCAGAGAAGGAAAAAAGGAAGAAGAAAGGAAGGGAGAAAACGTCTGTTGAGTAACGCTGATGGTGACAATGATGTCGTGACAATGACAACGTTAAAACCAGCCACCTCGCCATTTACAGCTGAAGCATCCTTAAAAGAGATCAGATAACAATTAATTATCATTGGACAGAGTAATACTTTGCTTTATTTTGAATTCTTTGTTTGCTTGTTTACTCAAGAGACCCTAGAGAAATGTTTCATTTCTTAAAATCAGCGATACTTTATGGACCCTTCCATTGCTCGGTGGGTGACATGAACTTAGATCACAGTGGTAGTTTGGAGAAGTTAAAGCCTTACAGCTTGCCTAGGTATAGGGAGTAATCCTGGGTTCACTTCTAGGAAAGCAGCAATCCAAGTTGCCACCCCAGAGCATCCAGCCTTTACACCTTACAGGAGGTTCACTGGATCTGCTGAAGGATTATGGATGCTGATGAAGCTGCTTCCCACTCTAGACCACACAGGGGAAAATGTCTGCCCTTGGCTGTGCTACGCTCCGCCCCATAGAAATGACTAGGGATGAAAACTTCCACGTGATAAACCCCCGACCAGGTTTGCATTGGAGAAAGGCATTCGCTTGAAGCATTTCAGGAATATGGGAGTCACCAGGCTTCATTATTTCGGTAGAAATAAGCTAAGTTAGAGGCCAAGATGACAAATAGCTAGAATGGTTTCCGTCACAATCTTGTGTATAGATGCTAGTAACTTAATGGAAACATAGGTTATTTTGGGATAACTTGTGTTACTCACATGCCTTTGTAATTTGGGTGTCTCTGATGACTACCATGTGAAATACCTATCTGAGCTCCGATAAGGGCACCTCTTTAGGAATTGTCTTGCCTTTTTAGCTGTTCTTGGGGTAAGCCAGGTCTTGCTCTCCTCTCCCAAAACATACCTTCACATACTTCTTAGAAAGCTGGCACATGAAGACACACTCAACACAAAGCCCAGCCTTTGGAGGAGTTGAGGATAAGCCTTTACTTTTGCTCGTTACACCTTGGGATAGAAAGGCATCATGGGTGTGAAGTGCTGTCTCCCTAATGTGGATAAGGCTGCACACACTAAGAAAAAAGTACTCGTTTGTTTTACCTCATTGTATAAAACAAACTAAAGACTGCACAAGTGGCCAGTAACATTCAGAAGTACTGCCCAGTTCAAGCATCAGAGAAGCTGTATCTTCTTTTTCTTCAGTCTTTGGTCGAGAAGAGAGAGAAGCTGCCCAGAAGTCTGCAGCCAGCTGAATACAATCGGTAAGAAACACCTTGACATTTCTGTCCCAGGACATTACCTACTTTTTCCCACTGATTCACAGAACTGCTCTATGTGGAAGAAACCAACCCATTTAAAAGCCTCTCTTCTTTGAGAAAGATTTACCAAGTTTCTTCCACCCTTTGCTTTTCTGAAAAGAATCACGTAAAAGTGTATCTTATGTTATAAATGCGTGCCTCTATAAACGCGTGCGTGTATACACACACACACACGTATGTCTGTGTGTGTATGAATATATGAATAATTTGGAAAGATGTGGTCCATTTCCCTTATAGCACAGTTCCTCTTACCAAAAGTTAAAATTAACAGAGGAAGGGATCCTATACAGTTTGCACAGGACACCCTGGAAGACTACTTTCCTCCAACTGAATGACTAAGGTCCCCCTGTGAAAGCTTTCCAGGGTGATGACTTGTTCCTACTCCAAACATACATGTCAATGTGAAGGATATTATCCAGAGTGATCTGTCACCATAGGAATGGCAGACCTAAGGAATTCTGCTCTAGTTTCCCAAACCCCCCATGTCTACCTTCCGGCACAGAAAGACCATGCCATCGTGCTGGATCATTTCGCAGCTGTTGGGAGACTATCTCCAGAGCTGAAGGCTATCAGATGAATAGTAATAAACTCCACTTTGCTTCCAAGGAATTTCAAAGTACTAACTGTAGTTTGGCAGCCAGTCCACTTAGGGCTTTTGAGACCATGTATTAGCTTGCTCTCTTTCAGTTGCTGCATCTGGAACGTGTGTTTCTTCTTGTTGCTCTTTTGTATAGTGAGTATTTCTCCTAAGTGTTGGTTTATAACACGTTGTACTGACTCTGAAAACACCACACGTAGCAGGTGAACTAGAAGGAATACACTTGGAACAAACAGAGTACACTGTAAACTGAGGAAAGCTTTGAGAGAGGTCAAATCGGAAACAGAACAGCACTTCTTCCTACATGTGCTTTAAAGCAAATGTCAGCGCCAGCAGAGAAGAAAGTTTTAGTGATAGCATAAGCAGGGAAATCTTCCCCAACGGCTCTTCATGAACAGACCTTGGGCAAAGGGCAACTGGAGAAGAGCTATGTCATGACTCTGGGCAACCTCATCATGCCACAGCAACCATGGCAGAAGGAGGTAACAGAAACTTACGTAAAGGTTCAAGGAATCTGCAGACACCACTCTCTTGGCTCTGAGAGTGCTGGCTAAATACCACACTTTTGTGCTTCAGCTTCCCCATAAGCTTATCACAACCCCACGTATATTCCTGGGATGTGAATGTAAAACCAGACACAAGCCAAACCAGAGCCGTGCTGTAATGCTTCAGTGATCAACATCTCTCAAAGAGTTTCCATCAGAAATGGAATGAAAGAAATAAAAATCAACACATCTATAACTTACACAGAACACCTTTTGTCCCAACATTACACGCTGTAAAACAGAAATGTATCCTACTGGGGATTATTGCTCTGAATCAACCCTATTTATAGAAATATGCCTTCCCATAGGTACTTAATTCTGAAAATATGACACAGGGAATGATTCAAAGCAATTAGCATACTGAAAATGTAACATATACAAACAAATACAATCTGTCTGAATGCAGTTGACTTTGCCATGTTTTTGCCATTTATAATAATGATGAAAAGCAAGTATTTCAATCTGAGATTTTGTAAATGTGTGCCTTTCATATATGGAATAGAAACGATGCATGAAAAACAGGAAGGGTAATCATAAGACACAACGTTTTTGTCTCCACTTTAATATAAAGCGGATAGAGGTCTAACTATATAGTTTTAAATTGTGACCTACAAACTTATGCTTTAGTTATAGAAGCAAATACTATTTATTTCTACTAATATTCATTTTGCCAAAATGACATGGCAGCTTCCCCCTACCTCTGGAAGAGGTGAGCAACCTCTCATTTTGCAAATGCCACCACTATCCAACGCATCAACAAACACGTCCTAAAGGTTACATGGTATACCTACAAAACGTACAGATGATGCAATACCTCTCTTGTGCAGGAGAACAGACTTCACAAAAAACAACAGATGTCACTTGCTCTCTTTCCCCAGATGGGACTGAGTTTTGCACATTATCTACGGAGCGCTCACCTGTGACTAAGGGAGTTTGTGCAGTTGGCTGTTCCAGTAAGACCATGTGTTGCAGAAGAGGGTTATGTGCAGTTCCCCCATCTCTTTCCAACGTTGTAGTGCTCAAGTAGGGAGTGAGGTGAGTGCCAGGAAATAAAGAGATCCGTTGCTGTAAGGTTGGGATAGTAAGCCTCTCTGCATCCTGCTGTGCTGATCCTCCCTGCAAACACACAATTGATGGCACAGTGGGTTAAGGGATAAATCAGTGCAAGTAACACTTCAAAGGCTGCATCCCCCCACCACTTACACTGGAAGGGCCGGTTGCAGGCAGTCCTAGCGTGATGTTGGGCAAAGAAGGAGATGTGTAGAGCGGAAGCTGTGTTACCGAGCCTTCACGATTCACAAGTCTGTGAGCCAGGCTGGTCTAGAAACAAAATCAAGAAGATGGACATAGTGAAAGAGTATCCACAGATTGGATCAAGGACACAGTCCTCACAAGACACTGTGAGGACACATCACAAACGTACAGAGCTGACATTGGAAACACTGAACGGAGGAGCTAAGCTGTGCTTCAGATCTAGTCTAAATAGGCACAGACTAGGTTCATGCCCTGAATGCTGGTGTCGTGGCCACACAGGGGCAACAACACCAGGATAATCAACAGAGGGATGATCTCGCTCCGCAACTGCCACCAACATTGCTGCCCTACAGAAAGACCTTTTACAGTTTATTTGATCTTTCTTGGAGACTAAATATCACCTCTTCATCCTCACCGGTACTCTGCTTCTGCTCAGTCTTCATGCAGCGCCACTGCAAAAACCTTCTGCAAAGAAGACTTAACAGCTTACTTGTCCTTCTCAAGTATTTGCCCTTCTAAAGCTAAAACAGATTACCTAAAAAAATAGCATTACAGTAGCTGTCGTTCTCCTTAGCAAATCACAGACAATTTATGCTATTTAGGAGTGTGCTTTAGCTTAAATCAGACTTCAAAATTTCATCAAAAAGCCTTAAGGTTGCATTTATGTAGCTATTTCCTGATTTTCAGGGTGAAATGTGAGATTTACTGAATTATCTTATGGCCATTTAAAGCAGGAACATTTAGGTAAAAATACCTTTAATTTCAAAATAAGATTGATTTGAAAGACGTGCTAGAAAACCCATTATAAAAATTACATTATTTTAAACTGCCAGATTTTCCTGTTAGGAAACAAGTGTTCTGATCAACCCGAATCCTCTGCAGGTGATTTTCCAACTTAAATGAAATAGGATTTAGATTTCAAAAAGACTTTCTGTAGAATTTCTACTGTTTAATTCAGGTGCTAATGTGAAAAAAAAGAGATTATGATTAATTTAATATTACACTATGGAACATTCTATACCAATGTAACAGAGATCTGAAGAATGGCTTTATACATTTTAGACCTAAATTCATAGTCCTGTCAGACACTGAGGCTTTGCAGGTTATTTCCTTGGTTGCAGGGCTGGGACAGCTCTGGATAATAAAACCCTGGTTTTCCCCCTCAAAGACTCTAAGGTGAAACTTGAAAAAACCCTGCAGCAACCTATTGGGGGAAAAAAAACCACATAAGAACTAACACTGAAAAACAAACATTTTCTATAAAACTGTCTTCAAAAGCAATCCTGCCTCCTCGATTAATCAAAATCTAACTGGACCAGATGCCAGTTTTAACAGGACACCCCACCTCTGCACTTGAGGTTGGTGCTGCCTGTGCAAGAAGGACAGAAGTAAAGCCTTCCCACGATGGTGTTTGTCACCATTATCAGCCACTGGGCTGCCTTTTCGTATGGATTCTTCAATGTGCCACTAACTTGCCAGTCATACTCCCAGTGTCCAACTTTGTCTAAATTCCTGACGTTCAGCAAAGTCACCTAGTTTTCATACGACCTTGTGCAAAATTTCATCTGCAAAGTGATTTTTTTTTCTTATTTGCTTTTGCCTTCTTGTGCTTTCATTAATGTCATTCAAGCTTACTGAAAATATATTACAGATCAGTTCTCCTGTAAAAAGAGTAAATCTGTTTTTAAGATCTCAGTTCACAATTTTCTGCCCCAAAGGAGGAAATTTGCAGGGTGCATTTTGCTGTTGAGCGGTACGTGCTAAGGGCATGTGATTGTGCATACCCACACACCACTTTTTCCAAGTAATTTCAAGCACTACTGGCAATTTTACTTTAATTTAAATTACATAATGTTAGCACGCCAGATCGAGAATAAGATAGTTATTGTCAGCAGAGTAATGAAATATTTTACTGATATCATAAACGAAACAAAACTACATCCATTTTCTCTTTGAACAATCAATACTCTGTAGTTGTGCCTCAAACTATCTCCTGGGGATTTGTTTTAAAAACAGCAGAGAGAAAAACACAGCAGCTTGACACTATCAGCATATGATATTTAGCAGCATTATCATCACTTTAAACACACAGATCCCATCTATGGGTTGTACACAAACATTTTTTTGAATTGCACAGAAGAGAACAATTTCAGCATGTACAATTTTCATCTGCAGTCAAGTACTTTTTATAGTCTTGTATTGGTTGCAATGGCAATGAATATCATATACCTTTCAGAGGTGGAAAAACCTTTAGATTTAAAAACAGTATTTAAAAATAGATATTGTCTGTTTTAAAAGGAGGCAGGGAGCTGTAGTCTTTCCACACCGAAGGCACGCATTGAAACTTAAATAGTGAACCCAGATACCATCCTCCCACGTATCTGAAATGGCTCAAGAGGTGTCCTAGCAAACTAAAAAGCAAAGAGACATAATTCTCATTTAAAATAAAACATGAAGGTAAGCATGAAACACTTAAAGTTGGCAATATTATTTTTTCAGAAACATATAAATATTTCTACACAATTAAAAGTGAGAACATGAGAAAGCCTGGTCAACTTGTATTAACAAAATCTCCAACACTTGGGCTACCAGGTAATACAACTTGTACTGAAGAAGAATATTCTAAAGAAACCAAAACCCTACCTTGCCCAGCTATTTTTTCCCAAATGAACCTACACAGGAAAATGGATCAGCTAGTATCACACAACATGAAAAGCTGGAAGAAAGTGCAAGGTTATTTGCCCCCAAAACACATGCAAAGGACTAGGACATTTAGCTAAGCCATTCAAGTATGCCTGAAATGCTGGGAGGAGAACAGTTTGTGCAACAGGTTACTGATGTTCTGTCGGCCATCACATAGTGATTTATGTTTCATTCTGTTCTGTGATGGCAATGATCCAATATATTTAACACAGTCCTGGGCAGTTTTAAAATTGGAACTGCACAATCATTTGTATGTTACATTTTTCATCTATTCCAAAAATTATAAAAAGGTGAAAAAAACCTCTCACCATTACTTTCAGGGAAATGAAAACTAGATTTTTTTTTTTCCGTCCTTTTTGCATAGGTTGTTTGGACATGGTGCATAAAATGCTGGTCTTGTCAAAATTCTAGATGAACATGCTCCTTTCCTCACACGCAGTGGCATCACTGTGAATTATCCACTGCAGTACAGTTGCAAAAGAGGCAATGACAATTCCCAGGGAAGGGCTTTGGCAGTACAGGGATGTTTTTTCCAAATTGTCTGCATCGCTCATGCCTCAGCCTAACTTAGAAAATTGCTGTGTTATAAGCAGTTGATGAAAAAGAGTTTTTCTTATAGTCTGTGTCCATTTTATTAGGTATTGGTGGTCTAGTCACAGATCATTAGCTCAAATTATTTACTTGAAAAAGAAAATGGTTAAGGAGAGTACTACAGCTTCACATTCACCTGCATGAGCTAACACCAACTTGCAGGAAGCTGCCTGCTCTGGTTATATCACAAGAAATTGTTGAATCCTCTAGTTTTTTCACCAGCAGTAATGGGGGATTTGCAGTTTGCTAAGTATAGACAAGATTGACAGCTCCTGGATCAGCAAAACCAGTAACTAAGCGCTAGTCTTCCTGGGGCTAACAAAGATGTGCCCTCAGCTCAGCTGGTCTTCAGTTCTGCAAGCCCAATAAATAAACCTGTATGTAAGATACCTTGTCCCAGGTCTGTTCCAAACTACTACATGGTTGGCATGCATCTCAAAAGCCACATCTCTTTAGAGCAGCTTCAGCTGCCAGTGTCAAGTGAAGACTCCACCTTACACTGTCTTTAATCTTTATAATAATTGTCTAAATCTTGTAAGGTTTACAGTAGACTAGAGTGGGCGTAGATGTGTGTTGGATAATTTGGCAGGGGAGAGGGTGGAGCAGAAGGCATATTCCCCATATTAAATGCTGTTACACTACATTAGAAATAAAAATAAAGTGAAAATCTGTACAAAAGCAAAAAGCAATAAGGGCTTACATTTACACCATAAGAAGCCCTTTTCAAGCCCAAGCCTGTTTTTACAGTCTGATGTTAAGACAGACACTACATTCATGGGGAGAACAGCTAATGATAAGCTGGATAAAAAGAAATGCACCAGTAACATTACACAAGCACACTGGCTTTCTACATGCAAGGTTTATAGTGGGAGCCAATTAACATGGCCCACACCCCAATATCTGCCCTTAGAAAAAGGTGGGCTTCAGTAACCCTGAACACAGGAGCTGCTGTGTTGAATCAAACGCCAGTTTACCTGGTCCAAAACCCTGCCCTTGACATCCGTAGCAGATGTATCAAGTGATGGTGAAAGCTTATGGGATTATAAACTAGCACACGGCATCAGGTGCCAAGCTTTCAAATCCCTAAGTGGCGAGAAAAAGGTTAAATTCATTCCTTTTAATGCAGTTCTGGTTTGGTCATATTTAGACTAACCTACTGCACATGGCACACAACTAGATACAGTGTATGAGAACAGACTCTCCCAATTTTAAAATACTTATATTTGACCAGGAAACGCTCTTCATACTTTACCTTGCTAAATCACTTCTTTTTTACTCTCTCCACACAACAAAACCACTACAAGTTACCACAAGCAGCTTGCGAGCTGGCTCAAACTAGATTTAATAAACAGATAATGCATCCTGTCAGCCCAGATTGAGAGGTAATTCCCAAAGTCTGCTCTAAGTCACGACCCAAGGTTGTTTTTTTTTTTTTCTGCTGTGGTGCACACCAGTTTGTACACCTAAATTCCTAAAACTCTGAAAAAACTGATTAGAAACCCAAGCATTAAAAATCAGAGTGAAGAAGGGCTCTGTACCTCTGCTTGAATACTTGTGACTGATCCTGCAATTCCATTCTCGGCGCTTATGTTATTGGAGCTGTTGTTTGGAGAGCTGGGACCAGATCCAGGAGCACTGTTGCATGCAGAGTCTAAAAACACATTCAAACCCAACTTTTAGTGCTACAAACAATCTCTGCAATGGTATTTAGACAGGTAACAACCCCTTGAGTTTTGTTTTGGAGGAAAGCAATCCTCTTCCTCCCCATTTTCCCTCCTAAACCTTCCCAGGGCTCTTAAAACACTTTCAGCTGGTCTGTCCAAGTACCTACTTACCATATTTATGTCTTCTCCTCATGGGGATTTCTCTTACAGTATATTAATAACTCTAAATATGATTGGAAGATAATGAAAGACATGGAAGGCTTGAAGAGGCAAAACTGGAGGATGTCAGATTGTCTTACCTTCATGTTTCTACAAATGCTTCTCTTACCCTCTTTAGCCTATAACCTTAACAACACCCTCTTGCCATATATTGCATCAGACTTCATGCTGGAACAACCAGGGAACTGTCTCAGCATTGACATTTTCCCATGCAGGCTTTTGGTGCATCTGGATTTACTGGAAATATGCTGACAGCACCGAGCCTTCATGCTGATTGTGCATGAGAGCTGACCTCTGCTTTTATAAAGAAGCACTGGTGCAGGTTCTGGTGCAGGTGATCAGGCACAGGTGATGTCCCCATCCCTGTCACCTGAGAAGTGCCCACACCATGATGGGTCCTTGGAGAAACACGACCTGCCTTGGGCTGCCTTTCACACACAACAGCTCCCATGGCACTGAGCTCCCCAAAACTGCCTAGGGATTGACTCACAAGGATGATATTTTGCCAGGATGGCACATTAAATCACTTTAAGAGGCTTAAAAGCTGCCTGATTGACGTGGGACTGGACGGACAACTGGCCATGGTCATGGCTGAGTGCATTTTACAAAAATCAGGCAAAACTCTGCAGGGTCCAAAACAGTAAATCTGTTTCAAATCACTGCCTTTTTTTTTTTTTTTTTTTTTTTTTTTCTTTTGTAAGTCTTCTCCACTCAGGGAGTAAAACAGTTTCTCATTGGAAAGACCCAAGGCAGAGTTAATCCCTTAAAATAATTCTGTTATCACCTGGACACTCAGAAAATCCTCTCAGCTTTGTGTATTTTATCAAGACGTTCCCTGTGAACTCACTAACCAGAACCACAGAGATGACCAGCCTGAAATCAAAGCCTCCCCATTAATGATGCAGAAACAACAAAGAAAAACAGTGCATGAAATTGCAACAGCCAGAAAAATTCCCTCAGAAGGACTCTCACCTGTGCCATACTGGTGTATGGCACAGCTTCCACTGTTTCTCCTTTTATTTTGGAAGGTAAGCAAGATTAAAAGTTTTTTTCTAAACTTTACTCCTCCCCAAGCACAGGATTTGCCCCAACGCCCAAAGAATCTCCCAGTGGCTGCAATGGTTCAGGCTGCATCAATCTCATAATTGCTCTCAGATGCTCCAGTTGAAACAAAAGTCAATTGTTACAATTTAGGGTATTTTAAAAAATTATTTCTTTTGTGGCATTATTCTGTACGTACTATTTTGCTATTTTGATCCTTACAAGCACTTCCAGCGAAGTAGCAAAGAGATTATATTCTTTTTTATAAAAGAAGTCTTGTTGCTTTTTGTTGGCTGGGCATTTGGGGAGGCATCTCGCTATCAAGAAAACTCAGCACTAACACCCAGCTGAGCACCTAACATTGAACTTCACTGTGGAAAGCAGCTTCAGAGAGTCTTGGTGTTTTGAAAAAATATGCTGATTGCATGGAAAATGCGTGCTTTTTCTGGGATCATGTCATTAATTACAACATACTAGATCTTGTGCATGCTACCTAGACATAGGAAAAGTACCTGGCACTTTCAAACTGTGACTCTGTGAAGATGTATTCTTGAAGAATTAAACATAACTTCTATTCCCTGAAGTAGGTCTTCTTTTAAAAGTTATTTTCCATTCAAAAGTCTGCTCTTACTGTAACAACTCAGATATTTTTCTAGCCAGGCTCCAGGCTGGCTTCTTGAGCCAGGTCCACGCTCAGCAAGAAGCAGGAGCTTCCACTGCCACTTCTGAAGGCATGACTGGGACCAAACGGTCAGCCATTAGGGCTTGATTTATCCTAAAAGCCGCAAGTCATATAGCAATATACGAGGAGCAAAGTGAATTTGATTTCCAGATCTGACATAAATTATGCTTAGCTGCCGAAATCATCTATTCCCTCTGCAAACAGAGAGGCTCTGACACAGAGCGGTGCGTAGCTGCCCCAGGGTCTCCCAAACCCACGTGGCTCTCTAAAGAGAGCTCACTTTGAGTTTGTTTGAATGATGACAGTGTACCTTAAATAGTGAGACAAGTCTGGAAAAGCTGTCACAGAGTGGTACTTACACAGAGGCATCCCTAGATGGTGCTAAGAATTAACTTTATGGTAATCTACATAGTCTGCTTTACTCTGATCCCTCCTTACAAACTTCAGTCCCAGAAGAATACTATTTTTCAACAACAAACTGTCAAATAAGTAGTCAGAAATATCAGCTATATTTATTAAAAAATGCCTTACGTGTTTTAAAACTTTGGTGTAATTATTTAACAAGGAACTATGGCAGTCTGCCCAAAGCCTAAAACAAACAGGGGTTATAAGGCATTTACTGCTGGAAGATGACAGCCATGAATTACAGCCTCCCCATGGATATTAATAGGATATTAATAAAATTTGAGAATTTTATTTTTCAACAACCTGTTGCTAAAAATCACAGAAATGCTTGGGGTGTGTGTGTGAAATAGCACATTGGTGGCAAATCTACACCTATCTATGCATGTCTTAAAATGAACTGCAAAAAAACTTTGAGTTGGTAACGCTGTCTCAATAGATGGGTACCCAATGGACCAAAGCTGCTGACGCACACCTGCATCACCCACGGCTGAACTCTGCCAACTTCACCCAGGTTTCGTCAATGCTGAAGAGGCACATGAGAGACCCAGACTGCGCAATTAACTGGAATGCAGGAATTAACTTTGGAAAGGGACATCTCATTGAATATGTGGCTGCCAGCACAGATTTGTTGCTTACCCGACGTACCTGTGACATCCAGTGGGCGCTTCTTAAGAGCAGTAACTACCGGACCATCCTTTCTACGCAAGAGAGGGCTGCTCCTTCTTTCAGCAACTTTTTGCTTTAGTCTGGATCGTAATTTCAGATTGGGTTCAGATGCTGAGCAGAAAAAAGAAAAGCAAATAGTGCTTTGGTTAATATTATTTCCATCGTTCTTTTACTCTACGCAAAGGCTGGGTTGCAGTTCAGCATTTCCAGAAACCTAAACAAAATTAGGCATTTGATAGCATATATTTGGAACAAAGACTTCTTAATAATGAACAGGTCCCAGCCTATTTTATATCTGAATTCACTGGCAATGAAAGTCAATAGCATTTTAATCAAAAAATAATAACCATCCTGCAATGTCTTCTCTCAAGTGAAGACACAAACTTACAATCTGCTGCGAACTCATTTGGACTACTGCAGAGAGCACCATTCACATCCCCTAGTTTCCTACCTCTGCCCAATTTGCTTCCAAACCAGTGGTAAACCTAACTCATGGGATCTAAAAAAATCAATACTCGTGAGACTACTGAGATGTTGCTGTTTGGTCAGCGTGGAGCATCATCATGGGGCTGAGACACTATCTGAGACATATTGCTGACATGGGCAGCTCCACACCCTTGGAGTCATCCGACCCCAGGGTGAGCTGGTTTACGGAAGTACACCAGGAGGGGGGGAAAGAAAGCATGAAAATCAAACCCCACAACCAAAATAGGTGAGTATTTTCCTGCTGGTTCACGTTGCTGAAGCAACTAACCTGGGAGTCAGATGAGCCTGTGTCAACCGGAGCCAGTGTCAACTCAAGAAAAAGGTCATGAGAGTGTGGCCAAGGCCAGAGACAATGCCAGGGAAGAGGTGGTTTATTTATTTGGGGAGCAGAGCGCTTACATCATTACAGCCAAAAAGTTAAACCATATCTAAACCCACATAAAATACTTTGAAGATTCAGGGCTGACAAAGATAGGTACACGTGTATTTCCTGAGACCACAGTCTGACTTGCTTTGTGTACATCATACCTTTGAAAGACTTTCTTAAAAACTTCTGCTGCACCCAAATCCTGAGATTTAATTTCTCCAAAAGTCAAAGCAGAGCTCCTGAGAATCCCTAATGCCTCTGGGTTAATGACAGCTGGCAATACCGAACACATTTGCATGACACAGCTTATAAAGTTTTTATAAAGGTAATGAAGCCTTAAGTCAAGATTCCTCATGCAAAATAATTCTCTCTGTAAACTTTCTGATCTCTTGGCTATACATGAAATATCTGCTTTGGCACTTGAGGGTTCTTGACAGTTAGGAGATTTGTGAACTGGCCCAATCTTTCCCCTTCCTCAACCTCTTAACAACTCTGCAGCTTAATCCTCTTGAACCGGCAAATCCTGTGCTCTCACCATTAACGACCGATATACTCGGCTCCCTGTACTCCAGGGCCAATAAACTACATTTCTTTAGAAGAATTAGAATAGAGTTTGACCATTGGGTCACATAAAAGATCAAGCCTGACAATGTTAATTGCAGGGCTCAAAAATCAGAAGGCCAATGAATTCAAGATCAAATGCTTCAAGTTAAGCCATCAAAACAGTTCTTTGATGAAACTTTTGGGAGGAAAAAAAATAAAGAGCTTTTCATGTCTGTTTTGGACAGAAAAATGCCAGCAAGAGATAAAGGGAGAGCTAAAAAAAGTGTCAGCCTCCTCAAGATGATGCTTAAAATGCAGTATGAAGTGCCTTAGCAAATGGGGGAATCATCTTATAGGGCATTTGCATATAAAATGGCAGGGGACTGAATGCAAATCTGTCATTTGCTCAGAAGGCAATATTAGAAGAGCGGACTAGTTAAAATACAAGCATACACTCTAACTAGCTACTTTGTAAAGTTCTCTTCAAAACAGAAGTTGATTTACTATTTTAAAAGTAGTGGTGAGGTATGTGAACACGCGATACCTCATCCCACATTCTTTAATTCACAGCTTTAATTTGTTCCAAATATTGAGTATTAGTAACTGCCTAGATGCTCCAGTCAAGACCTGAAAGAACAAATGGGAACATGTCACAGCTAGATGCCGATACATCCATTTTAGGTACATTTGCACTGCCAACCAGTAAATGAAATATAAGCCTATGCCACAGCTGTTGAAAGGATCTGTCTTCTGACAAAGAAAAACATGACAATAAAAACTGTACTTCAGTGCAAATTTTATTCATACGCAATTTATACCCTGCATGCTGTTCACCTGAAGTACGTTTTCTGTTGGGAACAGACAAGTAATTGTGCGGCTTTCAAATACAGAGAATGAATTGGTTAGAAACACCTTAAAAATAGGCAGGGAAACAAAAGATCTGGGGTCACAGATTACCCAACACGACCAGATACGTCCCATATGTAAAGCCACAACAAATACATCCTTCCATGTAACACGAAGGGAAAGAACACAGCAAATTACAGCCTTAAAAGAGGCAACACCTCAACAGTAAGTTATGGCAAAAGCAGCGTATTATAATTTGTCACACAAAACTATTTTCAGGCAAAACTATTCTGTATATTTCTCCTTCACTTCCTCAGCTGGAGGATCACGTTTTGAAACACCAAAAAGTGTATTTAAGGAACTGCATTTATTTAGTTCACTCTGATTTTGTTCCCCCAGATATAATCCCAAATCTAACATGTCCTCAAGACGTCAGAGAGCATAATCCCTACATACATTTAATTGGGTGCTATATAGACTAGATTAGGCAAATCAAAATTCAGCGCAGGCAGTGCAGAACAGTCTCAAATTCAAAAAAATTACATATAGCATGTTTTATAATAAAAGATGTGGCTGTCGACAGAGACATTTCCAAAATGCAAAACAATAATTTAAGCTTATTCAGATGGTTTTAAAACTACTACATAATAAAAACCATTTTCAAACTGAAGAGAGCTGCCCTTTAAAGGTATGAAATTTGAATTTAAGCAACACCTTAACTACCAATACCACACAGTCAACACAAGTTCAGTGTTCTTTCAGGAACACCAATTCCACTGAAAATCTCCTGATATTCACCTGTCAGGTAACATGCCCAAACAAAGCCTTGCTCCCCATCACTGCTAACTAGCATAAACTTATGAGAACTGGAGACTAAATTACAAAACTTACTGATCTTCTACATCTTAAGGTGAAGTCTTTTAAACAAACGCTGTGAAGTTATCAAAAAATCAGTTTGATTCTTGTTTAGCAAACAAATGAAGCTCATGCTGAACTCTGAGTCAGCTTCCACAAAGCCAGTGGGATTTCTTAAGCAGTGACATACTTAATTTGGCCTATAATAAGGATTTATAGAAAGAATATTATGGTTTTCTCTAAGCGATTAATAACAAGAACATAAGCCAAAAGCTTCCCTAGTTTTCACAGGCTCAAACCCAAGTCACCCCTCTTACACGTCACTTATTGCAGCAGGACCCATGTAATCCAATTCTTCAACATTTATGTCATTCTCATTGTTTTCTTCCTAGAATTGCATCCACTAAGCTGCTGAACTAATCTGACATTAAATCTGTGTAAGTCAAAAAACACAAAGTCCTGGGCAGAGTTTACCCCGTTCCCATTACCCATCCACATTTATGAAAAAAAACCCCAAACAACACACCATGAAAACCCTGATCTCAGCCCTTGCACATCTTAATTTTGGCAGCTGGGGACTGAGAAAGGCTGTTATTCTTTTATTATTATTTTTAAGCTCCATACTAAGCCTCACCAGCCAGGCAAAGGCCAACACAATTACGTTGTCTCTCTTCTAACGTCCAGGTCACCCCTTGGGTAACCACAGGAGAGGGAGACAGACAGCTGTCTGAAACTAGCCTTTTGCACAACCCAAAATTTGAATAAAGATGAATTATCTTTTGCTTAAGCAGGGGAGACCACACGTTTTGCTGTTGAGCATCTGCTCCCTACTCTGCGGCTTCTTTGCTCCCTGCCTGATCTATCCCAGATCTTCATTACAGCTCCTCCTTGTGCACAGTGTTCTCTCTCATCTCCAAAAATAGTGGATTGTGACCTATCTAGTCAGGCGGACCTGGTAAAGCTGGAATTGGCAAAATTCATCTATGGTCAAACAAAAAGACTGAAAATCATTTCACCGTTATCCCTCTGAAGCCCAAGCGAGCCGATGTTCTTGATTTTTAATACTTGTAGGCATTGACATAGAGGGGGACAAGAAGAAGAGGGTCCCACAAATGTACCTAGTGGGGACAGGTCGCACAGGGCAAAAGTGGCAGCAGAAAATTCCCAAACTAGAAAGGAAAACAAGAATTAAAACAAGACAGCCTGTTCTGCAGAAACAAACTATTTTTTATGATCTTGGTACCATGTTGGATGGCATCACCTGAAATAATACATCTAGGAACATAGGGGAACGATTAGAAAGGGCTAAAGATATTTGCTGGATTTTCCTCCTTTTCTCCTTACTCTGTGTTGGCGTGAGCACTGCTTAAGAGCTCCGGGGAAGGACTATTTATGGAAATACTGTGTCCTTAAAATGAAAATTTATTAAAGGCCAATATTTGGCACTTTTCATGCTGAAGTTTAATAGTCACAGCATCTCAGGAGTAGAAAGAAGGCTTTAACACCCATTAACCTGAGCATGCAACATCGACACTTTTTACAGCTTCACTATCATTTGCTTGCCTGACTACAAAACCATGAAAAATCACAGCGTGATAGAGCACCACAAAGGTTTCCTAAGATTTCCAGTTCCAAACCTGGACTAGAAAAAACAAACACGTGGAAATGCCGCGTCTTGTCTGTGTCTTTCCCTTTCCAAAGCCTAAATAAAGACAGCAGCTTTGCACAGTTCAAAGTATTATCTGAGAGGAAAGATGAGACATGGAAGGCAATAAGGAATAGAAAGGAGGTCCTCCAAGCGAGTTTCTCCAATAAAGCATTTAAAACAGCACTGAATTCTGTAGAAGGCAGGAAAACCCATGCAATTTCTGACAGCAACCAAAAAGCAGCTGTGCCTGTAGCAGAGGGAGCTATTGACTGCTTGAAAGTGAGGGCAGGGAGCAGCTACAACATCAGGGAGACCCCAGCAAGTGGCCCATGGTGACCACAGCTCTTGGGGACAATCTTCTTACATTAAAATGAGCTTCTCCCAAAAAACCCTCCAAGCATTTTAAACTCAAGAACTGCACTGAATTTTACTGAGATGTAAATCGTTAATATGTAAAAGTCCAAGGCAGATCAAAACACACGCATGGTGGTGTCCCCCCCACCCTTTGTCAGAGTCTCATGGACCAACCAAGCACTTGTTTTTGAGCTGCAATCTGCTCTGTACCTAGAAACTTTTCTCTCATGGCTGTGATGACTGAGTCCATGCCCTGCCCTGCCAGCTCTGTGAAGTTTGCCTTTTTTCCCCACTCCTTACCCTGTCACACAAGCAACTCCCCCTCCCCTTGCCTGACGCTGGGCTACTCCTATGGGAAGGAGCGACCTGCCCTACCTCCAGCCTCCTCCTGCCCTGGATGCTCTTCCAAGGAACTGTAAGAGAGCAACTTAAACCCAATGAATCAATCTCACACTGTCACACATGGTTGCAAACGGCTGAGGGCCAGGAGAGAGGAAACAGTGCATTGAGAATACTGTAGGACATGGCTCGAGCAATGCATGGTTTCTTTAAAGCTTGGCTGTTGTGTTTCATTTTAGAGAAATCACTCCAAGTTACCACTCTGGATGCCATTCACGCAGTGCTCGTGGTCAAAGATGTCCCACAGAGGAAGGCATACACTTGTCACACTCTCCTAGCTCAGACTAAACTCTCCTTTCTGCTAGACGCAGTTGCCCAAATGCCAAGTGTCTCAGCTCTGGCCAGAACAAACCTGGGAGCATATATACACATACAGGTGAAAGCATGCACATTCCTGCCAGTCCTTGTCAAGCAGAGATGGAGCTGAGAGGACCAAGGAGGAGAAGGTTGGGCTCACTGAATGATTGAGGCCTAGGTGCTGAGCCTCCTGGAGCCCCTGCTCCCCAAAGGTGAGACTAAACCAGAAGACTTCATCTGGTCTTCTACTGGAAGACGTTTCTCTTTCAATGCACCGCTGACAGTACTCCTCAAGAAGTGCTTTGATGGGAAGCGCTGGCTTTCCCCCATAGATCCCCAGCACTCACGCTACAGGTGCACCTGCTTTATCAGAGCCCTGCGCAAGGAAAGGGGGTGCCCCCTCCTTGTCCCTCTAGGCAAACCTCAGAACTGGAGAGGAGTGCCCATGGAACACAGTTCATATCCACTGGCACTGAAGAAAAACATGGGAGTGAAGAACTCCCTAGCATGCACTTAGACATGATTGCCAGAAGAAGTGGAGGAGCTAAAGCAAGCATTTGCTGGTCCTCCAACTGCATTTTGGTTTGTTCTGCTCTCTGCAGTTTCAAAGGGCTGGTCTGAAGCTATTTTTACTTTAATAAGTTACTTGTGGATGAAAGACTGATGTCCTTCACTTGGAGCAGGAAACAATGTTTATAACAATAGGGATGCAGGTCAGTGCCTCCTCTCAGCACAGCACACCCCGAGGCAGTGCGTGGGTCCCTGGGACACAGTGAGCCGCTCAGGAAGGCCAGACCTCTGACCATGTCAGCCAGAAGGACAACGTGGGTGGGAAAGCAAAGATGCTCTCAAACTTGAGTGACACTCCATGCTGTACAAAGCTCAAAGATTTTCTCTAAATTATACTCCCACACTACACTGGGATTTCAGCCTGCTCTATTTTCCTCTAAACAATCTTTGTCATAAAACAAACCACTTAAAACACTCCAATAATCAGAACCAACTCGGAGAGGTATTATGCCTCTCTTGACAAATGCAGTGTTTTAATTATTAACAAATCCTTTCATTTTCCCTTTTCTTTCCTTTAAATGCAAGAAGTTCAGAACAATTTCACCTGCTTGCTGCAAATGACACTCAAACAACTCTGATTCTGCAATCCTGTGAGGAAACCAACATGGGATGCTGGATGCTTTCCTCCCTCCTCTCCTTTGTGTGGAAAAAGAAGAATATTAGCAAACAGGAGATGGTTAGTGCCAGCCCGTGGGCTCCCCATCATGACCCAGTGAGCATACACCATGCACAGGCTCTTATTTGTGGTGCCTGGCAGGGATGTGCAGGCAGGGAAGGACCATGCTGCCTGTTTCATGACCAGCCCTGAGTGGGCAGTGAACAACTGGGACCCTGCAGCCTAGGCACGTCTCACCATCACCCATCTAAGTGCAAGTTGGGACTTCGAAGAAGTCACTGTTCCCAGTCTGCCCATGCTTGACTCAGCCAGAACAACATCATCGTCCTTTTCTATTTCTTTTATGAGCTGGTGGGCTGGAAGCTGAAGTGCTTGCTGGGACCATCAGCAGGGGCGATGTATCTGTCAGATTCCTTTTGCAGTAGGTCCCAAATGGTGGTGAAATTCAGGAAAACCAGTAGGCAGGGCAGCCCTCTAAGTGGCAGATGGGCCAGACTCTGCCCATTTGCACCACATATGGGCAAGTACAAGGAGAAGCTTTCTTTTTGTTGCATTCCTTTACTCCTCGAGGGAAGTCACTGCAGCAAAGAGGTGCATAAGCCATAGTCTGATGGTGCTGAGCTAAAAATTTCTCCCTGGACCTTTCCTGCCAGTTCATAACTGCATGGGCTGTGAAGGTCGAGGACAGTGGTTTTTTTCTTTACCACAAGCCCTAAGATACAGTACTTGACCTATAACCAGTTCTTCTTCTTCTGCTGTGACTTGTGCAGAAGGCAAGAGATATTGCTAGGATGGGAGGTTTTCGAGTAGAATACTTGTTCTTCCCTGGTCCCCAGAGAAACGGAGCTGAAAGAGGGGTCTGTGACACTTTCTACTTGTCAGTTCTCCCCAAATACATACCGCGCACATGCACGTGCTCATTTGCTATCTGGGCAGGAAATTCAGAGACAGATACTTGCCAAAGATGTCTTTGTAAGCTCCCAGCATGGCATTCAATTCAGTCTAGCTTTGGAAATAGTGGAAACTCACACCCTGAGATGCTATCCCACAACTCTGCAGTGAAAACAGATTTGGGACCACAGGAATCCTTCGCCTCCTTAAAATCTTCATGCTCATCAACGTCCTTCTCATCTTCACCTCCCCAGTGCAGCCAGCTGTGATACTGCAGGGAAAGGAAACGGCAGGACCCAGAGCCTCAGTGATGCTTCACAAAACAGTGACTGTGGCTGCA
>NW_009259029.1:655152-703643 GCF_000687185.1 Egretta garzetta | reverse complement strand
TTCCAAAAACGGGGCGCGGTGCTGGCCGCAGCCGTGGGCCAAGTAGCCCCAGGAACCAAGCCAAAGACACCAAAAATCAGCCGTCCGTTGCTCTTGATGGATGCAGGAGGTCTTCTTGTGTGCAACGAACTACAGCAGTTTGGCAAACGCAAGAGTGCTGAGAAGCACAAACAAGAAAGGACAAAATGAAACAATAGTGCATTTTTGGCAACATCAGCTTTGTCAGAAATCCAACCTCTGCTGACAGGTCTGTCAGGAGAAAGGTTTAAAGACCAGCAGCCAGCCCAGGGCAGGGGAAGTAAGCATCAGAAAAGGGAAAGATCCCTCCTGCATGGGCACAAGGAGTATTGAAGGAGAGTGGCTGTCTTGGGAAAGGTTTGCTTTATCCAACAGCAGGAGCAAAACCACAACAAGATCTGAGCCTGCTTCATATCCCACGCAGGTCCTACGGATGCAGCCATTTTTACACTTACAACTTTGGAGAACAACTTTTGCAAGTACTTCAAAAGAATTTAGCTGTTTTTCTCACTTTGGGGTCAGGTTTAAATATAGATGCAGGGATATGTTTCCAGTTCATGCATCCCAGTGAGCTGAATGTGTGTTGGCCAGATGACTCTAGCAGGTGCTGAGTTTGGCAAAACTTCACCTGATTTTAATGACAACTGATTGAAATGCCATGGCTTTCATTAGAAATCGTGATTAGCTGTCAAGTCCCAATGAATGCAAGGAATCCTTATCCTACCTCTCTGCAGGAGTAAGTGGGAAAGCTAGTGTCTGACAGGACATGGTTCAGCCTTGCACGGGATGTAAAAAAAAAAAAAAAAAAAATCAAAACCAAACAAAAAACCCTACATAAGCAAAAGGAAAAGCATGTTAAAAAGTAAAATAATTCTCTTCAGTCTTTTATGAATCTCAATGACAGTGGTTGTGTTGGCTTTCTAATTAAAAGCATGTTTTAATACGTCCACAGCTCAAATTCCACAAAGCAGGGAACACCATGAACAACCTTGCTCCTGGGGAGAAAATGAGGACATCATATTCCTTAGAAACACAAAACTGAAAAGCTACCTTAAAAATAATCTCAGCAGCTCCAAGAAAGCTGTTGACAAACAACTCTCAGGGTTATCAAAACAGGTTATAAAAGACTGCCCCAACCTAGACTCTAAAATCCTCTGAAAGTGTTCTCCAGAGATTTTGTTGCAGGGTCCCAGTGCAGCACATAATGAAGCTTCATTAAATTTGGAAGGCACCAACCTTGATCTGGGGGCAGAAAAGATCACACATATTTTCCCCTCTCAACAGCTGTCAACAAAATGCATACACTATAGGAAACGTATATATAATAAAAGAAACCACAAAAGGGGAAATAAAAACCCTTGTATTGATCCAGTTAACAGCAAAAGCATGAGCAGCACCAACCGAACTGTTCTTAATTCAGTCAAAAAAAAAGAAGAGCCCCAAAGTGGGGGATATAGATAGAGGGAACCAAGTGAAATGCATCCCCCAGCCAAGCTAAAAACAGGATTCAAGCAATTAGGAACTGCACCAGCCAGCAGCCTGACAGGAAAACAATTTCATGCAGAAACCAAATGGCCAAGAAACTGGAACATAATTTAGTAAAACAAATCAGACAGGGTAGGATTTCAGGGGACAGGATACATTAGGAGCACGTTGCAAGCGTTGACTGTTTCTCATGCTGAATATTTTCAAGCACCCTTAAGTCATTATTCATGCACACATCTATTTCTACCAAAGCGAGCGTGGCCAGTTCACTGGTCTCTCCCACAACATTCACACTCAAGTTATAGACTAGCAAGTTATCTCCAAATGTGCGCAGAGTGGTAACCTGTGACCACATCATGATGCTTTAAATAGGAGAGAGTAAGGAAAGGTAGTATTTTTAAAACCCAGCACAATGACATATTTATTCTTCCTGAACAGTTTCTCAACGTGCAGGACGCTCTGCCAACTCTGAAAACTTACCCTAGAAGAAATGATTATTTAACTGCCTTCCCACAGCCCCGTAAGTCACCCTACCCCTAACGATGATGTTGGTTAGATTCCAGCCCTGGTAATCAGAACTGTATTGTGATGGACTCTGTTATCTGAACTGCAAATATTTAAGCAAATTTAATAAAATTGGACTACATGATATGGCAGTTTTAAATTACAAACACAAAGCCAGAGTTTTGCCTGGTGCCAAAAATCTGAAAAGCTCACCCATAATAAAGAACTTTATTTAGGATGGGCTCCAGCCTTCCCTGCCTTTTGTTTACACCAGACTGTTCAGGAGCCTTTCTTCTCCAAGCAACTTAGCATTCTTGGCAATGGGATTTCTGCAGGATATTGCTGTGCCAGAGATTGAAGTGCTGTTGTGTTGAAAGGAAAATAAAAGAAAACAACAAAAAAAAATTCTCCCCTGAACCTTGCAAATGAACTCGTATGTATGACAGACCAGTCCTGAAAAGATTAATACTGGTGCCCAAAAAGAACAAGCATCAGTGTTCTGGAAAAACAAAATCAGCTCAACATCTTCCTGTTTCAAAACAACAATGATTCTGGTTGCTTCCATTTTTAATAATGTGATTAAATGCATTTACCATCCTTAATTCACCCTGTCTGACAGGGCTTTTATTCAGACAGAGTCTTATTGAGAGCTCAGTGTGGGAAGCAGCAAAGGAGCGAGATGTGCAGATGCTTTCCTTCTCCTGCAGAAATCCCCTTCCGTAACACCAGGAGTAAGAAGGGCAACTGATCCTCAAACTCAGTCTGACAAGTAAGGTCCCCTGAAGTGATAAGCAAGGGAGGTTTTAGAGTACATCAAAGCCCGTTTATGCTGTGGGGATGCTAACATACCAGAAATGGATCACCTGGTTTCGCAATGTATAGGAAAGAACTAAAAATCTCTTGGCATCACACTGTCCACAGGCCCTAAGTGATATGTATGCTGCCAAGGGATGCTTCCCTGCATGGAAACGCTGCAATTTCCCAGAGGAGCCTGAAAGCCTTCAGCAGAGGAGAAGCGAACAGCAGCAATGGCTGCTAGAAGCCTGAGGTTGCATGTCTCCTGCCAGGAAGACATATGCCAAGCACAGCTTTGTGCTTCAACGTTTTTAGAGCTGAAGGAAGTTTCCTTTGAGGGCAGTCCTCCATCAGAGCTCACCTCCCCTATGAAAGGCAAAGTCCTGAAGAAAGTGTTGCTTCGGCTGTCCTGGGCACTGACAACGCAGCAGCATTTACTGTACCTAATGGGGTGTTTGGTCTTTCATTATCTAGAAGCAGAGATAAGAAGATACCCTACCCTTCAGCAAATCCAGTTTTCTCTGGTTTTGGAGTCCTCCAGAAAGGGTGCAGTTAAAACTACCTCCACCAAAGGTACAGGATGTGCCCAGGAAAAAAAACATGCCCTGTGGAAAGGGCTTGCCAATTTTTGATTGACTTCTTGTGCAGCTGAAGTGTTTGGCACCTGCCACACAACCAACCATGCCCAGTGAGGGGGAAGACAGCCTACTGCACAGCAGATGGGAAGCCATCCACTGATCCGTCCAGCAAGCCAGGTGCTATGGTCCAGAATGAGAAGTTCCCAAAAAGGTCTTTAAATCCACAGAACTGGGAGGCAGAAGGCACAAGGCATATGTGTGGAGGTATATTTTTTTCTCATCAGATGGTGAAAGAAGAAAAAAACACCCCAAGTTTACAAAGGTAATGAGAATTGTGTTAAAACATTCGCTACAACCAAGAACTGCTCTACTTCTAACTATTAGCAGAAGTCCTGTGGGAACACCCCTCCCAGAAGGGAATGGAGGGGCTGCTAGCTCTTGGGAACTGACTGAGGGTAGCTGATTTGAGCAAAGACAATAGGAAACTCACAGGGACATTTGGTTAAAACCATCACCATTCCTTATCACAAGGATGTCACATTTTTTGAGTATTGGTCCTCATCCCTCCACATTTAAAGATCCAGAAAGCACACCTGAAGAATATCTAGGCAGCACCTTCAGAAGGTGCCTAGAAAGGTTGGACCAGATGATCCCTGAGGAACCTTCCAACCTGGTATTCTATGATTCTATGAAGGCGTGAAGTTCAATCACACCTCTGCACGCATCTTTTCAGAAAAGTTATTTTCCTATTGTGAAGCAATTTCCAACACATGGCACTGTCTCCACCATCCATTCAAGCAGCATTGCTTCCCAAATTGGGATGAATTGAGCTCATGGAAGCTCAGCTATTCCCCGAAGGAAGCAGCTGAGGATCACGAGCTGGCCAGGTTAGAAGCTGAGGCTGTGTTGGCTTAGGCATGTGATATGGAGCTGAGGACCACAGCCAACCAAAACAACCTGGTTTACATAATATATAGTTGAGAAATAACTGACCTGCTTAGCCACTGTGCAGGGAAAAACCTAACTGAGAAATAACTGTCTAGGTGTGAACCAAAATCCTTGCAGGAAGTCCCGACGCTTTGACTGGCAGAAATATTTTTATTTATTTTAAGTATAAACTTGTATATAAATGCAAATCCCAGAAGAAATGAACTTTTCTTGGTACTTTTCTCACTCAGCAAAACATACTTTGACTTCAGACACCCAGATCTCTGTATTAGCTTTGACTTTGTGAAAACATCTCATAAACTTTGACACACAACTCCGCTGTCTCCTGCCTGCAGCTTTGCATGTCTGCACACCCAAAGCAACGCCAGCCTCCCTCTAACACTGTGCACAGTGACAGATGAAAGGGGAGCAGGATGGAGTGGGTGCTGGTTAAACAAATCACCCCATGAAATACAGCTTTTTGGTAACACACACCCTTTTTCTTTTTTTTTTTAAATAATAATAAGAGGACCAAGTGTCATAGTAAAGACAACAGGCAACACAGAAAATCAATGTGAGCGCTACCTGTTTTTCTGAGTGGAAAGTCATCTTTGGAATCGTACATCCCCAGTACAGGGTGATTGTAGGTGCTGGAGACGCCACTTTGGGGCGGGGAGCTCTGGTCCAGAGAGCTGTGCTGTGTCTTCCTGCACAGAAGGAAAGAGAAAGAAGGGAGAAGCTTTACACCTGTGACACACAAAGGGAACAAGTGCAGCTTCACCTTGTCTGTTATCTTATTAGTGGGGAACAGTGCAAAGGAAAAGATCTTGGTACGAGCTTTCTCCTTCTAGGTACTCGCGCAAAAAAGAAATACAAGTCTAATATACAGGGAGGTAACTAAATACATGCTTAATTTTCAGTATACAAATTACCCTGCTGAGCATGGCTCAACTCATGAAAGTATTTAACCATGAGTATAATTTTAAGCGTGTACTTAAGCTGGGTTTTGATAAGGCATATCCTTGAAGCTAAGCATGGGTGGTGTTACTCCCCTCAACTATAGCACGATTGAACAATTTCCCTTTACTGAATAAAACCCAGGCATAGTAGACAAAGTCTAAACATGAAACAAAACCGAAGGATGAGCACATTAGGTGCCACATGTTTAAATTGACTAACAGCAGCCATGCTGCATAAGTGGTCTTCTGCCTTTTGCTTCGCTGCCTCCCAACCCAAGTACTTAGCAGAGATAGGGCCAAAGTACTCAACACCTTTCCAGATTAACTTCGCAAAGCTGATAATTTATAGCTTTGTTTGAGCAGGCTGCTGGAAGTAAATTACAGTCTGTTTGCTAAGTATATTAAATAATGAATGATTTTTCTAAGCCTCCCACCAGTTTGTTGGCTGCATCTTTCCTACTTAATGACTTGTGCCCAGCTTTGCCATTTCTTAGGAGCTCTACCAACCCCGATCAGTAGAGACTTCAGGAAGTCTCCAGACTGTGCATGTTAGCAGAGTAGCTACATCAACAGAATGATTGATTTAGCAGTACAGGTGACAGCCACACAGCTATCAAAAAAATCTTACTTTTTAAGCTTAAATAAGCAGAATTTAAACCCTGTATTACTTCAAAATACTAAAGAATATGGGACAACAGAAAGTGAGCACTTTGCCAAAAGAAGTGAAGATTTGAAATTTTACATCGCTTAATAACCAGACATTCTTGGAGAGACCTTGGTTAAAAATATTCTCCCACAAAATGTTCCTTAAGAAAGCAAAATGAGCCATTCCTCAGCTGAAAATTACACCAATTCATCCAATTCTTTGAGCAGTACCTTCCGAAAACTCAAATCAGAAGTAGGTACATAGCATCAATTCCAGTACAAGTTATATCCTTCAAAAAATAAGGGGCTAATGAAACATCAGGAAAATGCATCACATTTTCTACAGGATTTTGTTACAAAAAATCTCTGAAAAGTTTATTTGAACATCTATATCAAAATTCTCTATACCCACATTTCTTTACCAAGCAGTATGATTCACTGTGGTTTCCTAATCCTCCCCCCTTTATATTCCAAACTTCTCTGTACATACAGGCAGAATAATTTTTTGGGCTCTTACACAGTTGTATTTTTCATTAGCTTCCGTGCACATCATGTACTCTTTTACATTCACACCAATAAATGCCCACATGCATGCACAGTTTAATCATCACCTGAAATCAAAACAGAACCAAACTGAAAAATATTTGAATCCCTCCTGAAAACAGAAGTCGCTTTCTCTGCCCAGATCTGCTCATACCATAGGAAGGCAGCACAGAGAGATGTTTCACAAACAGGAAGCTGGGACGCTGCAAGCCAAGAGCCCTCAAACCCACCACGTCACACAATGGCATTTTTTGCTCTTGCCTATACCAGCAATAGACGTTTTCTTTCTCTCTCTCTTTTTTTTTTTTTTTTTATAATCATGACTTAAGCTGCACAATCATGTACATTGAAGCTATTTTCATCACTTTGTTAGGGAATGTGCAGGAACTCAAAGGGCCTGTTTAGATGTGCTTCAGAGTTGCTGAATGACAGATATTTAACTCTGCAAACAGGAATACATTATATCGCTCAAGGACTGGGATCCAACACCCTATGCTGCTTCGAGCAAAATGCACTGGTCTGCGTGCCCGTTCAAGAATTTCAGAGGTCTTGAAGGGGATGAAATTGTATACTACATCAAGTTTGCAGGCGTTCCTGAAAGCACATACCTTCACATAACACATCCCCTGCTCTTTGAGCTCTGAGGTCCTTCAAAAGACCACGCGCACAGCAAAGCAAGCACGATACTTCAAGTGTATTCACATAATGTAAGCTGAATATGTATTCAAACGTACGTGTCTGTGCTAGAATGTTTCATGTACAGATACTACAGACACCTATGTACATTGGAATAATTTAGCGTGTAATTATATCTCTCTTCCTCCTTACCATGCAAATACTCAGTTAAACTCCCTTTCATGATTGCTACTGCATCGAGTGGCTACTTCCCAAGAGCATTTCTGACAACTTCCTGGGGAAATAATAGCCCTGTTTTCTAAGTCACTCTTACTTATGTTGAGTATCTTGAAGAGCAAAACCTCCTTTGGAGCAGGGCCGTCCAGCGGGTTCAGAATCTATGGGAGGGACAGTCTGCCAATGAAACTCAAAAGAACCTCTTCTATTGTTGTCTATCATCAACATAATCTAAAAATTATAGTCCACAAAGTTACTTTAAACAACTACATATAGACTGGAGCTGTATATGTTAAACAGAGTTTTCAAAGTGGCTTGAATACCATAGAGCTGAAGACTGAGTGAGACCTCTGTGAAAGCCTCCAAGAAACATTACTGAGCGTTACCAGGTTCCTTTATTTCATTTAGTAGTTCCTTTGGACTACAACTATACTCTGCAAAATGTCTAAAACCAGTGCCTTTTCATCTCAAGGTTTGATCCACACGTGTGTCTGCGACAACACCCTTTAACATCAGTGATTAATTAGAAAATATTCACCGATTATAAACACTCAGTGTTGCACCAGCAACCGACAGTGCTGAATGAAGTTCAAACAGATACAAGATACTGAAGGCAAAAGCATCCAGACATCTCAGTGGACAACTGAAGCCTGGCCCAAAGGGTCAGGGGAATTACAGCTATTTCACGTCAGTGGAATATATTTCATGTTACAGCCATTGACGTAGAACCATTGTGGTGTTCACTACCCTCAGGAGATCTGTTTTTTTCCAAGTAATGCTTTCAATTTTTTAAAAAAGGAATTCAGAAACATTAATAAGACCAAAGGAAGTGCTTAAAAGCAGGCGCGTCATTTAAAAGACTATTTCAGCATCTGTTACCACTTAATTGGCTTGCCTGCTCACAGTAGGAGCATCAAGTCTATCTTCTGCAAGCGTGTTAAATCCAAACACCATCCAATTAAATCACATTAGAAGTATGTGCATACATAAATATCTCTACAACTGAATTGGTAACCTATGAGATACCATATAAATAAATACTAATATGTAATTAATTTAAAGGTTTTCTCTTTTTTCATTTTTTTTTTTCCTAAATAGAATGGAAACTAAAAATCTTTAGCTTCTGCCTTAACAACTGAAGTGTACATTTAAAAATCCTCCACTGCACGACAAGACACTACACTACAGTCACACAGCCCTGCTGCCATCTGCCCTCCTCAAAGGCTGAGAGGAACGAGCTGACGCCTGCCTGCAACTTATCGCTGAGCCAGACCCTTAGAAAGATTTGTGCGGCCTCTGAGGCTCGCTCTTCCCTCTTCACATCTTGTGTTAGAAACCAAAATACTGATCCTCTTCCCACCATGAAACAGATGGAGAGAAGATGAGGGGATGGCAAGCCCATTAAATCCATAAGAAAAAGGATGGCCCCTTGTGCAACAGTTTGTACGTTGTCTCTACCTGTTGGCATCCCTGCAGCATCGCAGGAAAAGGATCTTTTGATTAACATATGCCACAAGAAACCTAAACAATATACTGGTGCTCAGAAAGTTCTCAGCATTAGCTTAAAACAAAGCAGGAAACATACTGAAACCTTAAACACAACTTGGCTAAATAACCTCTCTGTATCACACCTGGCCCTGTAAGATGCAAGGTATCAACAGACCCCTGCTCTTTGATTCACCTCTGAATGCTGGATTGTCTCTGAAAAAGCAGTTAATTGAAAACTGTGCATAAGGAATATAAGGAACATAAGGAATTCAGATCACTCCCAAATTTATTTTTCTCTTTTTCTGAATTAACTGTGATGGCAATTCTATGCGGGGCTTCTTTAGGGCCAGAGGATCAAAGGTTTTGGAAGAAAGCACTTATTTACTATCCTTAATTCTAATTGACTTTATGCCACTTTTGCATTAACAGGCATTTTAACCAACTGCAAAAAAATGGAGGACATAGTGGCTCAGAGTCTTCAACCACCTTTAATAAAATCCCCAAATTTCTTGGTGAGTCTCAATTAAAAACAGCGGAAAATCAGTTATCTAAAAAAGATATTTTTGTTGCCTTGACTGAAATTCAGCTTCTCCTATTTCTTCTACTATCCTTGACACCAACCTAGTGGGCCTTAAATATTATCTTTGCACAAACTAACAACATTTCACTACTTTAACCAGTGCCATAACCATACAATTTTCAAGTCTCAGATTAGATTTTCAGAGATGTCTTAGAACTACTCAATCTCACCCTACTGGAATAATGTTTGAATCTTTCTGCCAACTATACTTCATTGTTTCTGCACTGGCTCATAGCTGGGATATCTTTCAAATTTAATTTCAGCTTAGTTTTTTGAATTTGGAAACATCTTCTGACCATGACCTCATCATCCCTGTATACATGTTAATTTCTTAAGACTTAAAATACTGTCAGACACCCAGCTTGAACCCAAATTTCACAGCAAAATTTCCTTGACTTTTGTCATTCAAAATTTCACTAATACTATGGTCACTAAAAACAACATCCAAAACACTCTATTTTTTTTCATTTTGTTTTTAAAATATAGATGTTCACGATGTCATAGTAGTGGAAGTTTTCAAATCATATCAAATTTTCCAATTTCCTTTTACACAATGAAGAAGTGAATTTCTGGAACTGAAACTTGTACCTTGTTAATAATGCCATGGTTTATATTTGCTATTTGGTGCATTTGAACTAATCAAAGAAGTCACTTTTTGTTCCCATAACATTGTAACACCAGCTGTTACCTTCTCACCCCACATGACTTTTGGGTTTTCATGGAGACCAACAGTTGAAAATTTTCAGTGGAAAATGTAGATGTTGGGGCAGTTGCAATAAGCAGTGCAAACAGGAGGCGCTTGATGTTTCCATCAGTTTAGAGAAGAGCCAAGTAAAGAAAACTTCTAACTCTGAGAGATTAAGATGAGCAGTAAGCATTAAAGGCTTTAAAAATATAATGCTAGCTCAACTATTCTGAGCTGCAGTTCACTAAACATAAAAAGTAATTTATCCATTTTACTAAAGTTCAAGTTTTATAACACCTGGCAGGACGAAATCCTGGGTGAAAAGCTAGAGAACTTATAAATGTTGATCTTGATGAACTTGCGGGTTTGAATAATCATGGGTTAAAGATGACAGCAAAGATGTCTACTCACAAAAATACATCACAGAAGATATGAGACTTATTCACATTGAAACCCTCTGAAAAATGCATTTTGGTAATGTTGTACAGCAAACTCAAACCCTGGTTCTATGATTCCTCTGGTTCATTCAGTAAACACATCAGGTCTATTCCCCACATCTCCAGCAACTGTGAAAAAAGGTGGCACTGGCTGAATCGTAAAGACAAGCCCAGTACCACTTACCCATACCAGAAGCGAGGATCACTGGATATACAGTGGTTGAGATTCCGGTGTGCCAATGCCTTCTTCTTATTTAAGACAAATTCTTGTAATTTCATCTTCACTTCTGTGCTTGCCACTGCACCTGAAATGTCAAAAATAAAAAAGGTTATGTAATCAATTCACAAACTTTAAAGAATTTAAATTTCTAAAGATTCAGAATTAAATCTTTGATTTCCAGTCCAAAAGAACTTTTCTTTCAAAGAGAAAAGAACAAAGCGCCTCCTGTAAGGAGCTCTCTCTTTTTTTTTTTTTTTTGCTTTGCCTTTAGCTTTGCATATAATCAAAACTTATGTTTGAAAACAGAGATTTAATCAGAGATTTATCATTTTACTATAAAAGATTTCTGAAGAGGATTTTTACACTTGCATAAAAGTACACTTAGAATAAAGCACTTGTACTAGGTATTCCAGCTTTCTTTTAATCAAAGGTATTTAAGAAAAAAGGTCTTGTGTACACTCAAGTTTTTAAATGTCACATCTGCAAGCAGAAGGGGAATGAGACAAATGTCTCATATGTAGATTTTGTCTTGAAAACTCTTGTAAATAGGGACCTCTTTGTTCAAAAGTATCTGTGTACAATAAGACCTACATAATATTCCAATTCATTTACAAGTGTGCAATCTATTTCTTCAAATAGAAAATCTAACATTTAAAGAAGAAAGTCAGTAATTTTGTAGCATAGAGTTAAAATGTCAACTGTGTAATTTCTAATCATTATTTCTTCCACAATAGAGACTAGTCTGTTTTACTGCGATGATGGATTAAAATTATCATTTGGTTGACAGAACAGATTCGCAGGCAGAGTTCCTGATGGAGTAATGCATAGAAAGTTTGGCAAGCAGAACACGTGGAAAATGATGGTTCATCTATACCACGGCGTAAAGCAAGAATTCCAAAGGAAAATATCTGGGCTACAAGAAAATGAAAAGGACAGGAAAACTGTCTGCTCTACTGAGAATAAAAACTTAAAATATGACAGGGTGATCTTTTGTCTCCTGGATGCTACTCAACGATGACATTTGACAGACCAGGGAAACAATTTCTTGTATCTCCACAAGAAAAAAAAACTGCAGTATTTCTATAAAACACTGCCTGAAGATGTAATATTGTTCAATCACTGAAGCCGCATTGAAAACCTTGACAATTCACCTTTTTGTAGCCCTGCATTTCTTACTAGCTCTACAAACATAGGTTTGGCATGTAGCCCAATGGGAAGTTCAGCTGAGGAGCTGGAGATAAATTCATATGAGCATAGCAGGCCACATGGCTAGACTGGAATAGGTGACAAATTCACACTTAAAGGCCTTCTCTCTCCAAAAAGTGTCATTTTTAATCTATTAGCATCTTTGAAATCATCAAATATGGCTGTGTTCTGTCAGTTTTGCATAAAGCTGGCATTATTTAGAAGACTTGAAGCTAAACGTTCTTGGATCCTGAGGTTTACAGAAGCTCCCTTGGCATGTATTCCTCCTTAATTAGAAGCTGAAAGGCCCCATATATGCTTAACAAGATAAAACCATGTAGGCTTCCCCTGCCCTGGACAACACTGGAGCCATGACCAAGCTGTCATGCAAGACCTTCTGACCATTACTCAGCTCTTGACCCTTGAGTTGAAAGATCAAAAGAAAAAAATAATCTAACTCACTTTCAATACTCTATACTGAGTTATTTTGCACCCAGTCACATTGTTACAGGCAGAAGCGCTGTGCAATATCCAGTAAAGATGTTAAAGAGGACTCCAAAGGCAGACAGGGACAACCTGTCACATACGCAACAGTATACACCATGCAGGGGTATAAGCAAAGTGGACAAGAGCAGAAGTCAGACATCAGAAGCCCACACGTAAGGAATAAGTCCACAGGCAGGAAGCAAGACACTCGACCCCAATGGAAGAAAAAGGCTGGGCAGAGTAAAAGGAGGATGAGAGAGAAGGAACTGGAGAGCAAGGGCCCACGCAGCAGCCCTGGCTGGGGGAGCAGCTGTGCACGGTGGGGAAAACCAAGCTGTGAAGCTGGCTTCATTTTGGAGGGCCTGAGCATTTAAGAGTAGCAGGGAGCAAAAAGCAGGTCAACTGATAAGACTGCAAATAGGAGAGAGCAACAATGAGCAAAGTTCTGCAGACAGGATGGCTCTGAAGAAGCAAAATACTAAGCCAGGTTACTACCGCAGAGACAAAAACAAGTTACATATTGCCCCAGGATCAATTAGTATCCAAATATAGGAGAAGGCAGAGGTAGTGGGAAGAGAATAAGAGGGGGCAGAAGCAGGACCAGGCTCTTGCAGGAGGAGGAGGAGGTTGCACAACGCAAAAGCAGAAGAACAGAACAAATAGATATTAATGACAGAAAGCCTTTAATGATAGTGTGGGCTGATCACAGCTGGCCAACTGGTAGGAGAAAGTCCAAGACAAGCCACGGTCCAAGGCTGCCTGAGCAGCAAGGCATTGAATGGTCCGTGCCCAGAAGCGTCTGGAAACACCACTGCACAGGACTTGTACTAGGTTCAATCCTAACAGTGGAAAGACAGGAGGACCAACTATTGCTCCTTATCCTGTGCAAAAACCACCTTTACTTTCATATACATTTTTCTTCCCTCTGTGGAAGTCATGCTTTTGATCAAAAGCTTTATGATAGCAGATACCAGTTCAGGAGGGACAGATTAAGGCTCCTGAGATGAGAACACAAGGAGCGAATATTATGTTAATCTAAATTGATTCATGATTTGCCTTCTAGAAGGTACAAAACAATATATTTTGGCTTACAGTGATGGAGGAAGGAGGGAGAATAAACTACACATCTATTACGCACTCTTCATATTTCAGATCAGGACAATTTTAGCTGTGTTGTGCTTAGAAAAATTTTCTGATGCGAGAAAAATAACTTAAGTATTCTTAAGAGCTGAGGTACTATAATGATTATACACCATAGTACTTCTTAAATAAAAAGCAATTTAAAAATAAAACTGTAGCCATGGGAACAGGATTTTCAACTTAACGTCCCCAAATTCTGCTTTTCCCCCTACACCTCTGTGTTTCATCCAACAAGTGCTTCAATGCCTTTGCCATTTTACAGAGATTGAGGCATTTTTATTTATTTGCAAATTACTTTAATGAGAATAGCCAGATATCAGTTTTGCCCAGAAAAACATTGATACAATATCAACAGTTGATGAGAACAGCAGGGTGAAGTGGAAATGCTTATAGCTTTCATCCAGTTTGAACAGACAGCCTTTACTTCGGGAAATAACACAAAACGTCCAGAGGACGATGGAAAGCACTGCGTGTGGCAGCCAGCCTGGGCACCAGAAGACCCAACCTGCATCATCATCACCTTTCCTCACCCCTGATGGTTGAACTGCTTCTTTTAAGTAGATCCTGATCCTTTGGTCTTTCTAGAGCCTAAAATGAACAAAACCCAAACACAGACACATGCTGGATCTCCTATGAACTGCTTTGCGAAGATATTGCGGTAGGTCTGTGAGGTTCCCTCATTTTGGCTGCAGCTTAAAATCTGCCATTGCAAGATGCACATGCAGGGAGTGGGGAAGTCAAACTTCTGATAATTTTTTTGTCTCCAGTCTTTTTTTAGACCCAAGTCCTTTCCTACTAGAAGAGCTGTTCTTGTAGCGGTATCTTGTTCCTGGTGCCCAAAGAACATCTCATCTCCTGGTACCCTTCAGCCCTCTCCGCATCTTCCACCACAGGCTGCTTTATTTCATTTAAAATGAAGACCTAACAAGTTGACAGTACAACTTGGTGAGGTATTTGTGCTCCCATTCACTTCTAAAAGAAAACTGAACAAGCAACCAAAGTGTCTTTGATAAGGGGATTTGTGAGGCCGTAATCATTTTACTGAATCTCATGAAGTGCATAATGACACGTGGGAAAGCCAACCACAATATGTAACCTCATGAAAGAAGTACTTTCTGAATGAAAACACTTTAAATCTAAGAACTGAGAACTAGGCTACATCTTAAAAGAGTGAAATTAAGAAAAGTAAAAGAAATGCAGTGTGCATCTGGTGTATTTTATGGGCTTAATATTCTGCCTCCATTAGGAACGCTGCCAAAAATACTTCAAAAATGTTAAATCAAGTAAAGAGACGATACGCTTCCTTTTGAAAAATGCTAAAATGGCATTTAGTAAGACACAAATGAAGATAAAGCATAGAAATACATTTCTCTCTTACCCTCAATACCTCTTAACAGTTTACATAAGCTCCCTGTGCAGCCAAGCTCTGTAGAGAGGCTATCATGGTTTCTGCAGCTTTATAAAGCTGCTTTACAGCTTCCATTCATCTGCTCTACCTGTCATCACTGAAACAAGTGAGCTTTTGCTACTTACTCTCTTTTCCTTTCTCTTTGTTTTTTAGCTGCTGAAGTTTCTGCTCTCGGTGCTGCTTCTCCAGCTCCTGCTCCTGTCGGTGCTGCTCCAACTTCCTCTGGTGCTCCAACAGCTCCTGCTGATGCTTCATTGCCAGCATCTCCTGCTGCTGCTGTGGAGAAGAGACGAGGGGAAAAAGAGCAACACTGTCAGACTTCCCAGTACTAAACCAGAAGCTGCTATCAGGTGACAATAGCGTTGCTTAATTCATAGAAATGGGAAAAATGGCATTTTCCTTGTCTAGGCGCTCCTGCGCTAAGACTCACAGGCGCTTCATGTAGCCCCATTTCTAATTCAGGACAGCACTTATGCTAAACCACAGGCACTATATGCTCCAGGCTTCAGGGCACGGTCTGTTTACAAGCACAAGCATCCTGTTCAGAAAGCACCTAATTTGAGAAAGCGACAAAAAGCTTCCGCCCAAACAGGTGCTTCCCCAATCACTTTGCTGCTGCCAAAGGGTGCGGCTGGGGCCCCCCTTGGGTTCCATGAGCCGTCTGCTGCCACTGCTACCCTGCCGGAACCTGGTGCCTGAATCCTGCGCTGAGCCAGTACAAACTACTACTCCAGCTGGATCTTCATTTTCTCTCCATCGTCTGCTTTAAGTAAAAGCCCATTAGGAAGTTTTAATATGAATACTCATATGTTCACTGCATACAAACCCTATGATGAAGGAGCTCACTAAGTCAAGCACCTGCAGCAAAACATGCCATCATCAACACAGGCTTTGCAAGACCAGTTCAGTTCCCTTGCATATATCATTTTTTGAATAAGCCTTTAATTACACGACTTTGCACTCTTATTTCTCCAGCAGTCCTCCCTCTCTCTCTGTATATAGAGGGGTTCCCATGGACTGGGACAACTATATCTTTTTAACTTCATCAACCACTGGTCACTTCCCGTCTGCCTCACACCCCAAGCTAAATGCAAAAGCACTAGCTGCCTTGTGGGCATGATCACCACCCATTTCTGAGCCTAATTATAATAGAATTGATTCATTATAAAGAAAATTTCCAATACTCTCTGAAGGAAGGATTTACCTCAGCCCTCTTGACTCACACACATTCACGGGAAGAACCGAGAGACAGACTGCCTAATTAAGGTCAAGATCTGCAAAGCTTTCATCAAATGGGATGTTCAAGACTTGAAGCACCAAGGCTCCCGTCCCTATCCACAAGTCCCTCCTTGCGTCTCCAAATCCTAGCACCTGGAAAATGTGCGTGGACAAACCAATCTCCTGGGAAATTTGGGGTGGATCTCCCCCACCCAGAGCATCCTTTTTGGGTGCAGGGGGGATTCCCTCAGGCACTGGAGGCGGTGGTTTGATCTGCCGGGCCCTGGGGAGGTCCCTGCCAGTGCTCAGAGAACACCCCGCATCTTGAAAGCCAGCCAGGAGCAAGCCGGGCTGTGGAAAAGCAGATGACAAATGACAAGTCTCAGCAGCTTGCAGCTTGGCTAGGTGTGAATGGATCTCCATGGGGCTTGCAAAAGGAGCTTCCCTGGCACAGGGCTCCTCCCTTGAGTTCCACTGAAAATTGCTTTTTCTTAAAAAAATAAAAAAAAGCTCAACTAAAATTCACCACCTCCCAATTTCATTTGTACCCTCTCTGGCAAGATACGTGCTAAAGTCAACTACTTGCGCTGCTCCGATTACCCTTGCAAACCCCCCTGAATGCAGGAGCACACCGGCTCCCCCCACCCCAACTGCCTTACGCCTACCCCGCACTCTTTACATTGGCAGCTTATAAACTAGCAGATTGATTTTAAGTTGGCAACCTTAACCTTCAAAACCCTTACCGCTGTGGCAATAGATGAGACTTCTCCAAGGCTGGATTTAACGTGTGCCTGTGCTCAGATACCACCCACTGTTCCAGGTTCACAAAATCCTCTACGTAGAATGGGACTGGGCCAAGCCATGGGGAACCTGTTCCCTCCAAAAAGGTATTTCACTCCATCCTTCTCCAAACCGTGACAGTGTGTGTGTGCACGCAAGACTCTGTATGTGCACCCCACATACACTGATTTTTCCTTCTCCTTTTGCACATTTTTCTATCTACGCTTTTGACAGCAATTTCTTATTTTACTTTGTGGCACTGTGTATTTGTACTATCCAATGTTTCAGCCACGGGTACGCTATATACGATACATATAAAATTGTACAATTCTATATAAAGATGCAAAAAAATAATGTAAGAGGTACTTCACAATCTGCCTGGCTATCTGCTGGAAACTCTTGATGGAGGAGTCCCTGCTGCTACCGGTTCCAAGCAGGCAGACTGTTGTAAAACACCGAACCCCAGTTAGCAGAATTTGCGGTGATTGCACCTATGTTTCCCTTCCTAATTCTATTGAATTTTATGTAAACAACAAAAAAAACCAGACTCCAAAACCCTACAAAAGGAAAAAAAAAAATAGAGAAAACTAGTTATTTTTGTTTTATAATTAAGCAGCAGCTTCCACTAACACATCTCCATTTGGAGAAAGAGTATCTTTTCAGACTTCCAACAAGTCCACCACATGGTGGGCTTTTATAACCTAGCCATAGAAAGTATGCAAATGAACAATATTTAATGCACAATATGTTAAAACAGGTTTTGTTATTTTTATGAAATCAGGAGCCTTTTCTCTCCATCTGCAGTCTCCTAGGCTTTGCACGCTATGCTTCCTGCAATGGTTTACATACATTAGGATGCTTTAGAAGGAACTGTGCTTTCATTGACATCTGTAGTGAAATGTAAATGAAAAGACCAATTTGTATCTGGGTGGTTTATAGAAGTTTCATTAGAGATGTATTGTTTCCACTGATTTTGACCCCAGTTTCCACAAAACCTATTCTTAATATAGTTTTCAAACCTTTTCAAAGTTGAAAAAATAAAAATTTAGAAAAAATGAAAGAACGTCTCCAATCGCATCCATGAAAAGCAAAAACAAAGCACTTTGTTGGTATCTGCCGTAACCTCAGAAAACGACTGAAGAAACCCCATTCAAGTGCTCTGTCTGAACTGTGATACCTTCTTACAGCATGAATGTTTCTCCACACTTAGGGCTGAAAACGAACCGCACAGACAGCATGTGACAGGAAATATATGGTGCAGGCTCAGCAAAAGGCAGGGGCGCTGGCAATGCAGTGCCTTCACCAGCTCAGGCGATCCTGCTGCGCAGACTGCATCCAGGTTTCACAACCGCTCCTAGGGCCTCAGATAAGGATTTGGGGTGCTCACCCAAGGTGAGGCTTGCATTGCTCATCCTTGCTGCTACTGACAACCATCTTGTTATATTAGAGCCAGAGGGAATATAACTATCACATTAAACCATAGTATTCTGTGCAAAAAGGCCCTTCTTCACTTTAAAAAGCTTTAAAACTTGCTTGATGCTAGACTTGCCCCAGTTTTATATTTTGGGGGGTTTACAATTTAATTTTAGTATTTAAAAATGAGTTTTTCTGCTGACACTTTGCGAAAAAGAGACCCACAAGCAGCAAGAGAACTCACCACCAACTGACTAACAGGAGAACCAGGAAATCTGATAACACACAAAAAGCTGTCCCATGCGCAAAATAAACTGAAACTTCAGAAAAATATGAGCTTCTGCTTCAGTTAAAGCAATCGAGGCAAATTTTGCCAGGTAGCAAGCATTCAGACCTGTGTGTGGTCAACTGCAGCGAGGTCTTACCTCCCTCCTGCGTCATGCACTAAACAACTTCTGCCAAAGTAATACCCGCACATTGTGGGCTTGGTCTGGCATTTAACCTTCCCTTGACTATCTCAGTGGAAAAAAAAAAGCCTACTGATGTCTAAAGGCAAAATGTGTCAGAGCTGCATTTGAGTGGGATGCAATCTCTCACGCGGGGGTCTTTTGGAAAGTGCCCAAGTTAGGAATCTGTAAGCATCTCTTGAACTGCAGTTCACACCATACCAAGAGACGCTCAGGTGGCTCTGATAAGGATTATAATTACCGAGCGAGACCGTGCTCACGTACCACATAATACATTAGCTCTCTCTTGCCGGCAAATGAATCAACACCGACTCCGCAACACCCGTGTGTTAATTGCGCGTAGCTGGAGCGGTGTGTTTTTTCTCCCAACTGTAATGAAATTTAAATATTTCTGAAATACAAAGTGATACGCCAAGGGAAATCCCTTGCATTCAGACTAATTCAACTATCAATTTGAGGAGTATACTGTGTGACAGACATGCACACTGTATTAGGGAGTGCAGCTAGGAACATCTGAATTAGGTGCTCTTGCCAAAATAAGTATTTGTAAATATTTATAACTATGGGGATTCCTGCATATGTTTAATGTTACTGCTTCCACTATTTATGAAAACTGCACAAATGTTCAACTGTACCTGTAGTTAGTGTTGCTGGTGCTCCTTTAGCATATATTAATATTAATAAATGTAATAAGGAGAATGTAGAGCATTTCCAGGTATTTATCAGCTGTCAGCTAGCTGTGAGGACTTGGCGGTGCAGTGGATTTTGCCATCACATTCCTGAGGTGGTGCAGTGGATTTTGCCATCACATTCCTAAATTGTCTTTAGTTCTCGAGAATGTCTACTTCGGATGGGGCCTGACACCTTATCAGTAAGCACAGTGTCAACTTCCACTGCACAAAGAAACCCCTTTTTAAAACGGTTTCCTTTAGTTGTTACAACAGCAGCGGAAAGGTAGCGCTCCAAAACCTTCCAGCAGCCTCAGCCCAGAAGGCAGCCTGTGCCCTCCTGGGAAGCACATGGTGCTTACAGTGAAGATCTCATTGACCAGAGAGAACGAGGACATTTTTCATGCAGACATGTTGCATTAAGGCTCCTTGATTTGCTAGATGAGTAGCAAGGATGCGGGTCCTTCCTGCATCCTGACACCTTGCAGACACTACCCTATTCTTCCCCCAGAAGCCAGGGACTGCTCTCTGCCCATGCTCCTCTGTTTTTTCCTTCCCATATAACCATCATTTTAAAGGTGCTTCTGTCACTTACTTCTCACGCCGCGGTAAAACTGATTAAAATCTGCAAAGCAGGAGAGGTTTTGAAGCTTAGATTCTGGTTCCTAGTTTTTATAATATATATTTTGAATAGCTTACTGCAATTAGTGGAAAGCAGTGTAAAATTATCTGTAGCCAGACAACTCACCCTTACTCATGCAGATAATCACACATGCAAGTCTGGGTGAACAACAGTTGGCGTACTTACTGCTGATAAATATTTCCTGGGATTTAAAGTAGCTTAGCGTTGTGTCCAACTCCTAACTTGCTGTACTGGGTTTGCATGGCAAGGTTTTGGGGGGGGGAGGAGGGGCAGCGCTACAGCTTCTGTGAGAAGCTGCCAGAAGCTTCCCCTATGTCTGACAGAGCCGATGCCAGCCGGCTCCAAGGGGGACCTGCTGCTAGCCAAGGCCAGAGCCCATCAGCAATGGTGATAACATATTTAAGAAGGGGGAAAAAAATCCTGTGCAACTACAGCCGGAGATAGGAGTGAGAATATGTGAGAGGAGCAGCCCTGCAGACACCAAAATCAGTGCAGCAGGAGGGACAGGAGGTGCTCCAGGTGTTGGAGCAGATATTCCTCTGCAGCCCCTGGTGCAGCCCACGGTGGGGCAGGCTGTCCCCCTGCAGCCCATGGAGGCCCACAGGGGAGCAGATCCCCACCTGCAGCCCAGGGAGGACCCCACACTGGAGCAGGTGGATGCCCAAAGAAGGCTGTGACCCCATGGGAAGCCCACACAGGAGCAGGCTCCTGGCAGGACCTGCAGACCCATGCAGAGAGGAGCCCACGCTGGAACAGGTTTGCTGGCTGGGCTGATGACCCCATGGTGGACCCACGCTGGAGCAGTCTATTCCTGAGGGACTGCACCTCGTGGAAAGGAGGAACCCATGCTGGAGCAGTTCATGGAGGACTGTCTGCCATGGGAGGGACCCCAGGCTGGAGCAGGGGCAGAGGGTGAGGAGTCCTCCCCTGAGGAGGAAGGAGCAGCAGAGACAGCGTGTGATGGACTGACCCCAGCCCCCATTCCCCATCCCCCTGCGCTACTCAGGGCAGAGAAAATCGGGAGTAAGCCTGGAAAGAAGGGAGGGGTTGGGGAGAAGGTGTTTTAAGATTAAGTTTTTATTTCTCATTATCCTATTCTGATTTGATTGGCAATTAATTAAACTAATTTCCCCAAGTTTAGTCTGTTTTGGCCACAACAGTAACTGGTGAGTGATGTCTCTCTGTCCTTATCTCGACCCATGAGCCTTTCATTCATACTACTTTCTCTCCCCTGTCCAGCTGAGGAAGGGAGAGATAGAGCAGCTTTGGTGGGCACCTGACATCCAGCCAGGGTCAACCCACCATACTTGCATCTCAATCTATGCCTGAGAGAATCTACTGAAGGTGCTCCAGCATGGTGGGATGTCACCCTGAGCACTTCTGCTGCTCTTTGGATTTGCTGACAATTGCTACTTCCTCTCAGCACAAGGCAACTAGATTAAAAAGAAACACAGATGAAAACATAGCCCGATCCTCCACCTACAGGTCAGCATTCCTCCTCATACATACACGTGGTCTCTGTCTCAGACCAAGGTCATGCTGGCACAGTACAGTCTGTCGTAAGATCGCAGTCTGAGGACTTCTTCCAGGCAAGCTTGGAGACTTTGTGCAACTATTTCCCACCACTCTTGAACAAGAGGCTGGCCTTCTGATGGAGATGATAGCTTCAAAGAAGTTCCAAAGATATACAAGTTAAATACTAGCTTCAGAATCGACAACTTAATGCTAGACAAGACCAAAAACCACCCAAAGCAGATCTTCTCAGGACCCCCCGAATTCATACTCTTATAGGCTGAGTTAAGGCATGACACAGAAAATGCTTTTGGAAGCTTCACCTAGCAGGCAGAGAGGCTGGGGTTTTGGTACAAATACTGTTTTTAAGGCAAATCATCTGTCACCCTCTTTGGTAAAATTCTACAGTTTTGGCAGGTTAAATCAGTATTTACAAGGATCTGGAGTTCAGATTATGTGAAAATAAAAGAAAAATTGTAGGTGATGATCAAAAAAGAACTCGCCAAAATATGTACACATCAAATCACCCCCCGAAAAATCATAGCTATGGGTGGAAGCAAAGCACAGATGACGACAGATTTCTGGGAGAAATGTTGTATTGGGTTATTTTAGAGCAACCTCTCAACGCTGGCCATTCCTTTGGCCAGACTCTCCGCTTCAAATTCTCCCCATCCTGTTTACTGAAGTCTCAGGCTGTGGCTCTAGTTTCAGGATTCGCTCTCTTGGCTCCATCACGGCATGTTTCAGATATCTCCTGGAGCACCAGAGGCTAGTCAGAATTAATCAGTTGTACTGGGAGATGGGGGGGAGGGGGGCGGAAAAAAGTTGTGGTTTTCAGCAGAAACCAACACACAAAAATCTGAAAGCACAGCTCAGAAGAACGAACATCTATCATATCTTTCCTTAGACATATCAGCAGCTGAATGTATATTCGGTGTGCCCCCTTCCAGCTATCAGGCAGGCTGACAGCAGGCAGTCCCATGCCAGAAGTTCCCGCGGCCAGCATCTCTTCTCTATGCAGGGAAACGATCCTTCCCAGCCGACAGCTTCCTGGGCAAGAGACTGATCTTGGTTAGACATATCCTACTGAGAATGTCTGGTGTTCAAGTTTATGAGGCTCAAATGTCTCCAGGAAAGGGACCAATAGTTACACTCCCCGTTCATCAGCTCTAGGTGAAAAGATCCCATGTTACTAGTTTGGCAGCTTATATATGGATAATTTTGTATAGTTTCCTTCCCATCCCATTACTGCTCAATTCTCCTAAAAGTCTGAAAGCTTGCACAGCAGCTTCATCTTCTAAGCCCTGAACATCTGCAAAGGTACAGCACTGGGAATGCATCTGTTTGTGCCTTTTGCTCCCTGACTGTCACTCTAGTCTACTTTTTACCCTTTTTCCAGAAGCAAAGTTTCTGAGACCCCTTCTAGAAAGCAGAGAGCTCCATTTGTAGTATCCAGCATTTTCAGTTCCTTCTCACATTTTCCTCTCTAAAGGTGAGGAAAACTCCTTTGCATTTGCCTTCTCTGCTGTGCTTTACATGCTTATTATTGAAGGGAAGGACAAATCCATCCATACACCTTGCACCAGGAGCAGAGAACATCCATTCAACCATAGATGGCAAGAAGGAATCTCTGTAAATCAAAGAACCATACACATTGTCCTGTAAAGGAAGGACCCCCATGTTTAATGCCAAATGAGATCTTATCATGCCATAAGTGATCAGACCTCAGTCCTTGGCAGAGTAATTATGTCCTTCGTGAACTGTTCTGGGGTGCAGGGACCAGAGGAGCTGGAATGGGAATGTTACGCTAAAATCAGTATCAGCAGCAGAGACATAGGGCAAAGAGATCCTGTAATGGGAGCAGCTAGGAGCCACCACTGGATTTTGGTCATTTTAAAGAAGGAAATATGAATAAAGAAAAGGAGGAGCATGCCTGTATCCATCGATCCACCATTCCTGATCACCTGTGTGAAGGAAAAGCGACCAAACCAGAAAACTGACAGATGGGAGACCTCACCGGAGTGCTCCTGCCAGGATTCTCAAATAACCAAGGAAAAAACAGGGCGGGGGGAAAAGCAGTGAGGATGGAGTACCACTGCTGGCCGCACAGCTGCTGACACATGGCATCAGCTGCCATCCCTGTGTGATTTCAGGTTCAGCTCCACTTGACGGAGGGTAGACACAGCGGTGAAGCGGACTACAGAGTGCTGCTCGTTGTCTGACACAAGGCAGTGACAGCCCCAGCACCTGCAGTGCCCAGAGGAAGGCTGCATGCTAAAAATAAATGTTCAACATCATCTGATGCTCATGCGAGTGCAGCAGAAGCATCATATTCAAAGGTAACACGCCAGCAACATAAATACCAAGTATTTATCATTTTTACACACTGCCACTAGTTAAACAGGAAATTTAAACATGTAGATTAATCCAACAACGTTGTTCGGATTGTGTGTACATGAGTGAAGTTAACAACATAGTTTACATTTTAAATGCAACTTCATTCTCCTATACAACAGATGAATTTTGTTAAGAGACCATATACAGCAACAGGACTTAGAAGTTTATGAACGTTCATTTATCAGTGATGGCGTATATTAACAGGTCAATATTCCTGGTATAACAGCAAGACTCACCCAGGTATTTCTCTGCTCTTGCACTGATTCTCTATGCGTTCTCTTTGACTACTTCCAATCTATTTTATCTTGTTCAAAAATAAGATAAAATTGGAGTTGAAAAGTCAGAGGTGTCAACTGCAAAATATTCCTTCTTCTGTTGTTTGTTTTGAAATTCCAAATTGAATAGAGAACATAAGGCTTCTACCTTAAAAAAAAAAAATAATCACTGTGCCCCACACACATTTTACTGTGAGACAAACTCATGCTATAAAGGATGAAAGAACAGAAATTTGACCCAAAAGCTGTTTGGACTCCGCAGAAAAAGTGAGCATGTGCTACCAAAAAAAAAGATCCTGTATCTATTTGTCAGCCAGTGAACTCTGCCATTTCTGCAATTTACGTCAGACATTCAGCCTTCAGAATACCCAAAAGTCAGCCTAATTTAAGTTCAACTTCAGGAGATTAAGTAACAGGAAAATGCTGAGTGAATGTCTCTTCTTTGGCTTCACCAAAGGAACATGGAGCGGCCAAGCTCATGGGGCAACAGGCTTTTCATCTCCCACCACTGATGGGTCAGAAAACCTCTGTATTCTGCTGGAAAGCTGTGAAGCCCCAGAGCAAAGACACTTGAGTAATCATGCAAGGAGAACAAGGCTAGCTGTACCAGCAGACTCTGTGGACACCAGTACAGGGATTCACAGGATGAATGACGCCACATCCACTGGCTGCAGTGAGATCTGACGCTTCACTTTTGACTGACATTTTTGCATCTCAAACCTGGAAAAATCTGGAGTTCTCATCCTGCTCCTTCCAGACTACAAACCATGGCCCACCTCAGAAGAAGACAAAAGGAAACTTACTTCTTTTATCAGGTTTAAAGTAGGTCTGTAAGGACCAGGGCAGACAATCTTCCTGCCTGAGCAATCCAGCTTCAGTCCAGAAACCACCAATGCTAGGTAAGAAGATGCCCAAATTAACCCAACCTGCTGCATGAATCATAGAATCATTTAGATTTAAAAAGACCCTTAAGATCATCAAGTCCAACCATTAACCCAGCACTGCGAAGTCCACCACTAAACTGTGTCCCTAAGTACCACCTCTACACATCTTTTAAATACCTCCAGAGATGGGGACTCAACCACTTCCCAGTACTTGACAACGCTTTTGGTCAAGGAATTTTTCCTAATACTCAATCTAATCCTCCCCTGGTACAGCTTGAGGCCATTTCCTCTTGTCCTATCACTTGTTACTTGAGAGAAGAGACCAACACACACCTCGCTACAGCATCCTTTCAGGTACTTGACTTCTTCTCTCAACTGAGAGATGGCTGTCCAAGCTGCTACATGAATTTGTTGACACTACCTACCCCTCTGTGTGCAGATTTGTCCTTACCGTTCTTGGAAAAGCTCTTGACTTTGAGGCTGCGAAAAGTCATCCCCCACCCTTCAAAGAGAGCAAATGTTCTGATCTTACAAAAGCTTTCCCCGGGGTTACTTCCATCAGAAGTTAAGTTTTGCAGGATCCAGGTCTAAGTCTTGGAGTCAGCTCCACGTACCAGAAAAATGAGGTAAGGTCACCGAAAAAGAACAGGAAGCTGTCTAGAAATAGCAAGGGAGCACGGTATAATGCATTCAAGTAGTAACAAGGCACAAAATGTTCAGTCAGGTTTTTTACCACCGACTGTACCCAGCTGCAGTTTTCTAAGATGAATAATGCTATCGTGTCAGAATACAGACAGAGGCAGACACCTGGTACCTCCGAGCTTTTTAAGTTTCTCTTGAAAACCATGCAGGCTGTGAGGAACAGGCGCTCTGCAGAAGAGCGGCACAAAACTGAGCAGAGGGTGTCCCTCCACGATGGCTGCTGCAGGCAGGAAGGATGGAGCAGGCACACTCAGCAGCGGGAGTCGGGGCACAGGGAATAAAATGGAAGTTTGCCCTTCCAGAGTCCAACGTGAGGAGCAGGACACAGGGGGAACAGGCATGCTTTGCAGGAATCAAGGTGTCACCCACCTTCAGTGTCCCTAGTCTGGGGCATGGGGAAGGTGCCACCCAGCACAGCTGCAAGAGAGAAGCAGATGACACCAACCCCATCAGATTTGAAACAAACGCATTTTTTCCTGTTAAGCAGGAATCAACACAGAGAGGCCACCAAAAAGAGGCTCTGGGCACTGTCAGTGCTGCACTGAAAGCAGCCACACTAAAAGACGATGTGATTTGTGCCCAATGAGCTATCCTGCAAGCAAACCTGCCATTCCAAGGGCAGGTGCCTCAAATGAAAGCTAAGAGCAGTTTCTCGCCTTAGCATCAACATGACACCTATTAAGTCTAGATATCTTTGGAAAAATATTACATTTTCTTCACAGCATTGCAAGATCTGTCCAGGATATTCTCTGAGAGACTTTTACTCTCCAAACAAAAACAAGGAATGGCCAGAGAGTTTCATCCTCTCTGAACAAGGGGCTAACATCTTGGATGTGTTACCACCTCTCAGTCAGGGCTTGGAAGCTACGCTGACGAAAAAAAAAAAGTCATCTGAAACCAGCAAAACAAAACAAAATCATCTCCTCAGGCTTTATCTGAACATTGCTATGTATATAAAGCCATGCCTGAAAACGTTCCACGTATTTTTATTTATTGGCATAAAGCCATTAAGCAACATAGCATACTGTTAAATTTAGGAAATCGCTGTGTTAAGAAGAGGAAAACAATTTCAGAATCACGCCTCAGTGAACATCATTACAACGGTCCTTTCACTGTTACAGCTTCTATGCAAACCCCTGACTTCTCTGACCATCCTGTATACATTGCATGTACAGACTAGCACTCCCGCTGCTACTCACACACACAAACACTCTTTTCTCAGATGACGGGAAAAACAGGAATAGCATCGCATAACAGAATCAACATCTTTGTGTGCCTCCAGATTAGGATTTCAGGCCCACAAGGAGCTGTGTGGCTCAGCTGCTTGCCTGTGTTGCTAACCCATCACCATCGGGACTCTTCTGGTGTCTGCTGTCATGCGTCAGCATCCTGAATAAGTTTCCGGCTTTAGCTATAAAACAGCCAGAGCTGGGAAGAGCCCTGCTCCGAGCTCGGGCAGTGCAGGGACGGAAGAGATTAACTGTATTACCCACCACGTCCTTCACTTCTCTGCTGAGCTCACACCGCCCGAGGTGCCTCTCGCCCTGCCAAAGCGGGAATCCTGCCTCTCTTCAATCATCTCACTCCAGCCCTTGACCAGAAGGCAAATGGAAAAGCTTTTGGTAACTTCCAGCTGATCTTGGCTGGGAATGAGTGACTCACAAAGGAAAAAATTCACTGCCGATTCCTTCGCAATCAAAGGTCAATCAAAGCTCACACTGGGACCTGTGGAGAGGCTTTCCACCATCTCACCGGCAGCAGCCTGGGCACCAGGCTCCTTACTCCGTCCTTGCTTTTGTTTAGGAATGCAGATTTGAAGGCTATAAACATTGTTACACATCTGGCGAGGCACACCTGAGTGGAAAAGCCATCTCACTGAAGGTAAGCAGCTACAGGAGAGAGAAGCTGTCACCTCTGCCTCCAGCCAGCCCGCAGCAGCCTCCGGTGCTCACCAGCTCCGGCTTCCTTTCCCGCGCCACTTTTGGATGTCAAGCAATCTGCAAAGCTGCACTGTAGTTGTGAAAGACAGTTTTCTCTATTTCCATATGGTGTGAAGTCTTCATAAGGCTCGGCTTATTTTCCCTAAACATGTCAGGGTTTTCTCGTTACTCCCCACGTGCAATGATCCCACTCCCTCCATGCATCAGAGCAAAGCTCTAACTGTGTCCATTATACTTCCCTTCCAAAAATATTATTTCACTTGTAGCCTGGCTCTCCAAATTGCACGACCTTCTGGAATTTGCCACCTTTATGTGGAGGCCATTTCTTCCAAAATACAACGTCTATAAAAGCAAGGACTGCTTGGGGGGGACGCAGGAAGGGATCACATGTGCAGACAGAAGGGCTGCTACCATCCCATCTTCTCCTTTTCCACTAGATCAGATGATTAAAACTGGGCTGCTGGAATAAAGCCAAGTTCTGGAAAATACCAAAACTTCAGATTTCAATAGGAAAAAGTTATCTACTTGAACAGAAAAACAAGACAGACATGCCAGCATTTTTCAAGCCAAATTTCATTTACTTAAGAAGACCTTAAGATGTTTCTTACACTAGTGCTTTGTTTGTGGGGTGGGACAGAGATATTCCCCCTCCTCTTAATTCACATTGAGTCAGAACAGTTCCTCTGTTCACACCAACGCCAAAGTAATAATAGAAAAACACAAAACATGATTCCTGTTGTACTAGCTAAGGGTTTAAACATTTAAAATTAGTAAGCTCTTTAAAATCTTCAAAGTGTCGTTGGCTGTAACTTAGCAATGCTGGTTGTATGTACGCCTAGCCAAAATACAGAATTTTCCCCACTTTGGATACAAGGGCTGCTTCAGAAACGCATAAAAAATATTTTTTTTTTTTTACTTTTAACAGCTGATGCCCAGTTACTGAATTCCTGTCGACAAAACTATTCAACATCTCTAAGTGGAAGAACGCAAAGGTACTTGAACGTGAACGTCTCGCCAAAAGAGGGATCCAATGCAATGTTTGTTCTGCATATGTAACTGTACCCAGATGCTGGTCTGCTATATCCAAAAATATCCTTACAATCTAGGAATTGTTAGCAAAAGGATTTAGAAACAGGCATAAGGCAGGATAAAGCACTGAAATTGCTGCTCAAGCACACAAACAGATGCACAAATAAATGCTTTGTACTTGTTAATCTTCATGGTGGATGTCAGGCTGTAACGAAAAAAGCCAAATTAATTGATTCCAGATAGTCCTAGATATGCAAAACATAGTAAGATACAAAAATTCCTCCTGCTTCACAGAAATAGTTTACAAAGCAATTGCAGGATTTAATACTATGATTAACGAAGACCCTGATCACCTCCAAGGAAACCAGTGCCACGGAGAAAGACAAAAAACAGCCATTTTGTTTGACATCAGACTAAGTTTAGAGTGCTTGCATTTTTAATTTTTGGTTTGTTTCATTAGATTTTGAGGTTGTTCTGATGCTGAAAATTCTAACCAAACTGCAGGAGCCCTGAATTTTTGGAAAGGAAGTAAATTGCAGGACGCATAGTCATCTTGTAATAGCTACTGAAAAGTTTGCTTTCTGAATCAAGAACTCCAGTGGCAGGGAAGACACTGAAGATGTCCAAGAACCAAACCTGGTGCAGCAGTAAGCAAGTTCACTCTAGTCATTACATCTAATCTTAATCAACAGAAATGCTGGTAGGTTTAGGTCCCCAGGCCTTTTCTTACCCAAAGTGAGACTTTATTCTCAAGTTTCATCCTCAGGTGGAGATGAAGTTTGTAAAAGCGATGGACTCATGACACCTTCATTACAATCCGGTAAACTCAGGCTACACAATACTTTCAGCTAAGAATCTCAACTACATCGCTCAGTCTAAACTATTTCTGCCTATTGAAGACTTCGCTTTGGAGACAAGAGACTAACGAAATTTTTAATCTTGTCAGTCATAAGCCAATCATCAAATGTAGCTAATTTATTCTGAGCTCCCAGACAATGTCAAGAATTTGCTGTTTCCTTCATTTATTTAGTCTGAAGATTCAATGTTTGAGTAAACACAAAAGATGATAACTCCTGCTCCCCACTCCTGCTCCTCCCCACCCCAGAGACAAGCCCAGCAGTAGCACATCTCCTTAGACCCTTCACAAAAATTTGCGTGCTGTGCATTCCCTGCCCATGGCATTAAGGGATGAAGAGCGAAGCAGTAGGAAGCATTTCCTTGATCCGATGTCCGTGCAAGAGCAAGCCCTCCCTTGCACACTTGGAGCAGCATGTGCACAACATGGGCAGTTTACTAGGCAGCCTGAGCAGCTGATTTTTAAAAAACACCTGAATTCCTCCAAAAAGAGCTCTGCATCTTCATTTAGGACTATTTCTATACCAAATTTCACAGTTCAAACCCTAGTGCTCCACTTATACAGGACAGAAGTTTTTTATTTCTTTTAATATCTCCCTTGCTTTTTTCATGAGCCATAAAGGAGCTGAACAGCCCAAAGTTTGAAGTCCAAATATGAGGTTATAAATTTTAGTTCTCTGGACAAAATAATAGCTTCCCTGCACCTACCGTCACTGCACTTCACACAGTTGCCAGTTTCTGAAAGGTGGTTTAATCTAAGAGTCATCTATATCGGGCTGACTTATGAACACAAACGTAAGAAATGTTTTCCCAAAAGAAGTGCATCATAATGACACATTAGTGTATGGATTTGGGGTTGTTTGGGTTTTTTTTTTTGGTTTTGGGTTTTTTTGGTGGGTTGGTTGGGGTTTTTTTTGAGATATCATGGGGTTTATCTCAATAATGTGCTGGTTTATTTTTAAAGCAATTCTGAGCATGATGGCACACTTACTACTATGGGAGATCACCTTGCAGGTCATCTTTTTCATATAGGATTATATCATTCCTATTTTAAGTTTTTTTATCTAGCCAAGCCTACACATTAGAGGAAGAACTTCATTACCTAATGGTCTAGATATACTGTGCTAACTGGCTTCTCAAAATTAAATCTCTACTTCCTTCTAATGCAGACTTTTACCAGAATCAGTACTAGCTTTAACATAAATATATTCCTACCATCAGTGCTTAGAGATCATCCATTAAATCTGAATGATTCTTTCTTGTTTTTAATAGACAAATATCTAAAGGCACATACAATTACAAGGAAATAAGGGAAATATTTGTCACAGATATTTCCCATCCTTTCCTCTTGAATGTACTATGTGAACCACAGATGCTGTTCTTGTCCTATTCACACACAAATACATACATAACTACATACATACATATATACACGTATTATGCATACGTATGAGGATATATAAAAACGTATTTACACGCATGCACCTCCCCACACCTTTGCCCTGAAGAGAACACAGAGGACTGGGCCGGGCAGTGGGCGCTGCCACCCCGGAAGGCCAACCGTACCCTCGGCTGCATCAGGAGAAGCGTAGCCAGCAGGTCGAGGGAGGTGATTCTGCCCCTCTACTCTGCTCTGGTGAGACCTCACCTGCAGTACTGCGTCCAGCTCTGGAGTACTCAGCACAAGAAGGACATGGAACTGTTGGAGTGGGTCCAGAGGAGGGCCACAAAAATGATCCAGGGGCTGGAGCACCTCTCCTATGAGGACAGGCTGAGGGAGTTGGGCTTGTTCAGCCTGGAGAAAAGAAGGCTGTGGGGAGACCTGATTACGGCCTTTCAATACCTAAAGGGGGGGCCTATAGGAAAGATGGGGAAAATCTTTTTAGTAGGGCCAGCAGTGACAAGACAAGGGGTAATGGTTTTAAACTAAACCAGGGTAGGTTTAGACTGGATATAAGGAAGAAATTCTTTCCAATGAGGGTGGTGAAACACTGGAACAGGTTGCCCAGAGAGGTAGTGGAGCCCCCATCCCTGGAAGCATTCAAGGCCAGGTTGGACGGGGCTCTGAGCAACCTGATCTAGTTAGCGGTGTCCCTGCTCCTGCAGGGGGGTTGGACTAGATGACCTCTAGGGGTCCCTTCCAACCCAAAACATTCTATGATTCTATGACTCACTAGGGACACAGGCACTTGATGTTAATCAGTCTTCAAACAGCAACTGTTCTTACAAACGCAGGCTCATATCTGTGTTTGAAAAGTCTGTAAATAATACACCATTAAGTTTTAATTCTATCTTCCCCACACTGACATGTATTTTGTATTAAAATGGAAGTTATATAAGGTTGAATTGAGGTTGCTTTTTAATATTACATTAACGCTATTTACCATGTGCAGCGCTAATCCCCCTTTGAAAGAGAGTATATTAGCAATTCTGAAAGCTTATGTTACCATAGCAATAGTCTATCACTGTGAAATATTTATATAATGTCTAAGGTTTTCACTATGCAACAGCCATCTTCTAAACCACGCTTCCTACTTATCCTGTGCTTTACGTTTCCTCTCCATCCCGTGCGACAGAGCAGCGCAAAGCACCCAGCCAGTGCCTAACCACGCAACTCCGAAAAATCTCATGGTGTGCACCTGCTACATCTACATTTCCTATTCCTGCAGAGACACTAAGGTCCAAACATTTATTTTACACCTCGCACTGACACGTGTATCCAATGAGCAGTTTATACCCCATTTTACTCCCAAATACGCTATATTAGTAATAGGTAACCTAAAAGCCCTGCTGCTGGTTTACGTTTAACATGACACCAGCTTACTTTGCTTGCTCTCCTCCACTCTATTCCCCTTTTAAAACTTGGTGCTCGCATCACTTTACAAAGGCTCATTCTCTAAATAAGGGTTACCAAGTCCAACACAGTATCTCCACCCCCAAAATAAATTAGTTGCTGCATCTCCTCCTGGTGAGAGGATGCTTTCACACACACCCCCAATGCAGGGCTGCCCATCACTTACTTTAATGTGCTCGTGCAGCTGGGCCTCGTGTTGCCGGGAGAGCTGCTCATGCTGCCGCTGGAACTCGGCGATGAGGATCTGTCTCTGGATCTGCTGTTTCTGCTTGAGCGCCAGGAGCTCCTGCTGGAGCTGCTGTTCCCGCAGTGTCGGCTCCGTCACAGGCATGGAAAACTGGTGGTCCAAGCGCAGATCCATTGGGACTGAAGTCGGCGCAACTTGCAAGGGCAGTGCTGTGGTCACATCAACTACAACATCAAAATGCAAGAGGAGAGATGAGTATATTCCCCATTCACACAGGGACCTAGTTCTCATACTGTGTCCAGCAAAGACCTTGAGGAACCACGGTTTGAATCAAGAATGGCACCGTTAGACTCGCACCATTTTTTAAATGGTAAAAAAGCACTACAGGAAATCAGAGTTCAGTAACTTCTCCAGCCACCACCTCCTACAAAAATGTGTGTTTTCTAAAAGCAAAGGCCTTCAATGCATCACACGTGGCCTGACTTGATACCATTCTACATCTGTGTATTCAAAACATACACCTCTGTTCCACTCTCCTAGCATCACTTGAAATAAGGATAAAGATTAATCTAAGGCTACACAGAAAGGATCAGTTTTGACTTACGACAGATCAACTGATGGACTCCTATGGTCAAGAAGACGAGGGTCCCACTTTAAGAAACTTATGCAGAAAAACAGTACATGCTGTATCCTTTATATCCAGTTTTCAAAGGAGATTAGCCAAAAGCAAATAGGCAATGAAGCATCTGGGAAAAATTGTTAAGTGCTTTGGTGACAGGCTAGACTTCCTCACTGCAACCACAAAGGTGCAAACGTGTCTCGCAGGCAGCAATAGGAAGCAGGTGCCCAAATGGTGACTATGCAAAGACTTGCCTCTGTCGTTCAAACTCCAGGTGGGACAAACCTGAAGCACAACCAAGACTAAGGAAGAGAACAGTAATGTGTACCAAAAGATGTATACTAAGAGAAGAAAAAAGGGAAAACTATCACCTTGATTATCTGTGTAGTAAAGATCACTTCTTTGCTTTTGCAAAAAGCATCTCCCTGAAGACAAGGGGCTTGGCGTAAAAAAGCACAGCAACAGACATCTACTAAAAATACCTTTGTAATAACTGAACTCAGCTTGTTTCTGCTAAAAAAATTACTGCCATCCCATGAATGACTAAAGATTTCTAAATTCCACCTGAATGACAGTTCTGCATTTCACATGTACTCTGTACATTTGCCACATTTTATGCCTCTCTCTACAGGGCAATCACTCAATAACTCTTCTGATACCTTTGAATGAACATTATCTGCAGAATAAAAGAGGCTAACCTTTCAAAAACATTGAGTTTAAACAAAATTGGAAAATGAAGGGTTTTTTTTTTCCTTGGTTGGTTGGTTTTTTTTTTATTATTTTATCTAGTGTTTTCTTTTTTTAAGACTTTAAGATGTGTTTGTGAAAGGTTGGGAGGGAGCATCGGCAGTGCCACTGAAGCTGGATCAATCACATGTCCGCTGAGACACCTTCTTCATGTGAAAGGGTTACCCGGGGTCTGCCCAGGAGCCTGCAGGGGTCCTGCACACACCTGGGGAAGGCTATGAGATTTCACAGGGGTAGAGATGCTACCAAAACCATCAGTATAAGCCACCCCAGCAGGACAGACATCTTTCCAAAGCAAAAGCAAAGGCAGTTTTACTACGCAAAAGCTAATTTCTCCTTGCCTACAAACAAACTAGCTGGTGAAGTAAATTCCAGTTCAAAAGGAAAAAGCATGGAAAACATAGGAACTGCAAAAGGCCTAAGGAAAAGTTTTACTAAGATGGACCACTAGCTTTCACCACCTGTATGTCGCCCATGGAAACACTACTTGAAGAGGAACTTTAACTTTATACAAAATTAAACTCATTTTCACTTCAAGCTTGATCATTAAACCCTAGGTCTGATTTCAGCCACCTCCTCAAGGATGAGAGACAGGAGCGCAGAACAAGTTGACTGTGGTCTTCCAAGCAGCGCATCCTCAGAGATCACCTGAAATCAACTGTAAATTGTTAGAAATAAATGAGGACCCTGCGCTGAACACAGCACGCAGCCCTGGTCACGCAAGCCACTGCGCCATCACCCTTCTGCCCCATCCCCCGGAGAGACACACAGCGCTAGGCAGAAAATGACCACAGGCAATGTTACAAACACTATCAGGGCATTAGTATCATCAATCCCAGAGAAAGAATTTTTATAGGGCTTTCCCCAAACATTATCCATTTATTTATTTTTGCCAGTAACCTATGCATAAGAAGTTGATGGTGGTAAAATCTGAAGCAAAATGAAGCACAGAGGCACAGAAAAATAAAATTAAAAAAAAATAAATAGAGGAGTAATTCAGAAAAAAATGGGATGTTTTGTAAGGTGGCCCCATGTAAACCAAAATGCATTGCCAAGGGCAAGGCCACAATGCAGGGATGGGGAACACAGTAAAGGCAACTCCAGCCTAGATGGCAGCTCCTTGGAAAGGATGATGGTAGTGGTAGGGTTTTAAAAAGCACAGCCAGGCCAATGCTGCTGGAACTGAAGGGGTAAACAAACAACAACAAAAAAATCACATACCAAGAGAACGTAGAAATTTTGCTCAGTCTATGCAAGACCAATTTCAAGGAGAACATCATAATTTCTTCAAAAGCAGAGAAATATAGTTTAGTAGAGAAATATAGCTTACTGTAGGAAATGGGAAGCACAGCAAAAAAAAAACAACAACCAAACCATTGCTTTTATTTGAAAATAAAGATGCAAAAAACAGGGGGGTGGCCTATAGAGACAAAAGTCTGAGTTGAACCCCTTAAAGTTTCTGGAGAAGAGGGGATGTGGTTTTGTGTACCTCACAGCGGGTCATTCCTCCAGAAACCCCAGGTGCCCAGGCCCTCCTCCGAGGCTGGGGAAGCAACACACCCCACCGCGGCCGTGGCAGGCGGCTGGTGCCCTGCCCTGCCATCCCTCCCACCCAACACCCTGCCGGCAGGTCCTGCCCGCGCCCACGCTCCGTCACAAGTGACCCCCTCAAAGCAGGCTGCAGGAGCACCCCATGCACCCAGCAGCAGCATGCTTCCCGCTCCCCCATAGCCCAGCTTGTGCTGGGGAGGAGGAGACCTTTTTTTTTTTTTGGATGGAAACATTTTCTGCAAAAGGTCACATTACTGGAAGTGTTGCTATTTTTCAACCCACAAGCCCTTCCCTCCACTTCCCTATTGTTTTCCTTCCTATGGCCTTTTCCCCGCTCTCCCCCACAGGACCAGAGCTGGGATTCCTCACCGCAGGTCGCCAAGCCACAGCCAGAGATTTCAGGGAGAACACCACGCTCTCGCCTACAGATAACCATTCAAACCCGCTGAAACAACATGTTCCTAAGCCCTCCTTGGGAAGGGGCGATGCTTTCCTGTGTGGTGGGTACCACACTCAGCCCCTTCCCATTCCTGCCCACAGAGCATCCCTATGGCAACTGCTGCAAGCCCCTCGCACAGAAAAAAACCCTTCATCCGTTTTCCCCGCACGCGAGTGGGAGCTGACAGCTCGAAACCAGCCCTGCGGAGGCTATCTCATTTCACGGACTATCGCTTCAGAAACTTCTTGTCTCAGATGTGATCCTTTAAATTAGATCCAGGTTTGCCAGGATTTCAGTATTTCAGAGTGACAGAAGAATGTTTTGGATTCCTCCAGCACTGCTCAAGCTCAGGCAACCCCATAACAGCCCTGTATCTGTATGGTACCTGCCCCAGCAGCACACTGTATGGGGCAAGAGGCGCAATCCAAAACCATCATGTGTTCCAAGGACTGTGGGAAACAGGACGTGTACAAGAGTAAAGTTTCCATGCCAGCAAAAATCCCATTACTAGGTTGGATCTTTACAGAAACTGTGGAGAGAGATAATAAAAAAAATAAAAATAAAAGTCCTAATGTAAAATAGGTATTTAAGCTATTTAAGCAAACCATCTTCAAAAATATGATGCACCGTGGCTACCAAAAATGCATTTCAACCATCTGCATATTACTTCCTGAGCATTACTAATGTAATTACAGTGTGTTACGAAAGACACACAGTGATTATTCCTGGAATAGCAGCAATTTTATCAGGTGGCAAATCTAGGGGAACTCCACAGGCTGCCGCACCATTTCAACAGGGGCAGCAGCTTTCTAACACAAATTAGATCCACCTTTAAAACAAGCTGAAGCAGAATTGTACAACTCAGCTTGGTCTTACCCCACTGAATCAAACCTATAGCGATCACTCCAGCGTAAGGACGTCAACATATCTGACCATCAGCAATGCAAGGGATCCACATGGCAATGATGTCCAGGCAAGTGCTGGATACAGACACGTGCATAGCATTACTTGGAGCTCTCCTATTACTGTCCCCCTCCCCAAATTTACAGACAAATACCCCAGAGCTCCAAAACTCCCCAAAGATAATCTTGAGTATGATTTAATGCCACTTTTAGCCCCCAAGGCTCCAGGAGAGCTCGAAACAGTTAATCCTAGAGGATCAAACCCAGTGAGTCAGTAAACCAAACAGTGCAGCGGGCTCCGTGAATCACAAGCCTTTTAAACGCATTGACTATTTTTATGTCCGGCCGAAGACTTCTGAGCACCTGGCAATAACATCTCCTACCTTCTACCCATGTGGCCTAAAGGTCAGCATTACTAATACAGAGGTAGCAGTCACTCGCTCCCGCTTACCCGGTCTCCACATAAATCTGTTTATCTTCAATACAGCTCACTGAATTCGTCAACACTATTTAGGCTACACACAATTTTCCTTGAAATTCATGTCTGTTTTCCTACATGCACCTTTTATGATCCAAACACTGTGTTTCCTAAAAGCAGAAAATAAGAGCTTTCAACATGTTAAAAGAAATTCAATTTCAGCCAGAAGGAACACACTACGACTTGTGATCACTGCTACTTTTGGTTGTGTCTTGGGATAAATGACTCCTGCTTTACTCCCTAAATAAGGCCCTTAACTTGCACCGTGCTGGATAATGGTCCCGAGAAAACTTGACAAACCTCCCATTTCCCATCCAAAGGGACTCATCCCCCCCGAAATGCCCAATGTGCAGGCACGGGGCGCCAGCTGCAGAGTTCATGACCACAATTCCCATTCAGAGCCTCGGCGGAGGCTGCGTCATCCCCGACTCTTACTATTTCAGTCTCAAAAAAAACCCCCCTATTTGAAATGCCATGAGTTCCCCACAGAAGTGGCGAGTGCTTCTGACCTACAGAGCCCTCCCGAAAACAATAAAACCTTCTCTGCTTAATGAACACATCATCAAAACAAAAAAGCCTGTATTCTTATGAATATTTTATGGTGGACTAGAAAATTGCTTTTATAGGTTCTGCCTTGAGAACATATTAATACAATCAGATTCATGACGTTAGCAAAAGCACAAAGACTATATTCAGAGTTTTAATGAGAAATGCCAAACCCATGAATTAGAAGACAAGATCACAATTATGAATAATAAACTATCTCATGTTCTCCCTGCCTCTTCCTTCCCTGTAGGAACAGAAGGAGAAAACAGAAGGAATTTTTTTTTTTTTTTTAACCTAGGCATGTAGGGATTTTTTTTTTTTTTCCATGGTCAAGTTACCATTATTTTTATACCAAGTTAGAAGCACTCTGCTGGTTTTTCCCTCCCAAAATAAATAAAACATGGCTGTGCATCAAAGACTGCCTGTGTGTTGTACGTTAATTAAGAGCTAAAGCATTCTAGTCCCCATCGATTGCCGGCACAGAGCGGCCTCATGGGTGAGACTGTAAATTTGACATCTCGTAGCTTGCCCATAACACCGCTGAGTGGAAGTCATCTTAAATACATCTAGGTTGTTAAACACATTTGCTGTAAATAAACTGATAAGCTCAAACCTGAAAGCAAGGCCGCGTTTTCCACAAAACCTGTCTGACATTAAAACCATTTCACATAAATGCTGCAGATAAACACATTATCAGATTACTCATCTGCTGAGTTTCTTCCATGCTCCAAAACGGAAAATAACTTCTCTACAAGTACTGAGCATTTTGGATGGGATTAGGGGAAGGTGACACTACTTAAATATGTACATACATATTTAAATGAAGCTAACAGTAATAACTGTATTTTCCTCCCCTTCTCTGATACAGCATTTTCATGCAAGCCCTTAAAGGACTAAAATACAGAAGGATTCAGTCCTGAAAACACACTAAATGTATGTTCAAACAAAACTTCCATGGGAGACAAACATGAGGTATTTTAAATAAAGATTTAAATTAAAATCTTGTTTGAGCATAATTGAGATGAACTTTAAAAATATTTCTAAAACTATTTCTTTAAAAAAATCAAAAGCTGTTACCAGAAACTTTTTTTTTTTTTTTTTTTTTTTTTTTAAATTTAAGCAGCAAAGAAAACTGCCTACTTCACATTTTAAATACAACGTCACCTTCAAATGGAAAAATGCATGAAATGTTTTCCCCGAGATCTCCCTCCCTCCGGCACGGAGTGAGTCCCACTGAACTTGCACAGCTCCTTCCCAGCTGCCCTGCTCTTCAGTCGACAATTCCCTTCATCCTGAAGGCAGAAATCACATCAACCTCCCCCAGTCTGCCGCAAAATGCTAGGGATGAGCGCCTGGTCAAGGCTGGAGGAAGAAAAGCAGCACCCCACCGCCAGCCCCAATAGTATATAAAGTACGGACATACCACCACGTGCCTGCGACAGACCGAGCTTAGGAGCCAGAGTGAACAAAACCCCGATAAACAAGCATTTCAGCTCCTACAGTAACTCTATAGTCCCTGGTGCCTTTCCAAATCACTGCACACCAGGGAGGGGACGCTCCTCTGGATGGCTGCAGCTGAACCTCCCCAGCCAGCGCTTTCCAGAAACCATTGACTCAGCTTCTCCCCCCCCTCTTCCATCCTCTCTGGACTTGGGTTTTATTTCTAACTAATGAGTTCGCTTTCTAATTACTGGTGTGCAAGCATTGCCCTCCAGACAGATTCTGCCAATAGCAGCACGTCAGCCTTTGGGCATACACAAAAAAAATAAATACAAAAGCAAGACCCTGTGCTCAGCATCCCCAGGCTCTCGGCTGCTGCCAGCGGAGACAACCCCATCCCGCCCCGTTGAACCAGTGCCATCCCGGCACGGCATGAGTCGCGGGATGCCGAGCAAGCGTGTGCACGGACCTCCCCCCTAACCACTCTTTTCAGCTGCTTTCATCCCTGGGCAGAAGCAAAATATTGTGTATTTATTCCACCAACTTTATTTCCTGGAGGCTGCCCTTGCTGTCTGGCAACAGCTTTTGATTTTTAAAAAAATTCCTGTATTTTGCAAAGCCTTCAAGCACCAGGTCGTTGCCGGCAGAGACAACTTTGGCATGTCAGGAGCACGGCGCAGGCAGGCTTCAAAGCTGCAAAACACCGTTCCTAAAACCCACCACCCTCATTTTGCTTGAAATCAGCCTGGAAATGAGGCAAGGAGCAACTGCTTGCTTCAAGTGCAGCCGAGGGAGCATTTGCGGTGGTTTATCCTGGAAGAAAGACTTGTGTTATTTGAGCGTCACTAGATTATTGTGAACTGAGTCTCCCCCCTGCCGGGAACTGCCTGCTCTGCCCGCCCAGTGCCGGCAGCAGCGGGCAGCAGTGCCGGCATCCCCTCCACCAGCCGAGGCACTCTTTTCCAGCGGGGCTTCCACTTCCGAAAAATGTCAAAACTTGCTGAAACACTAAGAGACGGTGAGATCAGAGCTATTAATAGAAACAAGCTACTGCAGTATCTGACTGCAGTGCCAGGATAAAAGCAGCGCATTTTGTGCATAAAGCGGAATGAAGTGGACGAAGACATGGTGCAGCACGCTTGGAGCACCTGAGATTTAGTTGGTTTTAATCTACAGGATGCTAGATGTCCCAAATATAAGCAGAAATTAATAGCTGAGGGGGAAACACACACACACACACACGTTACCATCTATATTCAGCTTATTCTCTTGAAAATATTTCACCAGTCTGTACTAGAGGAGCCCCAAAACTTGCCCAGAACGCCATGCAGGCGGTGGGGGCAGGAAGTCTCGGTGCAGGAGCACCCAGGACATCAACATCTTCTGCGGCACACCACGAGCATTGTACAAGGGCAGGATGAAGGCACAGCCCCACCACGCCGCTCTGTGAATTTGTACCATGCCAGAGCAAAATAAAGGATGATGTGCAGAGCTGGGATGGTGGGAGACGCACTTCATTACCTCTGCTTTACTTAATTCTTACCTCTACTTTCCCAAAGGCAAGGACCAGGATCCCAGGTGGGTTTATTTTAGGTTAGAATTACACAACAAGCTTAAGCATCACATTGCAGCCAGTATGAAGGACAATGAGATGGATAAGTCAGACCACTATTTCAGCCTGACATCAGAAGGTGGTCCTCACCTACAGGGACAGGCCAGTCCTCTGCTCAAAACAGGTCTGTAACGAAAAGCAAGCTGCAGCGGCACTGGCGATGGAGCCATCCCTCAAAAGCAAGCAGGTCAGTACACCGCAGTCACGGGTATTTTTGCATAGCCTGCTATGGAGCTGCGTGGGTGAATGCAAACGCAGCCTGGATCCTTTCTCGGCACACAAGCTGGGAGTAAACAGCAACTGAGGTTTCCTACAAGCACCACACATGCTGCAGTTCAGCAAGGGCTGGAGCCATTCCCTGCTATGAGAATATTTCATGCAGCATGAATGGGAACCAAAATTAATCATTCCATCACCCATTGAAACACATCGTGAGGCACTGCACCACAGTCAACAGATGGAGCTTTAAATGTCACTCACTCATTCATTGCAAAGAAACTTTTTGCTGATTACTACTGAGACCTGAAGATATAATAAGGGTGCAGTGATTCTGGATTTCTATAACCAGCTTTTTTGATCCTAATACCTTCCCTGAAAAGATCTCATTAGCATTTATTAGAAAATGATGAGAGATCTACACACGAATTTTACTCATGACTATAAGAAAACCAAAACTTGAAGAGCAGCCCACTTACCCTGCTTTCTCCACCTTAGATTTAAAACATTAAAAGAAAGTCTCTTTACCTGAAGAAAAAAACCCCACCAAATTCCATCAACAACAGACAGAAAATAACATTTTGTAGTGTTGTCCTGCTCGCAGAATACATCAGAGTTTGGAAAAATACAAACTTTCATGGCTAAATATCTCGATCTCCCAGGCCACCTGGATTTCTGATGGTTCCGTCTAAAGTACTGTGAAAGAGATCAACACTCTTGACCAGGGGCTGCAGCACCACCCCGATCGCCTGAGCACCTTGAGCATTATGTCCTGCTACAGCAGGAAAGCAAACACTTCACAAATAAAACAGGCCACTGCCAAATACTCAACACATAATAAATAGGTCCTTAATGAGAAAGTGAAGAGTTCACATCACAGCGCCTGTGAGAAGGCCAGGAATAAAACCTTGATTGCACACATGTCTCCAACAGATGAGCCTGTGCCGGACAGAGGAGCTCCAAAGGGAGACACTCAAGATTCACTGACTCCTTTTCAATCATTATCCTACTCTGTCTTGTTGTTGTTTTAATCAACAACTTCTTTAACAGATGAGTGCCTTGGATGATGCCAGTGCTTTAACTGAAATTAAAGATAATAGAATCAAGAGAGTCAGCTTGGACTATTTCTCACTTTAGACTTCATAAAACAGTGGTAAGCCGTTCCTTGCACCATTTCGTTGCATGCTGGGGGTAGACAGCCAACATCCAGTTTCCACAGGAAAAAGCATCCAAATAAATTATAATAAACACCAGAAAACAAAACAAAAATATATGTCTCTCTCTATATCTATATCTCTCTTCTTAAAAGGCATTTCTAGGAATATAATTTCACCTGCCTCCTCTTTTCAAGTATTATCCTGTAACTGAACCTCTGATCTATCCATCTCGCTGTTGGTACAAGGAACTCCTCACTTTACCAGATACCCAAGACGAAAAGGCAGGTTGAATGAAGATCTGATATACTTCTGAAGAGATAAACCCCCATGGATTTCTCATATGCTGCTCTCTAATCTCACCATGAATTTCCTTCAAGGGAAAGTGATACTTTAGAAAAGAGAATTAAACATGGAGGAGATGGAGCAGGGGCCTGCAAGTCTCCTCCTGAGATTATACATGAAAAAATCCCTATGAGGAAAAAAAACCCCTATCTAGCTAGATAGGCATGGGTGAGTTTGAGGGATACGCTGCACAGCTGGGGTTACACAAACACCTGGACCTTCTTACAGGGTTCTCTCTAGAGCCAGCAAAGTGGTGACCTCTACATCGGCAAGAATAAAAGCCAGCAGACGAATCAGCAATGGAGCAGGAGTGCAGAGAGTTAAAGAGTGAACTTTCAGGAGGACAGCACTCATCATATCTCCTCCTCGCTCAGATGCATCAAGGAAGAACTGTTTTCCCATTATAACTCCTGTCAAAGCACAGTGGTGCCATTCACATAGACGGAGGGGATCCTGGGGCAGAGCGGGCAAGATGATGTGATGAGAACTGAAGTGAAGGTTCGTTTGCAAGCAGAGATGGTGCCAGCTGGTAAATAGCCAGGCCATTTGAAAAGGACTTGTGTGATAAAATCAGTTATGGCTATGAGGAAATGCTGTCAGCTTCCTAAAGACATCGAGAGGAGCTGGGAGATCAAAGTCACCTATCTGCTGCTGAGAAGGAAGGCTCTGCCAAAACCATACAGAGAACCCACGGCCAGACCCTGATCTCCCGCGTCTGCGGTGTCCTACCAGCTTGAGAGGCGAAGGAAGGGAATTGTTATCATTAAAAAGAGAAAAAGCAGCAGCACAAATGTTGCCGAAGGCAGGTCTGGGCACCACCAAGTAAAACCACACAGCAGAACAGAGGCAACGCAGCAGTCTCTGGGATCAGCAGCTGGTGCCTCCATGAGAACGGGGGCTTTAACAAACAGCTCAAGATCTAACGTACAATTTATTTAGAAGTTAAGCCATGGTATGTTAACTCTCTAAGATCAAAAGAGAACATGAAATGAAATTCTTAGGAATTACCTGTTCTACAGTATATGCTATAATTTTACTAAGACAGCATATTCTGGTCATTTTAAACAACAAATGAATGAATGGTTATTAGTAACAGGCTAGTCAACTCATTTCTGCCACCAGTCAATAAATAGCTAACTGTAATAGGGAAGGGTTCAACAGCTCTCAAAAAATCTCATGGGTTGCTCAAAAGCTGCAGTGTTTTCAGCTGTCTATTAGAAACCCAGACCCTGGTCCAAGAAGGGACGCATACGTTCAAATGGGCAAGTAGCCCACAGCTTTCTGTATCCCCCTCTCTCAGAGCTTTTGCTTTCAAATAATGCATATACTCAGGTATCAGAGCTGCATGGGGAACCAGGTTGTTACTTGTTACCCATTCAAATTATTAAGATGCACAGGAAAAAAAAAAACATGCTATTTTAAGAGAATGTTAAACACAAGTAGCTTTCTAGAGAAACTCAAATAACCTCAAAATACTCAGATTCCACAACATCACAGAGAAATTACACTGAGGCACTTTCTCATTTCTGCAAAATGCGCAGGTGTTGCCTTTCTATTCTTCAACGCAAACTCTATGAAACACACGCCTGAGTTAAGATTTCTATTAAAAAAAACCTTTCCCTTTTCTTTTTTTTCAAGCTGCAAAGTGAAGATACTTAAACATAGCAGGCTGATAAAGGATAATTACAAAGCCCTTTTCTTAAGGAAGCCCATCGGTGTGAGTGTGGGCTAACAAGAAGAATCAGCCTTTCCGCTGCTAGCATCGAAATCCGAAAGGATGATGGCAGATTTTCCCTGCATCCCCCATCCTAGTAGTACTCCACGCACGATAAGGGTTCCCAGTGCCACAGTGATGACTCTCACTCAAACCCAGCCTTTTCTTGGCATTTATGCACAAACCACTGACATCAGCACGGCCTTTTAAACACAGAACAAAACCTCAGCGCTCATTCTGCTGAAAATATCCCAGCCTGCGAAGACAAGAACATCATTTTCTTTTATCAGTACTGGGCAGGCACTGCTTCCTACACACATGAAGAGCCAGAGTGACATAGGGATGAGTTTTAACAGAACAGATCAACAGCGATGCAATAGTTAAGACCCACATTTAACTATAAGAGTTTTCCATATTTTCACAAGGAATAAAAATTTTATAAACCCTGTTTTAAACTTGCCTTTTTAAGTAAAAAACAGTGTAGCAAGAAACATCTCTATGAACGAACACATTCTTTTAAACTGACAATTAAATTTTGTTTCTACAAGCTTCTAGAATTAAAGTTCTAATTTTTTTTATTAAAGGATATAAGTTGGTCAGCTGCCTGCTGGGTCACAAACCACCTGTTGAGCAGCATTTCAGAAGGCAGTAAGAGGACTGCCATCACTGCCTGCCCATCCAATGCATGCAAGTCTTTGCGCAACCAGTTGCAATTAAAAGGTCCCTGACATTGAGAACAACATTTGAATTTAGAAAAACATTGCTTATATAAATGGTAGGTCAAGCACTTAAAATAGCCATCTCCCACTTCCCTAACAACAACCAAAGGTGGAACATAAGATGGCTATTTCCCTCCTCCCCAAAGACTGTCCCTTTAGCCAGAGTAAGGAGCACTGCTACCAAACACTAATGTGTAAAAACAAGGAAAAATTAAATGTGTGCCTTCTAAGGCTCACAATAATATTTTGCCTAGAAAACGAGTACTTTGTCCCCTCTCTGCATCCTTATTATATGGGATGACCTAACCCCTACTGAAGAGCAATGACCATGACACTCCTGTGCCCCTCCAAGGCCCTGTAGAAAAGATGGAAGAGAAGAACAGTGTTCCCCCACTCCAATGTGTACTGCCAAAGAAACAGCACAGCCTTTTCCAAAGAAAGGTGGATGAATGAGGATGAACACCCACATGAGTTCCCGTTTCCCCTCCTATTGCTTTCATCGTACTTCCTACACCTTCTCTGTGGCATCCATCACTTTCAAAAGCCTTTGTAGCGTGTATAGAAAAGTAGAAGACAGGCATCAGTTGGGCACACTAGTTAGACTCACCTTTATTTTGAGCCCGCAATTGGAAACTACCCAACTGAGCAGCATCCAAGCTGAAGACAAATAATTCACAACTATATAAAATTGGGCTTACGTTACATCTACACTACATCTACTACAAACAAAGCTAGAGGTGAACAAGTCCTCCCTCGCTGCTCTGATGAATTCTGGTTTCTGTTGCTTAAAAATGCAAGTCAGTCCTTTAGTGTCAAACTCCATTTAATTGTAGTTCATGCAAAAATGGTGTTTTTACTAAAAGAAACATGGTCTTGATATAATTAACTACGAACGTCATCATAGCTAAACTTGGGTTCTGTCAAAACACTTCCACAAAGAGTTGTTTTTCTTCTGTGGAACGTAAGAAAGGTCAGGAAGTTTTCTCACCATGTTCATCTAGGTAAGTTGCTTCCTTAAAACAAACCTTTAATATTAAAGCATCTCCTTTACTGCCTGTTGCCATTTGGAGAATAGAATGCCCCACTGCTTGGAGATGGGGATTTCGGCACGAGCTCCTGCACAGCACCCAGCCTGACCCCAGGGCCATGGGGGAGTGCGTATGCCAGCTAACATAAAACCTAAATCATGGCATGCAGCTGAAGAACTTCAGAAGTGGTAAAACCAAAGAGAATAAAGAGCAGCACAGTCTCAGTGAATTAAATACTCTAATTTATGACATTTTAAGAGTGGTATCTAGCGTAAGTCAGGCTGATCAAACCACAGGGCAGTCATCAATGAGTTTAGGAAGCTGTAGCTGATCTTGACCAGAGCATGCAGAGCACAGACTCTTGCCCAGGGACCTCCCGTTGTGGGCCAGCATTGCTCGTGGGCCCTACACTGTATTAGCTTTTCAGCTCCACATCAGAAGACCAGCAAGCAGATGGCTTATTTCTGTTGGGCAACTACTTCAGAATGTGAAACCTGGACCTAACTGCAGGGTTTCCGGATTGTGGCAAATTAAATGATGCCTACCTACTTATGTGGTAGGCTACAACTCTGTTCCAGTTACATTCAGACAACCAACTTCTCTGCCTAAGGCAAGAAGCCCAAAGGTGAGCAACTTAAAATATATATAAGGATGGAGATCCTATATGTATCCTTACCTAAAATAAAATAATGATGACTGACTTTTCAGAGCACTTGAAAAAGATAACAGACTTTGGAAAGAACCTGAAGAGGGTTCACTGATTCAGCTGACCGAGGCTTAAAAGGACACTTGGTTATGAAGGGGAAATATGGACAAAAGGCATTCAGAAAACTAGAAGAAAAAGATTAAAAGGACATCCAGGAAAGCAACTGAGGAACAACTACAGGAGGTAAGCTGAAGAGGAAGGCTTTTAAAAGGAAGTTTATGAAGGTTAAAGCTGATTTAGCCATAACTAGAGACAAGTAGATATAGAAATGATTTGCCTATCACTGCCCTGAAACAGTACACACCCTTGTTATTATTAAGAAATGAGGCTACAAATGAATGTCAGCGGGACACTCATTTTTGCATTACGGTTGCTTCCAGAAGCCCCATGCTGGGCTCCCACATTTGTGCTAGACACCAAGATGCATGGCTGGAGCCAGCAACAGCCCTGAAACACTTCTCAGCTGATGACAAAAGGCTTCAGGGAGGAGGAAGAGACTGACCATGAGGCAGAACTTGAAATGATGTCTCCCTTCACATCCCCTTTTATCTTAAAGGTCTGGAGAACTCCCCCTCCATCTGCCACCATTTGAAAAAAGAAAATTCAGGGTGGCAGAAGAGGGAAGGGTGAGCACAAAAGTACCAGCCTGAAGCAGGAGGCAAAGGGCACATAAGCAAGACTGGTAGAGGAAAGCCAGTGCAACACAGTGACTTTGTGGATATGGCAAGTCTTTCCCAGCAAGTTCAACCTGTGGTATGACCAGTGCTAAACACAACCTGGGTAAATCCCAAATCAGCAGCAGGAATTTTACCAGCTGCCAGACATTTTCTGGCTGACTTCTCCCACTATATTAAACAAAACCATCAGTGGTTAGAATTGTGCCTTGCCAGAGTGTGGTGTTGGCATGACAGCACCCCACATTTGGATTTAAGAAATGGTGAAGGTAGGTCTTCTGCATGCATTCTCAAATTTAGCACCTTTATTGGTAAAGACTGTGAACAGCAACACATCGGGAAAATTAATGGAAGGCCATCTCTCTTCAGATTAGGGAACGCACAAAAGGCCATAGGGATGATGTGGCTCCTTAAGGTCTGTCTTCAGACCCTGTATATCTTTTTATAGCACTCTACAATAACTGAAACAAAAATGGGACATTCGGTTCTTGCATTCACTTCAAACATGCCTACACAAAAAATTGTTTCAAAGAAGATATCTAAAGCTAAACAGATAATCACTACTAAACCCACAACCTTTTTTTGGCAAAATTCTTGTTTGATACCAATACATAATTTATCCCTTCTCCATCAAGTAAATCACATTTTACATGAATCATAGAATCATAGAATGTTTTGGGTTGGAAGGGACCCCTAGAGGTCATCTAGTCCAACCGCCCTGCAGTGAGCAGGGACACCGCTAACTAGATCAGGCTGCCCAGAGCCCCATCCAACCTGGCCTTGAATGCTTCCAGGGATGGGGGCTCCACTACCTCTCTGGGCAACCTGTTCCAGTGTTTCAC
>NW_009259029.1:647476-654797 GCF_000687185.1 Egretta garzetta | reverse complement strand
TCCCTCTCGGCAGGGCTGCTCTCGATCCTTTCTTCCCCCAGCCTGTTTTGATACTGGGGGTTACCCTAACCCAGGTGCAGGACCTTGCACTTGGCCTTGTTGAATCCTCATGAGGTTCACACAGGCCCACCTCTCCAGCTTGTCCAGGTCTCTCTGGATGACATCCCGTCCTTCTGGCGTGTCAACCGCACCACTCAGCTTGGTGTCATCCGCAAACTTGCTGAGGGTGCACTCGATCTCGCTGTCTAAGTCATTGATGAATAGTATTTTATTTTTAGGCCACTTTAATGGAAGTACTGTATGTTCTACAGCTTCATCCCTCAAGTCTATGAATCCATTCTTAACCAAAGTTTTTCAAAAAATGTTAGAAAACCATTTGCATAAAATCACTTCTCGTAATTTTTCTTTTGAGCAACATAAAGTTGCAAAAAAATTGCTGCTGCTGAAGAGGCAAACAGCACCTCTGCAAGTTGCACAAGTCCTTGCTGAGCTCTAGGGTCACTGTACCTATCGCCTTTGTAGTGCCATTCTGTTTTAAAGCTACCAATGCCGTAGGTTTTGTTTCTAAAACACATCAAGTTTTGGGAAACATTGTCAGGAACAACTTCTCTCATTTAGAGTAAATATTTTATAAAATTACTTCTCCTTAATGTGTAGTTGACTTAATGTGTTAAGTCATTTAAAGAATTCTGAACTTAACGTGCTTTTTTTCTTACAGAGCACAGAATTTATCCAATAAAATGTATACCCAAAAGATTACAGAAACAAGTCATCCTTGCAAGGAAAGCCAGACCATTTGAAATATTCATAAAACACAACAGCATGTGTGAAAACAAACTGCTTAGCTCTCTTTAGAGTATCATCCTCTGAGAAAGCAATTCTTGCTCATAAACCCTAAAAATAGAGAGAGGGCATAAAGGGAATTTTACTTCTAAATAGCACTGATAAAAACTTACGGTTCCAGTAACTGGTTTCTAATGTGTTTTGAAGAACTGGAACAACCGCAGAGAAAAGACCGCAGTGGATGGAATATACCACCGTGAAGGATGTCAGCTGGATGAGTCCACCAAAACTGCAAAGCCACTGGCTTAGAACACGTAAGCACCAGCTTATAGGAAATACCAGGTGCTTGTGGGCTCAAAGGCTGCAGTAAAAGGCCTCTCTTTCAGCTGTGAGAAACAAGTTTAACTAAGACCAAGCTAATTGCCAAGATGATTAAGGGCAACACAAACTACCAAGAGAAGTGGCAGATCTTCCCCCTCTCAGTTTTCAACTCTGTCTTACCAGATGACAATCTTTAGCAAAACACAAGGTTTTGACCTAAATGTTTCTGGGTGGCATTTAACTTAAAATATAGTGGAAAGCCAGGTGAGGTGATCTAATGGCATTTTGTGAGAGACTGCTTGCGTATATTTGTAGCTGCCAGATGAATCCCAGACCACGCGTCTCCTGACATGCCAGAAGCCCATGCCTGGAGGCCACACAAAGCTCTTGTGGCCCACAGGATGCAAAGCCTACAAAAGCCCCTCTGCTCTCTCAGCTGATCAGCTGAAGGAGCCAACCCAAAGAACAACTCTTAACATTTCCAAAATGCCATTGTTATGACTTTTTGGTATACAGAAACTTCTAGAAAGAGACTGCTTTCTGTGTTTGCCCGTATGTCAGACCACCCATCTTAACTATGAAGACAACAAGCAGAACTTACAGTACTTTAAATCCTGCATCAGTGTTTCCATACTGAAATAAAGCTATCTTAAATCACTACAGTCTAATCCTGTCATGATTTAGCCTGCTTTAATTTGCATGTTTCCACTTCACAGCCGATTTACCTCAAGTTTGCTTCCCTCAAGGTAGTGGGCTTTCACTGCAGAGCCCCACTTTGGTGGGTACCATGAGACAGCACCAGCTCCTCTCCTCCCAGCCCTGCAAAGAGCCTGGAAGATTTCATTGCTTGTGCACAAGGCACTTGGAGGTTCAGAAGAGACGCTTAAAAATGGGGGAGGGAAGAAGCTGACGAAGATGTCATTCCCTCATGTCTTCAATGGCTGGGGGAGGCTGGGGAGCCCCTGCCACATGTGCCCCAACTCGTACTGGGATAACTGGCCAGGGCTTTGAGCAGGATGCCAAAATGATCCAGGTTAAGCACATTCCTGCCAGCATGGAGAAGCTGTGTTACTGGTGTAGCCAGAAAGACAGACGTAGTTTGCAAGAGGAGGCTACAAAACTAACTTACATCCAAACCTGTAAGGATGCATACATAAAGGGACTATTACAAAGCCCACTATTTGCAGATCACAAGAGTAGCACATTATTTAGAAAGGAAGTTGTTAGGCTCTATTTCCAGACAAAAAGAATGTAAACAGTACAAACTAGTGCTGTTTTCTGCAAGACACTGAGGTCTTCTGACCAACAGAGGCGATTTTGGAAGGTCTGCTGTAATAACTTCACTTACATATAAAACAGAACTAGATAAACCTGATCAAACAAAGCTATGGGGAAGAAGAAACACTAGGCCGAAATACCTTAAAGTCAGTTTGATCACCAGTGTGTATTTAGAGGTAGCAACATTCATTCTTTGCCTTACTCAAACTTTGACTTCGTTATACAATCATCACTTTGTCAGAAATGCCATCTCAGTATTTTTAGGTGACAGTACATTTGTTTGTACTGTACATTTCTGGTGAGAAACTTGTTATATTTTATAGGTCACTCAGTTTTACCATCTGCCTTGATTTATGCTTAAGGAAGACGTTGTTCCTGAAATCCCTAGTGTCATACACAATTGTGAAGATGTCGTAACCAGCAGCAGTTTGATTTTGTGTCATCCCAGTGTAAATACTCATGGTTAATGGAAAAAGGTACCATCAAAAGCTTGCACAAGAGCTGTACAAAGGCACGGCGTGGTGTCTGTCCTTCATTCCCCTCACTGGGTCAGGGTATGATTACTAATTCCCCTGGTAAGGCTGACATGGGACCACCTGAAGGTGAGGGTCAGCGTTGGGGACGGTCAATGCTCAATGGGGAGCACCCCAGGGAGATGCCTGTCCACCACCACCACCTCCTGCAGCAGGTAGTGACCTGCATGTGACCGCTACCGTACCCATCCCTAGAGAGGCTCATGAGTGGGGACACAGGCAGATTATCCCTGGATTAAAATGAAATTACAAATTTAATGTTTCTTCCCCAGAAAATACTTTCAAGGTTTGCACACCCTCAACCTTTCACAGGAAACATCCTGCATCATTTTTTTCATTAACAGTGCTCAAAACTTCAATAAAGACAGCTTTTAAAGCTTAGCATCATGGTGTTCTGAAAATATTAGTCCTGGGATACCAACGCAGCTCACCCAAAACTCAACACTTCTGCATACAGACATAGGCAGCAACGCAGAAGAGCAGTGACATGCACCATCCTCTGCTTCCACAGAGAGGGTACAGAGATAGATTTCAACAAAGCCTACATAATAGTTTGGCAATGCCCTACAGTGACTTAAAAAAAAAAAGTAAAAATAAAGTTTATTTTTTAAAAATATATTGAAAGACTTTTTTTAGAAGATTCCCACTATACAGATCTATTACCTGTATTCACTTCCAGTTATATTAGTCTGCTTCCCCCAATCTTTAAAACAATAACTGAAGGTACCTTTACGTTAGTGTAAGTCAGTCTTCTACAGGCAGCTGCACGTGTTTATTGCTTTAAGTCAGTTTGTAATCAGAACATGAGTATCAGAGCAGAACGCCTGTGCAGTCATGTGCCAGCACGAAACTAAACCTGTGGTGGGAGAGATCCTTCACTGCAAGACTTTTCCTCTCTTCGTGAGCCCATCTCAGATGCTTGAAAAAGCTTTTCCAGCCATACTGACAAGAGACAAAAATACGGCAATACAACTAGCTGGTCCATGGGAAGGAAAACACAAAATTACTCAGTAAGGTCTTGGAATTTTATAGCTGATTTGTCCTTGTTTTGACCATAGTCTCCCAAGTGATGCCAGCAGCAAACCCATCTGGTGCGTGTAAGACTAAATATCTGCTGCTTGTGAAAATGGATGGCTTAAAATTAGCATGCGCGTTAAGATCTGGTTTGCAAAATCTTAAAAGGACAAAAAAGTTCAGTTTAATTCAAAATCCTTTGCTCCTCCAAGACTGCTTTACCAAGGAAGTCTAAATCTGTTTATAGCTAAAGAAAAAAGGGAAGGTACTGAAAATCAGAAGCTCCCAGCTGCTTGAATTTGCTTTAACAATAACCCAGTTTATCTCATTTGTGGGAGGCAAACAGCTTCCTGACCGCAACTCTTCCAGATGCTCGTTACCTGAGGAAGATAGATAATGTGGACACTCGTGATGTTACAGCTCTCCTTTGCTCAACAGGATAGACAGTGGTAGGTAATGAGGCAGAAACCCACAACTATAACCATATTATAGATGGTGTTGAAGCCATTAGCTAGGTGGCACATTTAAGAAGGGTTTAACCTTCATCATCTATGTTGCAGTTAGAAATGTCCTCAATACACGCAGACAGCTATATTCATTAAGAGATGCACAGCTTAGTCTTTTGGATGTAAAGTACTATTTAGGTATAAAATAGCAGTTAATATTATAATTCAAAGTTGTAAAATAATACCGTGCATTATATAATGGCTACTTAGAAGATGGAATTTTCATCATATGCAAGAACTTATTTTCTGGGATAAAGACTAAAGTGTATTTTAAACTGCACACCAACTTAATATCTATCATGCTCTAGGATGGTCTGAAAACCCAATTAAAACTGCTTTAAAAGGAATAGAATTTTTCTTAATATTATGGCGATTTTTACATCACATGGAATTCTTATTTGTCTGTCACCTTGTGCACCTCTTTCAAAAGTGATTTTTCTGTTGTGCAACAGAACTTTGGTGTAGCTCCTGCACCCTATCATGACCAACATCAGTAATTTCATTAACACATTTACACATAGCCAAATCTCTACAATTAAGCACAAATTCTTAAAAAAAAAAAATAAAATTTGAAAAAGCATCAAGGAAAAGCATAGATTGATAAGCCTAGGAGAAATACTGCAAAAAAAGCTATTGCTTGGCAGAGACATATGAGTATTTAACAAGCTTCAGGAATTTGGTGGGGTTCAATGATGTATAGAGACAGGTTGCCAACTAACCACATTTTCTGCTTCTCTCTTGGCATGGCACTGCAGCAAGCCTTTTCCAACACAGCAAATAGCATCAAAACTTCAAAGCTCCCCCCTCTGTGCAGAAGAACACAATTTGTGGTGAAACTGGGTTCTTGTAAAGAGAAAACAGAGGTTATCCAGCAAATGTTTCTTCCCCTTAAATAGGAGTAAATCACACTTTTTGACCCTGAAAATATGCAACTGGCATCTGTAAGCGAATGCTTGGGGAAGGGGGGAAATGATGTCTTTAGCAAAGTTCCCCTGAAATCCCCCCCTTCAGATTAAGGCAGAGGACCACCTTTGTCTGCCTGTACCTGCCTGAAATGGTTTTCAAGGCTGTTGTCAGCAACCTGAGGGCACCGATGGAGAACAAAATCAAGTACAACGTGAAGAGGCAACACAAACACTTGCACAGCAGATACTCAGTACCCAGACAGCTGCAAAGAACTTAAGAGGCTTCAGTGAAGAGGGTTGTCTTATATACAATATTTTGAAAACTGGTGCAGAAAGTTTTTCAGGAAGGTGAACTGAACTGCAGGATGTTCTTGCAATAGCTACAAAACGTCGTACTTGGGCTGCGCACACAAATGCAAAGCAGCCACAAGTGCAGAGGCCAAGCGAGACCCTCTTCAAGTGAGAACTTGGTAAAAGCCAGGTGGGAATGATAGTCCAAGATGACTCTTGGCACATGGAGTTTGAAGGCTTCAGTTAACACTTTGAATGGAAAGCAAGCAACACAGCTGAGACAGCTCTTCTCCTGGGGCACAAAAGGAGAGGAGGTGGTGGCAATGTCAGCTTTGCACCCAGCCTTGGCATGCGAGCCAGCAAAGGGAAACTGGGCTCCCAGTTCAGGCTCCCTTCACCGCTCCCTTGCCTCCGCAAGAGCATCAGGTCTGCAGAAGGCTGCAGAGGCAAGAGGTGGCACATCTCAAGGAAGCCTGTGATCTTCCAACTGATGATCAGTCCAGGCAAGCATTTCACAGCTTCGCTGCCATCTGTGGGAGCAGCACTTGCTGGGAAGCAGGTCAAGATGTTGCCCTCGTACCGCTTTGTGCCCCTTTCCAAGCAGCCCTAAATGTTGCTGCTATAAAAAGAAGTGCAAAGATGGTACAAGAAAAGGATATAGCACAAGGAGTAAAAAAAAAAGCCAGAAACAGGAACCCATTCAGCACCCAATCTCAGCAAATTTTACGCATCGTACAAGGTGCTAATCACAATGCTGTAATTAAAGGTGGAGCTGAGTCATGGATCGCCAAGCCAACGTTCACCGAGATGCTCTGGGAAGGCAGAACAGCATCCGCAGACCTGCAATACATGGTCTCACAGCAGAAGACTTTTCTTAAGATCTAACTTTTTCTTGATAGTAAATATTGCCTTATTTTCTTTTTCGTACTGAATGGTGGGTCTCCCCACTACCTAGCTTCAGGAGTGAATAGTTAAAAGCGGAGTGGATTAATCCATGTGTTCCCAAATCAAGATAAACTGGTAATTTTTGTGGCAGTTCCCCTAATTCCCTGTTACACTGAACAAGGCAAAATGACCATGGCTCTTGCTCTGCCTCAGAATGAGAGAAACCCAATTACAGATACCATACATATTTGGCTTCACATGAAACTAGATGAAGTTTCTTGGCTGCTTATTCAGGATACTTGATATTTGTGTCAACATCGCCAATGTCTTTCCTGCTATTTTATTTCCACCTCTTATCAGTGTCTGGGCACTGCTGTATCATGTATCAAGGCTAATGTAAAGCAATAGTCTAAACAGAAGTTAAAACTTTTCCTATGCTGTCATTCTAGAAAGGAAATTCTAGAGAATTTCATTCTCTGCAATTTTAAGTATTACTTTACTTTTTTTTCACTACTAATTTTTCATTTTAACTACATCTTGCCCTCCCTTAAAAAACCCAAACACATCATTGGAAAGAAAATGCTTAAAATGGATAAATCCTTATGCTTCTCCCACAGTGCAGCTGAAAGTCTCTACAGCTGAGTGTTTCCTACGTCAAATCAAAACCACACAGCCAGTGGTGTTGCAAACCACAACCATTTTCACAGAGAACACAGGAGAGATTCAGACCAGCCTCTGCACAGGAAGGTGTTGGAGACCAAGGTCTCGCCCACCCTTTCTGCCCCCAAACAGACACATAATGTCC
>NW_009259029.1:644313-647399 GCF_000687185.1 Egretta garzetta | reverse complement strand
ACCTTCTAGCATACTACTTGGTTGAGTAGTGCTTCAAGAGAAAAACTGTCAAGCGAGTCATTCAAGCACAGAACAGGAAAAGGGATTTATTTCAGGTGGGTTTTTTTCCCCCCCCCCATTCATTCTAATCACACTAACTCATAACATCTATAAAAATAAAAAGACAAAACAGCTCAACAATATGTCCGCATGGAGCTATCACACAGCTTCCCAAGAGCTCCAATGCGCCAACCAGACCGATTACCATCATCTTCCATTTACAGTTTTTAATTATACCGTGACAATACTGTTGAGATAAAAAGATGCATAATCAAGAGACCACAGTCCCCAGAGAAGGAAAAAGTTCCCTTCGCCCACCACAGCACACACCAACACCCTTGTGCTACAGCCTGGACCAGGCTGATGTTGGTGTGCAGTCACCGTGGTCCTCAAGGTCCCAAAAGGGAGTATTTATTTATTTATTTACTTATAGTATCATTAGGTAAGATAGACCTCAACTAGTAGCCAAGTAAAGTTTAGTTGTTCCAAGTGCTCCACCCAGCCCAAGAAGTTTTGGGGGCATCACCACTGAGGGTCAGCAACTTGGTTGTTGAACACCAATGATCACCTGGACCTTTACCCATCTGAAACAGCTTATGAGGAACAGAGCAGCCACAAAACAAGCTTTTCTCGCTAATCAAAGCACTTCTTAGGTTTTTTCCCCAATGTTTAAGATATCCTTCTGTGTGTTTAACATGATTTGTAGTGCACTAATGATATGTAAGCTTTTTTATTACTATTACCACCAACGCAATAAAAATGATGGTGAACTGGTAGCACATTTGAAACGTACCCTGCCCCTAGACAGCTCATATTTACCTTGGAAGAAACTAGCGCTCACATACCAGCAGTCCTGCATTTTGTTTGTGTGGAAAGACACTTGTATCAGCATTGGTTAAGGTGCTATTAACTTTCCGCAAATTTGCTTTACTTTCTCAAGTAAACAAGTTCTCTGTCAAACGACTCGGAACTGGGAAGAGAGAGATGGTACAGCTTTGATTGCCACTGAAACACTCGTCTGTTAAAATATGTTGCATACTAGCATTGTCAATTAGTCGTTTTATAGGATGCTCTCACGCGATTAGGATTGGTAAATGCAAAATACATTAAAAGCCACAATATTCCCTGAGGTGTGTTCACAGCAAAGATTAAAGCTAGTCCACTGCATTTCCATTTCAGAGGGACCCAGTGTAACTCTCTCCCATGGGCTCTTGTCCCCCAAACTCAATGTCCATCCAGAGGGAGGATGATGGTGAGCAGAGCAGCAGAGGTTGGGTCATGAGAAGGAGGGTCAGGAGAGGTGACCACTGACAGTCAGGTTACCCCCAAACCCACCCAAAATGAAACTTCTTCCCAAATCCCAGCAGATTTAGTAAGATTTCACCATCCTCTTTCTTTTTAATTGGGGCAGCAGTGCAACATCTTCAATCCTACTACCAACATGCTTTTTTCTGTTAGCCAAAACCAATCATAACAGATGCATGTCGTCCCCCCAACACAACTTCAGACGTTACCACCACATTGTGGAGATGACCATCAGTCACAGTGACCTGACCTTCTCCCACACAGTGCCCTGGAGTACAGACATTAGAAGAAATGTAAGGAAGGAATAATTTGGGAACTGAAGTATTTTTGCAGCAAACTGCCCCCACCCAAAGCACCATTAGCAATGCTGCCGGCAGTCACAGTTCACACTTCATGCTGCACCAAAAAAAAGTTCAAGCAGCGAAAGTGAAAACTTCCTATTCAACCTAAACATGCAGTTGCCATTGCTGATCCCATGAGTATGTCTTTATGTAATTAAAAGTCTCCAAGGCAACACAGGCACACCACAAAGTGAAGCTCCCCACCAGATGTTCCAGCAAGCCACAGTGACCAAGTGGTCACCAGGCCTTAAGGTACACAAGCTATGGGAGAAGCCCTCTCCTGATTTCCACAGCACTCTTCAGGAGAAAATACATTACTAGTGAGGGAGCAGGTAATTCTTAGTTTAAACGCAATTACACTTAAGTACCTAAAGAGAAACAAAGCATTCTAGCTCCAGTCCTTAGGATCTGCTCTCCAGATCAGCTGCAGGTGGAAATTGCTCACCTTTGTTATTCTGTCACAACAGAGCAGCTTCAAGCCAAAGTACTTTTTTCCCCCCACTTATGAGTCTAAAGTGCAAGAAGCATGCAATAAGTACAGTAACTGTTTTTCCCTATACAATGCTGACTGTTCCAGAGGACTGCATGAAAAGGCCCCTGTCATGAAAGGTTAGTTACAGTAATTCACACTCCATTATAGTTTAGACATATCATAACCCACCCCATTTTTTTCTGTAATATCACCTGGAACCAGTTTTGGGGCTCTGCCACTCCTCTAGCTTGGGCCAAAGTGGAAAATCATCTTTATCATGTATTGTCCGCTTCATACAAGACATAATTCTCCTGCTTCTCTTGGTTTGTGTTTGAACCAAGATGCATCTGATCCAGCCCTGACTCAGTCCTCTTCCCCTCCAGCCTTGCCTTCTGGCTTCTTCACAGAGTTAGCTTATAACCCTCCCAGTTCCTATGGGCTTTTAACTCCTGAGGCTGAAAACACAGCTAAGGTAGAGGGCATGGATCTAGATTTTGTTTAGCACTGCTTCATGACATGATAGTCCCTGTTATGGGGATTTAAACATAATGTGCAAGAAATTTTATTTTTTCTATCTGTAGAAAAATAACATCTATGTGGCTTTGGGATGCGGGGGAATTTTTTGCTAATGCTCCACTTGTAGTTTGCCACCAGGGAAAACTGGCCACTTTCTAGACCCTATAGACTATTAGAAGTGGGAAAGGCAGAAGAAGAGCCATTCTTTGTGGAACATCACAGCTGGCTTTAAAATCCAAAAAATGAGTTTGGAGGTTAAATTCCCTCATATACACACTTCCAGTGGAGTGAAACCTTAACACCATGATGTGTTTGAGTTTCAGGGACAGAGCTGGGTGTTCCTCCCCAGCTCCGCACCCCTGGCTCCTGCTTGGGAATGCCCCGTGGCTGCCACTGTGCAGCATGGCCAGTCC
>NW_009259029.1:642545-643925 GCF_000687185.1 Egretta garzetta | reverse complement strand
GAGATAGGTTTTATCAACAGAACGTTACTGCTTGGTTAAGCAAAATCCTTCATCATCTAACCCAGGCTGAGACAGATGGGGCAGGTCTAATACCGTCTCAAGGAACTTCAAATGAAAAGCACATCAGCTCTTGGGTTTACTGTCAGAAAAGCAAGAATTAGTTTTGCTCGCTTTTCCCTCTCCATGCATCACAAAACACCTTCACAAACCTATTGCTGATCCCGAGACCTCAAATGACTACCTATCACTAACAAAACACAAACAGAAAAACCCACTGCTCATCAGAGAACAATTTCAGAAATGGAAGAATAAAGCCCCACCTGCTGGCTGGCCAGATCTGTATCTTGGGCATTGGAGTCTCAACACTCTCCGGGCAAATGCCTTCAACTCTGTCTGACACTTAGAGGTTAGCAGAAGCAATAATTTGTTCACTGTGATACCAGACCTGGTGAGACAAAGTTGTGTTATGTGATGACATTATACTGTCTCCTCCTAAAAAAAAAAAGAGATCTCTGCTCGGAACAAGACGAAAGCACTACCTCACTTCCACGCTCCTGCGTCCTGAAAGCCCTGCAATACCAGCATGACATTTGAAAGGGTTCTGCTCTGCCCTCATCTTCTTTCCTCCCAGTAAACAATACCTTGCAAATTAAAAAGGGGCCATAATGATACCTGTGCTAACGATTTCGCATCTAAATTTCCGCGGGTCTCTATTACAATTCAGTCATTCTTCTCTGTATTCCTAAGGAGTGCAAGAAAAGCACCACTTTAAAAATTATGAGCTTTAAAAATTATGACAATAGCACACAATATAGAATAAAAAACAGTGCCTTCACTTCCAGCTCTCGTGGCTTAACAAGGTCAAAAGGGAACACGAACATCATTCATGACCGGAATGTTTTCTTTGCAACTGCACAACAAAATAAAAAAAAAAAAAATCTCAAATATTTATCTTACAAATATCAATACAGAGAGCAAAGGATGATCAACTTGTACGCTTGGCTTTCATGTGTTTCCTTGAAAAGCCTCAAGTGCACTGAAGAGCAGCATGCACGAGGGACGTCTGCTCTTCTAATTTCCAATGCCCAAGACTAAGCTCTTGGGACCGAACAGACATTGCCTGCACAAGAGGAGGCGACCAAGTGTCGCTGCTGTGGGCCCCAGAGACCTGTATGCATACATCCACACTTGTGGCAGGGGAACATCAGGGCTCTGGACTTGCACAGCAGGGAACCAGAACAGGGTGCAACAGGACAGATAGAGCATAAGCAGCTCCAGGTAAGGCTTATGCTGGGACAAGTCACAGTCTGGGGTCAGCAGCCCTTTGCTGTGGAGCTGCCTCTAGACCTGGACTGAGCCCTCAGCAATGGCCAGGAGCAG